>NC_135716.1:134820848-135162074 GCF_964656455.1 Halichoerus grypus
TAAAGGACTATGAACATGATATGAAGACTTAATATAAAGGTAGCTACTAGTAAGCAAATATATACTTTAATGCACACCTTCATAAATAGAGGAACCATAAACATACATGTACGTGTACACACACACACACACACACACACACACACACACAAATGTCTCCAAGAATTAACACAAATACTTCTAAATCAATACATATTTCAAGTTATTCTTTAAAGGCTCTTCAAATTGCATTAAAAGCAAACTTTATACTGTAGACAGATGTTAGAAAGAAAGATTCAGAATGGTTGATAACAAAAAGGAAATCAAAGTTTTACCTGAACAATGCCCCACCCACACACACAAACATAAAGAAATAATAATAAAAAAGCAAAAGTTTGATCTTAATTTCAGACAAGTTGGATTCAGGACAAATAAGTATTGTATAAGACAAGAACGACACTTTATAACACAAGAAGTAAAATTCACAATGAAGATGTGAAAGTTATGAATATCTATGATATAAAAGCATTGTAGCAACAACTTATATGACAATTTTACAACATTACAGGAGATAGAAAGACATATAGAAAGGAGATCAAAAATAGAAGAGTTTTACGCATCCCCCTCATCTAACTGAGATATATCAGGGGCTATGCCTCAAAAGTAGAGACTGTATGCTTTTTTAAAGATTAATATCACATTCATGAAATGTGACCATATATCAAGCCATGAAGAAAACTTTAATAAAATCTGAAAATAAGGAGTCATGGACAACATTCTATAATCACAATGTAATAAAACTAGAAATTAAGAGGAAAATCAGAAAAACAAAAATCTCCATACCTGGAAATAAACAAAAAACTCTCTTAAGTACTCTTATGAACAAAAATGGTAGAGTTTCTAGAAAATAATGATAAATGAAAACACTACTCATCAGAATTCTGTGACACAGCATTAGCTAAATTAATTAAATAAGCACCAACTGAAAAAGATTAAAAACGCTATTAAAAAAAGAAGGAAAACAGTAGAAAAAACTATGTAGTTTAGAAGAACAAATAAATGAGCATATAAAAGAAAGGAAAGTGATTAGAATTAATACATAACTCTAAAAGCTGGTTTTTTTGAAATTATGAAAATAAGATATTTGAAATGATCATTAATCAAGAAAAAAGATATAAGTATAAAAAATAAGAAAGGATAAAGGGTTAAAACATAGAAACAGAAAATGTTAAAATAATCCTAAAATATTTTAACATACTATATGTGTCTCCAACATTTTTTCATTTTTGCTGCCCCTAAGAGAAAAATTAAGTTTCTCCCCTGTGAGAGAAATTAAATTTTAAGGAATAAGATCTGTTGGGAGGGTAGAGATTTAAAGGGCTACAAACCATTGTAATATGAAAGATATATTGCTCCATTATAAATGCATGTTGTATGTAGAAAAATACATTTGAAAACCTGGGTAAAATGAATACTTTTAGTGGAAAATATAATTAACCAAAACTGTCCCTAGACTAGGACATAGAAATCCAAAGAGAAGAAATTATAAAAATTGCAATCCCCATCCTCCTCCAATGAATCACCAAGCCAATATGATCTTCACAGGGGAATTTTACCAAATTATTTAAAGAACAGATAACCACAATGAGGTATCACCATGTGTACCAGTCAGAATGGCTAGTATCAAAAAAGATGAGAAATAACAAGCGTTGGCAAGGATGTGGCAAAAAGCGAACACTTGTGCACTGTTGGTAGGAATATAAATTGGTATAGCCACTATGGAAAACAGTATACAAGTTCCTCAGAAAATTAAAAATAGAAATACCATACAACCTAGTACTTCCACTTCTGGGTATTTCCCCAAAGAAAACAAAAACACTAATTTGAAAAGATATATGTACCCCTCTATTTATGGTCACATTATTTACAATAGCCAAGATATGGAAGTAACCTAAGTGTCTATTGGTGGGTGAATGGATAAATAAGATGTGATATGATACATATGTACACAATAAAATATTACTCAACTATAAAAAGAATAAAATCTTGCCATTTATAACAACTTGGATAGACCTAGAGGATATTACGCTAAGTGAAATAAATCAGACAAAAAAAGACAAACACCATATGATTTCATTTATATGTAGAATCTAAAAAACAAAACAAATGAACAACAAAAAAAACAAAACAGAAATGGACTTCATAAATACAGAGAACAAACTGGTGGCTGCAAGAAAGAAGGTAGGTTAGGGAATGGACGAAACAGGGAAGGAGATTGAGAGCTACAAACTTCCACTTATGAAATAAATAAGTCACAGGAATAAAAAGTACAGCATAAGGGATACAGTCAATTTAAAAAGTAGATAATTGTTATGATGTTTAAGTTATTAAAAAGCATAAGAAGAGGGGCACCTGCGTGGCTCAGATGGTTAAGCGTCTGCCTTTGGCTCAGGTCATGATCCCAGGGTCCTGGGATCAAGCCCCACATCAGGCTCTTGGCTCGGTGGGGAGCTTGCTTCTCCCTCTCCCTCTGCCCCTCTCCCTGCTCATGCTCTCCCTCTCTCTCTCTCTCTGTATCTCTGTGTCTCAAATGAATAAATAAAATCTTTAAAAAAAAAAAAAGCATAAAAAGAATATTTTCAATTAAATGTTATAAAGTGACAATGAAATTAAAATCTAACAAAGTTTGAACATAAAGGAAACTTATAGATCAATCTTACTATAAATTCAGAATCCAAGAATGTAAGAATAATTCAACATTAGTAAATTCATTCAGATAAATAATCATATGGAAAGATCTAAAGAGAAAAAAAATGTTATTTCTAGAGACGTTGAAAAGGCATTTGATAGGCACCTGGGTGGCTCAGTTGTTAAGTGTCTGCCTTCGGCTCAGGTCATGATCCCAGGGTCCTGGGATCGAGCCCCGCATCGGGCTCCCTGCTTGGCGGGAAGCCTGTTTCTCCCTCTCCCACTCCCCCTGCTTGTGTTCCCTCTCTTGCTGTGTCTCTCTCTGTCAAATAAATAAATAAAATCTTTAAAAAAAAAAAAAAAGAAAGAAAGAAAAGGCATTTGAAAAATTCAACAGCCATTCTTGATTTTTTTTAAACTCTCAATTATCTAGGAATATATGAATACTTTCTTAATAAGACAATATGTCTGTCTGAGCCTGAAAGCAATGTTTAAAGATCAGACATTAAAGGAAATTCTACTAAAGTAAGGGAAAGGATCATGATGCATTACAACTATTTTTAAACATTATTCTGGAGTTATAAGTCAGTGCAATAAGGAAGAAATTAAAGATAAAAACATCAGAATTTAAATAAAAACTTTAAGAAAAGATTTAAAAAGATAAAAAAATTAAAAACGTTGGGATGCAGCAAAAAAATAAAGATAAAAACATTGGAATTAAGTCTGTAAAATTGTCACTATTTATAGAAAGTCTGAGAGTATATCTGGAAATACTATACAAATTTATTTGTTGCAACACTGTCTGGAATAATGAAAGATTGGAAACAACTCAAATGGTTTTTAACAGGAACACAGTCTTACAATGGGATACTACTATGCAGATATAAAAAATAAAAAAATATATACTACTATGAAAATTTTCCAAGACATGTTACTAAGTTAAAAAAAAAAGAAAAGTAGGTTACATTTAAGTAACAAAGGGATAAAAGTAAGAATATATATTTGTCTTAATTGAATATGCATTTTAAAAATCTCTGAAAGGATACCCAACAAACAAATAAAAGTGGTTACCTCTGGGAATTGGATGGGACATGGGTAACCAGCTTTCCAGTGAATTTTTATACTATTTGATTTGAAAATCATGATAATTATTAGCTATCGAAGTAGTAAATAAAATAAAATTAAAAGTCATTAGGCATAATGTGAATTATGTGTTTTTATCTGCCATCCTTTCTTTAACGTTGGAGGAAAAAAATGTACCATGCCACAGAACAATGAGAGTACTATACGTACTTTCTTTTTATGAAAAGGTCAAACTAATTCCCACATGCAGGGTATAATCAGGTTAGCAGCCGTGATTCATGTGGTTATTTCAGGTACATAATCTTCCTTTTTTATTAATTAATCATATATTCAAGTGTCAAAAGGAATGACAACTTTTTTTTTTTTAAAGATTTTATTTATTTGACAGAGAGACAGCGAGAGCAGGAACACAAGCAGGGGGAGTGGGAGAGGGAAAAGCAGGCTTCCTGCCAAGCAGGGAGCCCGATGTGGGACTCGATCCCAGGACCCTGGGATCATGACCTGAGCTGAAGGCAGACGCTTAACAACTGAGCCACCCAGGTGCCCAGGAATGACAACTTCTAAGGAAATGATGTATTTACCCTAACCCTTTTTAAATGCTCTTTTATATTAGACTAGGCCAAGATGGGCTGACTTTGAAAGCATGAAGTTAAGCCTAGCCACTGAATGAATGGGCAGCATCTACAAGTTCAATGCTGATGTTCTCAAACCTCAGTCCTTAGGTGGAAACCGAAAGTCATCCACTGGTCATGTCAGCCTCAGGAAGACATCCAACTCATCTCACAGAGAGCCACCTGGCAAAAATTTAAAGTCAGGTCATAGTCAATACGGGAAGAACAGGGGGCACCTGGGTGGCTCAGATATTGGGCGTCTGCCTTCAGCTCGGGTCGTGATCTCAGGGTCCTGGGATCAAGCCCCACATCAGGCTTCCTGCTCCGCGGGAAGCCTGCTTCTCCCTCTCCCACTGCCCCTGCTTGTGTTCCCTCTCTCGCTGTGTCTCTCTCTGTCAAATAAATAAATAAAATCTTTAAAAAAAAAAAATATTGGAAGAACAGGGTCATGTGTGGTCTGGGAAATTGCAGACCTGCCCTGGTTTCACCTCTGTGACCTGTTCTTTGGGAGAGTGATTCTAAACAGACAGTGACCTATTTTGAAGTGAAAACACAGCTTGAAGGCAATTCACATCTTCATGTTTTCCTCTACAACCTACCTCATAAATAAACTTCAATTCTTCCTGGTATTCTAAGCACTAATATAGATTGTGACATATAAAGTTGGAAAGTCCACTAATTTCATCTACAAGACCCAGAAGAGTAGTGGTGTTACTAAAGTTGACAGTCTTCGCTATATTGGGATATAGAGTAGTCCCCTGGCAGTAGAAGTTGCCAGGATTTTATATAGTCTTGAATATGTGGTTATTCATAATATGTACTCCAGAGAACTGTTGGAAGATTGAGTGAGAGAATACGCATAAAACACTTGGCATAAATTTGAGTCATTCACTTATTTCCAGACTAGTGAACAGAATCAATTTGCTTGGCCATAATGAAACCAACCCAATCCTCCTATCTTGTATATAGCAATTAAGCCATTATTTAAGTATTTGGAGAATTCTTAACATGATTTTAAACCACAGTCCTACATTGACTTAAAACTTGTATTTTCTTACCATTTCCATGAGAATTTATGGTAATGAATGTTTACCAAATGATTTTGGGTAGTAACTTCTAGTCTGGACACAAGCACTATTAATTCTACAAATGACAAACAGTAGTGTATGACAAATATCAATTTTGAATGTAGCATATGTAGCTCCAATGAGCTCATTTACACATCATCATATGAACTCTGTAGGCAGGGAAGGGCAGAAAACATCCTCATTTTTAATGGTAGCATTGCAAAGTAAGCCTTAAAAAAAGAAAAAAGAAAAGCTTATTTAATGATCAATATTATAAAAGAAGACTTTGCTCCATGTTCATTCATTCAATCAACATTCATCAAACATAAAACACATATCGAACAGTCCCATGTTCCATGAACAGTGCTGAGTACCTAGAATATAGTGTTGAACAGGATGAGCACCAAGACTGCCAATGACTATCAAGTGTCACACTCAGCTTCTGACTAGTCCAAAACAGAATCTGCCAAGGGACTTTCAGCTGAGCATCTGGCTTTTGCTGACTTTTCTACAGAAAGCACAGCTATAATTTGGCTGTAGTGGCTTAGAGTTAAGGTACAGATGTTCAAGTTCAACTGTGAATTAAGACATGGCAAAAACTAGTCCATCATTCTGGTTATTAGGCCCTGGTTTTCTGGAGCTACATAGTAACTGTCTTAGTTTGCTTGAGCTGCCATAACAAAATAGTATAGAGTCAGTGACTTAAATAACACGTATTTATTTCTCACAGTTCTGGAGACTTGCAAGTCCAAGATCAAGGTGCCAGCAGGGTTGGTGTTTGGTGAGAGCTCTCTCCTTGGGTTGCAGGTAGCCACCTTCTCTGTGTGTCCTCACATGACCTTACCTCAGTGCATGACAGGACTGGGGGGGGGGGGGAAGGAGAGAGAAGCAAGCTCTCTAGCCTCTTTTTATCAGGGCATTAACCCCTCATGAGGGCCCCACCCTCATTACTCCATCTAAACCTAATTAGTTCTCAAAGCCCTTGTCTCAAATACCATCACACTGGGGGGCTATGGCTTCAACACATGAATTTGGGGTGGAGGATGTCACAATTTAGTCCATAGCAGTGACTTAGGACAAGAAGCAATAGACCAAGCAGAAAGATTAGGCCCATGATACTCTGAAAAATATTAACCCATATACTCAACACACTGAATGCTGCTTTATAAATTTGTAACTCATCAATTTATAGCTGGTATATAAAGCCATAATTCTAGATAAGTTTACCTGTGCAATGAATTTAGGTAGCAAAGAGAAGAGATTTAAGAACTATGCCCTAGAGTACACCAATACTTAAAATTCATGGAGATAACCAGCAACAGAGACTGAAAATCAGTGTCGAGAGAGATAGAAAGAGAACCAAGAGAAAAAGTGATAGTCCTAGAGCATGTGAGTAAAATGTTTAAAGAAGGTGAGAACTACCAGTCAGGTCAAATGCTGGTTTCGTTC
Organism: Halichoerus grypus; assembly: GCF_964656455.1. Lineage (NCBI taxonomy): Eukaryota > Metazoa > Chordata > Mammalia > Carnivora > Phocidae > Halichoerus > Halichoerus grypus. The sequence continues at coordinate 134,827,726 of NC_135716.1, forward strand.
AAATAATATAAGGACTGAAAGCTGAACAGTTTTTGTTCATTTGGAGATCACTGATGGCCTTGACAACAGTCAGAGTTGGGGAGAGAAATGTGAATAGGGTGGATTCAAAAAAGGAAGGAAGGGAGCAGATAAGTGGATACAATGATTTTAGGCAGGTCTTCTGAGGACATCTCTATACACAGGAATGAGGCAGTAGCTGGAGAGGCAATTTGATTAGAACATTTAGTGTGCTCTCTGTTTATAATCCAGCAGCCTGGAAAAACTGATGAAGCAATTGGGGGGCACCTGCAGGAACAATATCATGGAGGAGAAAAGAAGGAATGAGATACTTTGTATCAGTGGAGGGAGCCTTAGCTAGGAGCAAGGACAATTCATCCATTCAACTAGGAGTGAAGTTGTGGTCTATGGATAGAGTTACAAGTAGCTAAGAAGATGTCGTGGTGGCATTATGTGAAAGTATTATAAATATGCCTGTTTTCTTAATAAAAATAGGGGCTGTAGGGTCATCAGCACAGGGTGAAGAGAAGGCCTAAGGTATTGGAGGTTTGGGGCAAGAGAAGGAAAGAAACAGTTATCTAAAAGACTGGAGAGTGAATTAACTAGGAATAAAAAATATAATGGATTTGTCTCCACAAGGACTGCCTCGACCTTAAGGGTCATAAATGTAACATGAGAACAGTCAGCATCATTGTACATTTTTCTTCAGGCATATTCAGCTGCCCAGATACAGGCACAGAGGAAATGATGTTGGATTAAATCAAAATTCAGTCTTACTAAGTCAAGAGAAAAAGTCAATAGTGTAAATCAAGGAGTAAGTCTAACAATTAACAATGGTATCCAAGCTGGCAAAGAGGGAATGAATGACATAAAGAATAAAAAGGATAGGGCGCCTGGGTGGCTCAGTTGGTTAAGCGACTGCCTTCGGCTCAGGTCATGATCCTGGAGTCCCTGGATCGAGTCCCGCATCGGGCTCCCTGCTCGGCAGGGAGTCTGCTTCTCCCTCTGACCCTCCCCCCTCTCATGTGCTCTCTCTGTCTCATTCTCTCTCTCTCAAATAAATAAATAAAATCTTTAAAAAAAAAAAAATAAAATAAATAAATAAATAAATAAATACAACTTCTTCATGTAAAAAAAAAAAAAAAAAAGAATAAAAAGGATAGCAAATGGGTGTGAAATTTAAAAAAAAAAAAAATGTATTGGAGATGAAACTTTTCAGAAAAGGAGAGACTGAATCCTAGAAAGGAAACATAACTTGCCAAAATCAACCTGAAATAAAAATTAGGCATGATATACAGTTGACCCTTGAACAACATGGGTTTGAACTGTGCAGGTCCACTTATATGTGGATTTTTTTTCAAAAAGTATGCCAACATTTTTGCACATTTAAAAAATTTTTCCTTTTCATTGGGTGAGCAAGATAGGATAGGAACTGTGTTTATTGGAGGCTGATGAGCATAGGAGAAGACTATTGAAGAGGAAAATATTAGCTTTAAAGTCAGACAGATTTGGGATTAAAACTGTTTTGCCACTTACTAGCTGTGTGAATTCAGAGATTCAAGTTCCTTATCTGTAAAAGAAGGAAAATACTTCCCACGTAGACTGCGGTGAGAATAATAGGTAATATAAGCAAAGTCTCTAGACTATTAAGTAGCATACAATCGTTATTCTTTTAACAATTGTTACTATTATTGCTATTCTTGATAGTTGTATCTTAAAACAATTAGCCAAGTGCCTTAAGGAACCATCGTTAAGGGCCCATTTCACTTAGCAGTACAACTTATTGCTATACCAGATATCTATCCATAATGACATATTGCTATACCAAATTATCCATCCATAACTTCTATTATCATTACCAGTATTAAAGTGTAGTTTTCAAAAGGTTAGAAAAATTTATATTCTTATACAAATATAAAGTAAGCATGTGTCATTTTATTTTAATTCAATTAATAAGGGAACTAGTCAAAAATCTATAAATTAATCTCTGTTCCTACCAAATTGTAAAATAGTCTGGTCAGGAGAAGGTCAAGCCCAACACTATACTAAAAGTACACCAAGAAATCTCTCTTGCCTATTTCCAAATTTGGGGTAATTTTTCTAATAGTCTCCCCTTTGGGGATTATAAATAATCTCCAAATAACATTCATGATCACAAAATAGCTGGACTCATTAACTTTTGTCTGATTGTTTATATAGTTTCAAAAATAATGTCAATAACCACATGGCCTCCTTGAGTTTACCCTGCCAATCCAAAGCTGCACAGTACTGAACAACTGCTAATACAAGATAATTGACTTCTGTCTGGGGATTTCCATAAGGAATCTTGGATTGAATTCTTAAAAGTCTCTATCATTTGCCCTTCTATCCTAAGACTAGAAGTCAAGATCAAGATAATCTCTCTCTCTCCAGATTTTATCTACAGTACCTGTAATTTTGGGAGAATACATCTTTTTTGGAGGTCTTCAAAATTTGCTAAGGAGTGGCCTGCCACAGAGTATCCTTTTTTTTTTTTTTAAATCACCTATGAGACTGGTCTGGTACCAACCTCTGGTCCGGGTACCAACCCAATTTTTTTTTTTTATATTTTATTTATTTATTTGACAGAGAGAGACACAGCGAGAGAAGGAACACAAGCAGCAGGGGTGGGAGAGGGAGAAGCTGGCTTCCCGCCAAGCAGGGAGACCGATGCGGGGCCGATCCCAGGACCCTGGGATCAGGACACGAGCTGAAGGCAGACGCCCAGCGACTGAGCCACCCAAGCACCCCCCAACCCAATTTTCTTAGGTAGCCTATGAACACATTGGATTCTCACATAAGATTGATCCTTGTTCCTTATTAGTGAGCTTATTGTACCTGATAAAATGAGATTTGTCAAGTACAGAGCTGCAGGCATGGCCTTGGTTGCATAATTGATTTGTTCAATCATACGCTGATAGAAAAGAACAAAGGTTATTGTTGAATATATAAACAATACATATTGTCATTGAAAAGTTAGAAGGGGGGCGCCTGGGTGGCTCAGTCGGTTAAGCGCGTCAAACACTTGGTTTCAGCTCAGGTCATGAGCTCAGGTCTTGAGATCAAGCCTTTTGTCAGGCTCCACATGGAGCCTGCTTAAGATTCTCTTTCCCTCTCCCCCCCCCCCAAAATAAATAAATAAGTAAGTAAGCAAATAAATAAATTTTTTTTAAAAGAGAAAAAAAAGAAAAGTAAGAGGACTCAGTAAAAGATTTGTTTCTGATTCTGAGGGTTAGCATCAAATACTATTTTTAAAAAAGTTTCATTTCAGTTTATAAAAGCATAGTCTCCCAAATGGGTTAGAAACAGCTTACAAGGAGAGAAAAAGGACCTCCTCATATATACATTTAAAAAGAGAATATTAAAGGTACTATCAGCAATAATCCAAACAAACACCAATTCAATTTCCCTCCACAGGCCTATGGTGTTAATTTGGATATTGTGTCAGCAGTCAGCTTTCGGATACACATCGGCTTCCAGACTGGAAAAAGTCCTAAAGATGTTGACTCAGTCAGAAAATTATCTAACTGAAATAAGCTTGGAGGCATGTACCCAACAGTTTATGCTTTTACACACCAATTATTCAGAGTAACTGATACAGTCCTTTCTGCAAGGCTCTGAGTCTGTCCATATATGTTGAAGACACATATAAGAGCCTGAAGCTTATATAGTAGGATCTTTAAGCGAGTATCAAAGGAAAGCAAAAACCTATTTGAGAATGAGACTGAGTGATTGTGGTTATTTTAATCCAATAACTAATAATATCGGAATGGAGAAGAGTAAAATATTCTATTATGTGCAGTACATTACTAACTCCTAAGAGGCGGATCAATGTTTCCGTTAAGGTTAAGAACATATTATGGATCACAAAAGCACTGAAAAATCTCCAGAGCCTTCCCATAAAAGTACACAATGTGTGAAATATCTCTATGGATATCGTGTTTCCTATACAAACTTAACCTAAGAAAGACTGAGCATATTTTCTGATTTGACAATTCTTCCCAGGCAACTCTTACAATAGCATTCAACCAATTAAAAAATTGGGGGCATATCAAACAAGCCTAATTATTTTTAGCACTCTTATTTTTATAAGGCACGATAAGAAACTTTTGAAAATTTCCAGGGCTTTATGAGAAAACCCAAAAACAATTTTAGGTGTAAAAAAAATCTCCAAAATTTTCTTCTGTTTTTTTCTTAATTTAGAACCCAGTCTTGAGAAGGAAAAAGCAAAAACAAACAAAAAACCAAAAAACTGTAAAAAGCTGTAGTTGATTAAGATTGAATCATGGGTGGCCAAAATGAGTGAAAGTGGCCAAAAGGTACAAACTTCCAGTTATAAAATAAATAACTCCCTCAGATTTTGTCCTTTACTATGCTTTTTCATGTTCTAAAACAGGATGAGCTTTTACTGTAGGACAAACGTACTCTCATTATTCCTTAAAAAACAAAATCATGTACCCAGTTGTATTTCTCTTAAGACAGCCTCTACCACCCATATTAAGTATAACTTTTAATTAAAGTGGCAACTTCTGTTTTACAGAGAAAACCAAATGTAGGAATTGGTAATAGTCTATCAATCACAAGTCTCTTAGCTGACAAGCAAATCTCATGAATACACACAGTTCAATAAATTACAGACACACACATCTCCCTTTTGATCTTTCATGTCTTCTTAAAAAAGCTAAAATGACCATGTTTATTAATATAACCCAAAGATATATCCACTCTGTGGAGTATATAAAAATAAGAAGCAAAAGTTTATGAACTTAAAATTATTCTTAGTAATCAATGTTTCAGAATTCCACCTGAATTATAAATTATCCAGCTACTCAAAGATTATTCAAAAATAATTCAATTTGACATTAATACGAGTATTTAAGTTACCTAAAGATCTTGGAAACTATGAGTAAGCTGACACATTATAAAACATGATTATTGTTACAAAAATGTTTGTTGGAATTATGATTCAATTCAGCCGAACAAAAATTTGCATTATTCACAATATCAAATAATGTTAACTTATTTGATCAGAAAATCAATATACGAAGTTTTGAAATTTTAGCTTAACTAGTCTTTTCATGAGAAAACAAACCCAAACCTCTTTTTAAAACTATGCTTACTTCATACTCTACAATGATTCATTCAAGGAAAAGACAAAAAGTTATTTTTGCTTTTTTAAATGAAAATCACTAAACCAGTCTAATTTGTCCAAAAATTCATCATAACTATGTCAACTAAGATTCTTATCCAAAAATTATTCTAAGCTAGCTGCTTATATAAAAGGATTTTTTTTTTTCCCTTAAGGGTCTAGCACATTTACAATAATTATAAGTCTGGATTCTTCATATTTGTGAATTTGGTAACTTCTGTTTTATAAGCACTTATTTATCTCATCAAATGAATCAGAACAAAGTTCCAGTAATTGAAGAGACAATATTCTTTTTTTTTTTTTTTTTTTTAAAGATTTTATTTATTTATTCATGAGAGACAGAGAGAGAGAGGCAGAGGGAGAAGCAGGCTCCCAAGGAGCAGAGAGCCCGATGCGGGACTCGATCCCAGGACCCTGGGATCATGACCTGAGCCGAAGGCAGACGCCCAACCATCTGAGCCACCCAGGCGCCCGAAGAGACAATATTCTATTAACACTTTCCACAGTTAGGAAACCACTTTCCTGTTCACAGGCACCCAGAAACATGGAGTTTTTAGCTTATTTTATGACTCAGTCACAGGTCAGATGTAAACATAAAAAATACAAAAATGCACTGATCTAGCTCTCACGCAACTATTTTTCTCCCTAGTGGCCATGAAATTCTTACACCATTTGAGCTCACAAAAAGACACAAGCCGAAAAGAGGAACAGACTGGATTCTGGTTTCTCTTACCCAGCAGACAATAGATCTACGCCAGCCTCTTGCAGCAATCACCGAAGCCAAACACAAGAAAATCCTATTATAAAGCCAAACACACCATTTTAAGATCATAAAGCCAAGGGGCACCTGGGTGGCTCAGTCGTTGAGCGTCTGGCTTCAGCTCAGGTCGTGATCCCAGGGTCCTGGGATCGAGTCCCACATCGGGCTCCCTGCTCAGCGGGAAGCCTGCTTCTCCCTCTCCCACTCCCCCTGCTTGTATTCCCCCTCTCTCTGTCAAATAAATAAATAAAACCTTTAAAAAAAAAGATCATAAAGCCAAATGCACAGTTTTAAGCGATACCTACAGGGAGTAATTTACCAGTGAGGACAGAACTGGGGTGGGGGTGGGAGGGGAATGGGAAATGAAACTAGAGAAAAAAACTAGAGAATAAGAAAATGTAGGGCACCTGGGTGGCTCAGTCATTAAGCGTCTGCCTTCAGCTCAGGTCATGATCCCAGGGTCCTGGGACTGAGCCCCGAATTGGGCTCCTTGCTCAGCAGCGAGCCTGCTTCTCCCTCTCCCTCTCCCCCTGCTTGTGTTCCGTCTCTCGCTATGTCTCTGTCAAAAAATAAATAAAATCTTAAAAAAAAAAAGTTTTCTTTAAAAAAAAAAGAAAATGTAAGTTGTCTTATCACTTGGAATTCACTCAGGGAGCCAAGGGAAAATGTATCTGGGCTTAGTGGCCCATGAGGTATACACTTCTGGCCACATAATACACTTTTCGCAGGTGAGTTTTATTGGACACCTTGGTCGATGAACTGCCAAGTTGTTAAAGTCTAATTCTTAAAAGTTTAAAAATCATGACATCATCCAAATACAAAACAAACATGTGTCAAAGATTTTTATTTAATTCATTAAATAGGCCCAAGAACATTTTAGGAGCAAGAGGTATATAGGGAATTTAATCAAAGAATGTCAGGAGAAGAGAGTTGGCTTATATACAAAAGTGTTTAATGTCTTGCGATAAGTTGTAAGCTTTTCGGTATCTGTTTTACCAGACAAAAATCTATAACTTCTGCTCCCACTGAGGTGTCCAGTACCCTAGTCAATACAAAAACTCAACCAGTACTAACCCTGACGGAGCACACAGTCATTTCTTTTGCCTATTTCCAAGTTTTAGATAATTTATAATCCATTTTCCATTATGATAGCTACCCCTTTTCTTTTGTATAAAATTAGTAAGTGTCCAAGTCTTCTCTTGATCTAGACTCAGCCTTTGAGTTTTCTGATTTTCCACCTTGGCTCTCTCTCCAAGGAACCAGGTTTCCATCCCCACATCCCTGGCCCATCCCTTCACTTGAGGTCAGAGGTTTGGGCCAGGCTGGGGATGAGCTCCTTTAGTTCCCTTTTCTTCCTCCTGGTCTTAGCTCTAGCTGGGGGACGGCAAGAGCCATGAGTGGAAACAAGTAAGGAGCTAGAAGTGAGGCAGGTCTAGCGTCTAATATGTACACTAGTAATACATCAAGAAGAGAATCAATTACATGTGGGGGGAAGACCTCAGAGAGGGCAGGGCTTTTCAACTATTTACAATTTCAGGACTTAGGAAACCCCATGAGAAGAGTCAGGGCTATCTAACAGAAGCACAAGGTCTTCCTGCCTCCTCCTCACTATTCTCGTGTATCCAGAACCTGTCTCCTTAACTTTTCCTCTGGCCCACCCACCAACATACGGCCTTTTTTCTGGGAAACATCTAAGCTGTCTCTAACATACTTCTGCTTTTTTTTTTTTTTTACCCAGTTAATTTTTACGTATGGTGATTGACTAAGCTCAATTCTCCAGGTGTAGGTATTCAGAGCTTAATGATGAACACCCTAGAGTATGTCACGTAGGCATTTGCCCATCTTTCAGTTATTTTGCAAAGTAATGATGTCTTGGAGGAATGAACTGGAACAACTCTGTCAGATTAAAATTTTATTATAATAAGCCATTGGGAGCATGAATGTACAGAGGTAATACATTTTCAAATTCCTTGTAACTACTGTCAGAAACAGTTTAGAGATTATTAACATGGAAAGAATATTAAAAATATAATTTGTTTCTCCTATTTTATTGGCCCAGTTTATATTCTGTGTTTTGCTAAGCTTGGGTGATCTGTGACATTTGTCTTCAGTCAGTAAAATCCTTTGCTCTCTTGGCGATTACACAGTCAAAAAAGCTTAGCTTGCCCATGTTTCCGTGAATTTGTTTCAAGGACCTTTATAAGGAGTGATTCAGAAATGGTCTTTAAGGGTTGGGTCAGAACATGATAGGGAAGAGAAAAAGAAAAGAGAGGTGTGTTTTGAAATATTTCCTAGGTGATTCCAATATTCTTATATGGTTTCCTGTTGAGAATGGCCACTGGTAAGTGTTTGAAATGATGGCTTTGGAACAGATAAATTAGGTGTGGAATTTAAGGAGCAGATCTACAAAAACCGATTTAAAAGAAGTAACTCTGGAAGCACAGATGCGCAACAGGCTAATAGAAGAGAGTTAAAGTGATGATTGGTGGGTTCAGAAATCAAGACTCGTAGTCTTGCCTCTGCTCTCAAGAAAAGATATTGGTAAGGGTTTTTTTTTTTTTTTTTCCTTTATGATATATCAGGTTTTTCAGTGGGAAAAGCAAGATAATTATATGGTGCCTTTCAGAATTTATTTGTAAGAATTCCCATTTTAAAAAGAAGTCAAAGTTTCTGATTCCTTGTACTCGGGTCTTACAAAGGAGTACACTGCTTACTAATGCTTTTATAACAGACCAATTCACACAGTAAGATCCCAATCTTCAGATAATGCACAACTACTAAGACACCTTTTAATTTTTCATCAGCTGTTTATTGAACATTCTTGGTTATTTGAAAGCAATTAAGTCCTGATAAATGCCTAGATGATTTATATGTATGCTACCCAACCTTTTTCAGAGTTTCTAAATAGTAATATATTAATGTCTCAATTTTTTAAAAACGGGCGAGCTTTCACAGCAGGAAGGCAAGATAATTTTGAGCGTGCAGTACTGAATGTTACTGTCTGAAATGAGAAAGAAAAAAAAAGTGGCTGAGTGCAAAATGAGTAAGACAGAAAGCTACATAGAATGTGGCTCCCACCATGTAGAGCACATCAGCAGATCACGGCCTCTGAGTGTAAATAAGGAGCAAATCAAAAGGGGAAACACTTCGCTAAGCCATAGAGCTTTCTTCATATTTTTCGATGTTGTATAGCATATATTTTCCTCTATAATAATAAATCCTTTTCTGTAAGATGACTTGGTTCTGGCATTCAGAGTTGGTTTCCCACATAGAGTAAAAAGAAAACCAGGCTGATGCCCAGGTGGTAGTATCTGAGAGGCAGTGTGGTGTAGTGGAGAGAGTTTGGGGTAGAAATGCCAAGACATAGGTACTGTTTCCACTGAGTCTCTTTGGCCCAAACGTGTGATTTCTCTGCAGCTTAATTTCCTTTTCTATCTAAGAAATAAAATACTTTCTCGTCTATTTCACATCATTTTTCAAGGCTCAAGAGAGAAAACCCATGTGATAACACAAGTAAACTGTAAAGCACCACATTTTAATTTGCCATATAAATACAAGGGATATAAGGAATTGCAAGTATGAAGGGATCAAAAGATTCCCTGATCAAAACACATCTCTCAAAGAGCCCAATTATAACTTTTCCATGTTATTTTCTTTCCTGAATTGCTTTGAAACTTTGGAACATAACCTATTAGCTTCCGGATTATCAGTAGTTCTTTCAGGGCCTTGTTAGGCACCTCTGTTGGTTGCCTATCTGGAAACCATGCTCAGCTAAAGATTTGTGTTGTTTCCTTTGTGGCAGTCTCTGCTTTAAGGGGCTGGATCACATCAGAGGTAAGGGTCTCTCTGGCCAGCCTACATGGACAGATCCAGCCGCTGAAGAGCAGCAAGGTCATGCTCTGGGCATATTACACTTCTTGCAGTGTTCCCAATTGGACTGTGAAACAAGATAGTCATTTTCTTGCCAAGATTTAACTGCTCCTTTTAAAATGGGCACAGTGGAAATAAAATAAAATAAAATAGCCACAGTGATTCACTCATATCTTATTATGCATAGGCTTTATGATCTGCCCTATGTTCAAGTCCCAGCCTCATCAACTGTGTCACCATGTTTACCTTTGTCTACAAAATGGGGGTAATAGTCAGGTCACCTGAAAAAGACCTGAATGAGGAAAGACAGCAGGTAGGATCAATGTGTTCTATAGGCAGGGCTCAGGAGTAACACACATCACTTCTTTTTTTTTTTTTTTTAAAGATTGATTTATTTATTTATTTGAGAGAGAATGAGAGACAGAGAGCATGAGAGGGAGGAGGGTCAGAGGGAGAAGCAGACTCCCCGCTGAGCAGGGAGCCCGATGCGGGACTCGATCCCGGGACTCCAGGATCATGACCTGAGCCGAAGGCAGTCGCTTAACCAACTGAGCCACCCAGGCGCCCAACACACATCACTTCTACCAAGACTTCAGCCACTGCCTTCTGCACCAAGCCACCATCATTTTTCACTTGAACTATTACAATAGCCTCCTACATGATCTCCCTGCTGCCTTCTCTGTATTCTTTTATTTTATACAAGTATCTGGATGAACAGTAAAAGACGTCAGATAATATTGTAGCAGGTAATGGCTTGCTACCAATTATTCATTGAAGACTTTGTAATCTTTAATGGCTGTTCCAGGTGGCTCAAACATTCCAATGGCTTCCTCCCTCATTCAGAATTAATTCTAATCCCTTACCATAGTTCTCAAGGCTCCACCTTACACCTTTTGGTCATCCCACGCCTCCAAGGAAAACCACCACCTAACTTCCAGCATCAGAAATTCAAACCTGTTTGTTTGTTGTTTTTTAAATTGAGTTGCTGATATTCATAAATCAGGAAATACATATTTCTCCATTCTTTGAGAAATCAGATTCGGCAACCCTGGGTGAGTGTTTGCTCAAGGCAGGCTCACCTGGCTCACCTTATTTTGTCACCTGCCTGGTATAAGAGCTTGCAACACTTGCCTTTTTCCATCTCTTGATCTCAATATCAATGTCTTTGTACTTTTGACCACCCCAAGCCTTTTGCATAACAAGGTGGTGTTAGACAAATAAACAAATAAAGAAGGAAAAAAATATAAAAAGTAGTATAAAAAAGGTAGTACATATATGCTTGGACAACAAGTAATTCAATGCATGTGTGTAACAATGTTAACAAGCACCATCTGAAAATTAATAGGAACAATTTTTTTGAGGATTTCAAACAAATATGACTTTCAGCATAACTGTACCTAAAGTATTTAAACACAGCTCATCAGAGCCTCTATTTGTCATAAACTTTTGAGTTTATTGTTCGGACTACACAAGTAAATAAAGCCAGGATAACATGTTAGAGATCCCTTAAATATCGCTGCAGTTGTAGTTCAACAACCAGGGCTAGAGAAAAAGGTCATTAGTTCTTTTAAAACAGAAAAAAAATGAAATTATCAACTGGGAGGCCACTGCAGGCTCTTGGCTATTTACACAGAAAGGAATTTACTACAATTGAGAATCATATCTGTTCATTATGTCTGAGTCTTCAATATAAACACAAAATAGCCCTAAAGTTTGTAAAAGAAAAGTAACCATAATCTGTATGTAGTAAGATAAACAGGGCTTGCTTATGTATTTCCCATTTTCATGTATATTATCTTGCAAGGAGTAAATAAATTGCAATAATCAAAATGTTTCTACCTTAGTTGATTGGAAGATCCAGACCCTATTAAAGACCAAGGATTAACAAGTCAGGTGTGAATGTTGAATTCCAGATTAATGAGTGGGGTGGGAAGAATTCCCATTTCCATTCTTCAGGCTCTAACTGTCCTTTTAGGCCAGCCTTTGTATAAGTAGGATTTGGTCAAGAAACAAAAGCTACATAGTAATTTAAACAGGGAAATCTTAACATGAAGAATTATTATGCTATCACATGAGTGTAATTATAAGGGTAGAACCAGAACTCTAAAGACATTAGATCTGAGGGAGAATACTCAAGCAAGGATAATCTTGGAAGTGTGGTTGAAGAAAATGATGGATGATGGAGAAGTTCACTGGGTTGCACATTTCAGTCTCCAGGAAAACAACCTAGGAAGGGAGGTAGGCAAGCTGAGACTGGAGGCGGATACGCAGGGGGAGTGAGATCACAGAGGGAAAGAGGTGTGTACCGCACATGTGAGGCCTGAAGCACGTAACATCTGCAGCAGAAAACCATGGAGACCAGACCTCCAGTAGTACAGTCAATTGAAGGCCAATAGACAGGCATGCAGAGAAGTAAGGTGCCATTGTGGATGCTTCTGGAACGGGGTGCTGGAAAGCCTAGAAAGGGGCCTAGTGCACATCTGGGCCTGGTTTGGGCTGCGGCAGCTCTAGGCTTCTGCACAGGACCAAAGTCAAGGATGGCCAGCTCAGTATTTGTGCACATGAGGTTGAGGAGAAGATGCAGGGAACAGTGATCTGGGCCCTATGGGGCTCTTGGTCTTTCCATTGCTGCCCATTCAATGCCATGAGAACATAAACAACTTACTTAACCTTGCTAAGACTCTATTTCCCCATTCATCAAATCAGCATAATGGTATCGACCTCAGGGGATTATAGTGATGATTAAATTAAATGGTTTATCACATGTAAAAGGCTTAATATGTTAATAACACATAATCAGTGATCATTGTATATTTCCCATCTCTACCCTCGATTTACTGTCAGTATGATATTGAGAAGTGACTCATTCTGTAAATACTACTGCTGTTTTCTGAGTACTGTCCTTGGTGTAGAATCCTTCCCCTAGAGACTTCCTTCTCCAAGCCCCCCCCGTTATCATCCATAAAAGTGATGTGACAATACTAATTTCAATTTCAAAGGGTCGTTCTGACAATTTAAATGAATTAATGGATGTGAAATATCTTTATTCCTGTGTTACTGATGAAGCCATAACCACATACCGGGAAAATATGTTTTCTTTAGCTTTAGAACATAAGACTGGTGAAGCCTTTACTTTATTCCCCATTTTCAACAAAAGAGGTTTAAACGTTGGCAGTGAAAACATTCTAATATGGAATTCTATGCCTTTTAAACTTTTCTGAAGTGAACTTGATTCTACTTGGATAGAACGATCACATGTTCTTTTACTAGAAAGGACTCATATCACTTTATTACAGAGAAAATGGTTTTACATCATTATCTAGGAGTGGCTTTCACATCAACTACTCATGTTATCTGATTGCAAGAGAGTTTACAGCTACAGATTAGTAATTCTCAAACTGGAAATTAACTTATTTTTAATTTTTTTGGTCTGTTTTCTAAAGTTCTATTGAACAGACTCCCCTACTTGTTTAACACATATACACATTTTATAAAGGTTTGTCTTGAAGGATATAGGATGTAGGATTTTGTTGATTCCAAAATACTGGGATTTAAAAGAAAAAAATGAAATAGAACTCATGATTTCTAAAATTCTGACATATATAAAGAAACAGAAGTAAAAGAAGACCATTGTCCCATATCGAACTGTTGTATTCATCTCATTTCATTCATTAAATTAACATCTCCTGAGTGCTTACTATGTGTCAGGCATTATGTGAGACTCTGGATTTATCCCAGCTTTCAGGGAGGTTACAATCTCGCCAAAGAAAAACTTTAAACAAATAATTAATGACTCGCCCTTATGTGAACTGTGAGCAAAGAGAAGTGCCAGTGCTGCCCATTTGTATAATGGGGGGATCCGAACCAGTCTTGGGGGTCAAGTAAATACTTAAGGTATTAGCTGAGTCTTAAGGATCAGTGGAAGTTGGTTAAACATTTTTAAAATATTTGGGCTACTTTATTTCTTCATTTCTAGATTGTGCAATCATTTTCTTTGCACACTTTTAATACAAATTGCATCTGCCTTTAAACAGGTATGTATTAGTTTTTTTTTTTTTAAGATTTTATTTATTTGAGAGAGCGAGAGAGAGCACGATGGGGGGAGGGGCAGAGAGGGGGGAGAAGCAGGCTCCCCGCTGAGCAGGGAAGCCCAAGGACTTGGGGCTCCATCCCAGGACTCTGGGATCATGACCTGAGCTGAAGGTAGATGCTTAACCGACTGAGCCACCTAGGCACCCATAAACAGATATGTATTAATTTTAGATGTTTTTTTATCTCATGGCATGTCCTAGAACATTAGTGAAGCGTTATTTTTGCAATGGTTGTTTTTACCTAGCATTGTACCCTTTTCCTCGACTCCCCACCTCATATTCCGGTCATAGACCCTCCCTCCCTGGCTCCAGGGGTGGACATATGACCATGAGTGGGCTAATATTGTACGCAATCACCTGGTCCAAAGATAGGCACAACCTCTGGCCAAGTAGGATCCTTGCAATTAACTGAAGCTGGTTGGGAAAAGTTTGCTTTCTACTCTAGAAATAAATCTGTAAAGATTTTTGGCCAGAGATCCCTGTGGCTATAGTTGTATGCTTGTGGGAAGAGGTGGCTTGGGAGCACAAAGTTAATGTGCAGGGTGAAGTAGAGAAGAGATATTAACATGGAAATGGAGAGAGGGGTGCAAGAGTGAGAGCAAGGGAGAGACAAGGGGGTCAAGTCCCTGCATGCAGTTACCCCTGAGGCCAGGCCAAAGGTCCAGCCAGCCTGCCCTCTTGTTTAGGGGTTCCTGACAAGTCAATCTTAGGCAGATTTGAATGCCCATTAGCAACCAGCAGAGTGTCTTGTTGACTATATTAATAACATTTTCTTATTTTAGTACCTGACACATAGTAGGAACTTAATAACTATTTGTTGAATGAATGATTCAAGGAACAAAATTGTTAAAATAGTACACTGAACACACAGTTTCATGGCTGATGTTGTGTTTCGGCTTGGTTTGGTTTTTGCAACGCTGACAAATCCTAACCTGTGTCTGGAGAGCATCAGGAAAGCTAGACAAGAACTGGCTCAGAACTAGCAAGTACATCAAAGCTGTGTTTTAATTTGATTTTCAGAGATGAGATATGTTTGAACTTACATTTATTTAATAAATGTCCTATCATAATGTTTCTTCTGGAAGCCTTCTTCCTCTTTTTTTTTTTTTTTCCATTCCATGTATTGATATAATAGTAAATTCCATTTCCCTTCTTCCTGTTGGATGAGCCAGCTATGAAGGGGCTCCATGAGGGGGTGAAAAACAGGAACAAGAAGGGTCAACATTTCCCCCAGTCCTGGGAGTGTATTTTTGTTGCTCTCTGTGATCAGTGATCATTATAAACAAAGAATAGCCATATACACGTAAAAGGGAAGGAAGACAAATAACAGTGTGTCCCCTGCTGCCTGGTTAAAAATAGGCATATAAGGAGTAAGTAGAGCCAGAAATGAGCAAGCAGAAATAAAATTTTCTTTACTGCTTTTAAATAGGAAGGAGTCATCTTTCACCTGTATTTCTTACTAGTGTTCAGCCCCCCAGATTCTAATAGGACATAAAACGTATAGGAAAATATACTTTTTTACATTGCAATAGGAACTTGCACTTGGCTTTAATATTAAAAAGAGTAATAATAAACCAGAGGAAAGAACAATGGTGAAGTTACTTCTGCGTCCTCCTGTCTATCATGCCACCACAAACCTGAGAGTGCCTAAGCAGTTTCCTGTGAGAAACACTCTCCTACCTATTCACTTACTTGATCTCAACAAGTAAAGTGACGGGAAAGCCATAACGCCTTGCATCAGAAAGTGAACTGTGCATGTGGGCAAGTCACTCAACTTCACGCATGTTTCTTCTCTAAAATGAGGGGAGTAATGCCTGCCCACTGGCCATGTTAAGAAAATGAAGGACAATGGGAATAAGTGACTTGCCCAAAGTAATACCAAATGACTGGCAGAAGCAGAAGCTGGAACTCAGTTCTTTTGTCTTTTTTAGGATTCCTTGAAGGATATTGTGAAACATTGCTATTGTCCAGGGCACCTGGGTGGCTCAGTCGGTTGAGTGGCTGCCTTTGGCTCAGGTCATAATCTCAGGATCCTGGGATCCAGCCCCGTGATGGGGCTCCCTGTTCAGTGGGGAGTCTGCTTTTCCCTCTGCCTCTGCCCCTCTCCCCCACTCATGCTCTCTTTCTCAAATAAATAGATAAAATCTTTTTAATAAATTGCTACTGTTATATATAGGTATAAAAACAATTTGGGGAAATTATATATTCTGTAGAATTTATTTAAGAATAATGAATTAATTTTGTAATGCATGATATGAGCTCATTATAATACAGGCAATTTTTTAAAAAGATTTTTATTTATTTATTTATTTATTTGAGAGCGAGAGAACACAGTGTGGGGAGGGGCAGAGGGGAAGGAGGGAATCTCAAGCAGATTCTGTGCTCAGCATGGAGCTAGACACGGGGCTCAATCTCCTAACCCTGAGATCATGACCTGAGCCCAAACCAAGAGTCAGTCACTTAACCAACTGAGCCACCCAGGCACCCCAATCCAGGCAATTTTTTAAAGTGCATAATAAAATATCCAGGCCACATTGACCTTCCTATTAGGATGAATATAATATCCAACATCTCTGGTGAATATGCATAGGAACAGATGAAAGAGCAGAATTTTTGTTTCTTTCTGTCTGTCAGCATTTCTGCCAAAGGCCCAAAGCTGAAAACAATAGATAGTGAGTGCTCCTATGTTCTGTAGAAGGGAAATGCTGCCAAGATACTCCTTCTGAGTGTTGGCAGCTTCAACAATCCTTGAGGGGTCTTTTAAAACAGTGTCATTCATTCTAGAGTGATTTCCCTCATTGATCAATCTTCAGATGTAGTCCTTCTACTTCAGAATTCTTTCCTGCTTCTTGGAATTTCTACTTCAAAAACACCAAGTAGAGTTCTGCTTTATCATCTTGTTTTTTAACCTATAATTATCTCTAAAATTGCTTTATACTCATCATCATTTTTCTCTTCATTTAGTGTGATCATTTCAACCCTTTCCTCCATGTCAGTGATTTGAATATGAGTCATGGATATTCTGCTCTTGGTGTTTCCCATTTATTCATTACATGATGATGTTCTTTTGGAGGCACATTTTTATCTCATTCCCGCATTTTCCTGTGTCATCTTATTCTACTGACTTATCAGAACTCTCACTTTTACCAAATTTGTGCTTGTATTAATCCTTCTATAGCAAGAAATGATCACAAGCATTTGCCTTCTGACCCTTGAGTGATATTTTTTGCATTGTCCGTTGTCTATTTTTCTTTTTCACAGTATGTTTCACTTTCATGCTTTTATAGATTGTTTGCATAGCTGTCATGCAGTTTTTTTCATATATATCCAATGTTAATATTGCCTGCTCTGAATATCTATTTTATTTCCTCTGATATTCTGTTGAGAAATTCCCTAACATTTCCTTCCCACCTTATCCAGGCTGTGGTTTGAGAATGGGGAATGGGTTTGGAAAGATACCAACTTGGGTTTAGCGCAGTTTTTGTAAAAGGGCCTTAGCTATGTTTTCTCTTTTGACATTTTGTTAACTCTCTCTTATTATTTACTTGACCTGGAAGGGATATATTCTATTCAGTGGGCATATCTTCAGGCCTTTCATTGTTACCACCATTTAACATGGCGCACCTATCAGACATAGCATGGACTTAACTTTGTCCATTTACTCCTCTCCTCAGAGCTACTTCTATTACATAAAAAATTAAACAAAACAAAACAAAAACCCCAGAATTGGATTGACCCATTTTTCCCCCTAGAATTGATATTGTGGAGTTAGGCCCAGATTAGGAGCCAACAAAACAAGGCTCACATCTTCTCTCTTTCCATGACTACATATAGTTCAAAATTTTGTCAAAAAACATTGCCCCCTTTTCCCTGTTAGATTTCTTATGATTATTTTTTGCTTGTTTTTGTTTTACTACTTTTTTTCTCATTCATTTGAGTACAAGAGAGGGAAGTTATGTGATTCATCCTCCCTCCATCATTTTTACCCAGATGTTATTAGTGAAAAATAAAACTATCCTACACTCATGTTTTTATATTTCATTCATTCAATATGCAGTATCTATTTATGCAACAGCTACTTGGTGCTGAGCATTGCAGCTATCTTCCCACAAGCCAGAGGAGAGAAATGTTTCCATGATGCAAAAGTTGCTTGATCTCTTTCTCCAACCTCTCCAAGCTGTTTTAGCTGGCATTTTTGATTTTATCACTTTGGCAACTCATGAACTTTTGAAGCTCCCTAGTTAATTATACCTACTCCCAACCTTGCCTATGCCACCAGCCATGAATGCTACTCTTTGTCTCTCTCTCATCTCCTCCAAAAGCTCCGACAAAAGAAGAAAGATCTCTGTATCAGAAAGCAAGGCTATTACTACTCAAAGAACTATATGACTGAGACCATAAATAACAATAAAAGTAATTGGGATAGGCCTCAGAGATACAGACTGATATCCATGTGTGGGTTCTAAGAAAATAAGAGAAACAAAGAAATTCTACTTTACTAACTTAGCAGGTGTAGGGGAGCAAAACTTGCCACCCCAAAATGTGTCTTTTTGGCATGTGGATTATTTTAGGCTGATTATTTTTAAGAAACAGAAGGCTCAGGAAGAACTCTTGACCTTTTCCCTAACTGCCTAAAAGAACTTAGATAGAGGACCTGCTCTGGAAAGGGAACTATCACCAAAGATAACTGCAGTTTAATATGTACTAGGTATGGTAGACAGGGAGGAACTTAGCACTGTCTGTTTTTTAAAATTCCTCTCTATGTCCTATTGTTTCCTTATGGTGCAGCAAACATTTGTTTACCAAATGTGTACTTTTTTCATCTTCCTGTGAATTGTCTTCCTTCCCTTTGAAGTCCCAGACCCCTACCTCCTTCTTATTAGTTCTGGATGGCATATAAGCTTCAACTGCCTATCTGCCTGTGAGCCTCATATTCTTATACAGTGCTTGTACATACATAAATTTTATTTTCTTTTGTTAATCTGTCTCATGTCAATTTAATTCTTAGACCAGCCAAAAGAATCTTGCAAAGTAGAGGAAAATTTTTCCTCCCTAACACAGGTATCTGAATTGTATTTATCCCCAGGCTCTGCAGCCTTCAGAGCAATCCCTTCAGCTTCGGCAAACATCCAGGGATAGAAACCAGGAGTGGCTGAGACCCTGGACCTTGTTATCCCCTAAAGCCTAGTCTACCCTGAGTATTTAGTGGGGGAGGGATAATAAAACCATGAGTTTTGTTTCCTGCTTCTGCAAAGGGGATTATCAAGACTGAGTGTGACTGGCAACTTCTTCAATTCTTACTGAGCAGATTTGGGGATGTTATCAGAAATACACATTTCTGCACAATAATACCCCACTATTAGTAAAGTATTCCCTTGAAGTAAGTTTAGCCTGTTATAGTCTGATACCTAAATCACATGTTGATATGAGCCCCACACCCCACTTCAAAAGATTGCTTTAGAGGTTAAACTTTAGATTGCTTTATATGTGTGTGTTACAGTTTAAATATATGGTAAACTTCTTGCTTTGACACTTTTGACTGTGTCTTACATTTTATGGGATTATTCCAACTAAGCAAGTGTGGAAACTGATGTATTTACATATCTTATAATGAGCTGTAGCAGAGACTCTCCTAGATGCTATAACCTAGGAATAGGTTAGTATTAGTTTATCTCAGAGAATGTGACACGGTTTTTTATTTTTTAAATGTAAGTCAGTCAACTATAATACCTTTCTTAGATACATAATTAAAATAACCAAGAGGAAAGGTGAGGTTTCCAAGATCATTATATAAAGGATCTAGGGTTTCTCAGACTCTATAATCTGAAATTTAGTTCAAGATTCAAAAACTTAGTTACAGGCTGGAAATATAAACACTTTGGGCTGATGACACATTAAGTTACTAAAACTTCTATGTATATGATTATGGTAATTATCTATTGTTGCCCAGCATCTATGCTTTCTTCTCCTGGTAATAAATCTTGATTTTCCGAAGGAAAAAAAAAATCTCTCCCCTGTTTTCTGCCCAAGCTCATGGATGAAACATGTGGCTGATTTCTAAATTAAATAATCCTAAATACAATCCGCATAACACATCAGCTGGACACATTCAGTGCTTGGTTCTTGAAAGGCAAAGAGATATTCCCAACTGGGACATTTATACCAGCTATCTGATCCTTCTTCTACAAGGAAAACCGCAGTGGATTATGGTTTAGTAACATAGACATTCTGGGAAAATTTTGGAAGAAACTAAAATGCTGTTACTTGTAATGTTGAGCCCCTGTCCCTTGGGCAGAGCACACTCAAATGCTCCAGCTTCAAACTCAGCCAGGACCAAAACAGAAAAATGGGCAACTTCTCTCACCAAAACCAAGGCAACAGCCTCAGAATCACAGCTCTGCTGAATTCCCTTGTTATTAAATTACATTTTTAATGACCAGAGGCACAAAGGATGTCAGCTACTTAAGAGCCACTCCTTCTCTTCAGAACCCAGCTGCCAGGGACTGTAATTGCCAGCAGCACCTGAACAGGTATCCCAGCAACAGCCCCTCCCCCTGCCTAATTACAGGCCAGTAGGGCTTCTCATCCCTTTATTTCCTTCCTTCTTCTCATCTGTCACTTTATTTCTTCTCTCTCTTTAGATACTCCTCCAACTGGGCCCTCATTATCTCTCTAAATCTTGAATTTTCTGTGTCTTGATTCTTCTTCAGAGGGACTTCTCATATCCTTTTATATCAGGGTTCACACCTTCTTGTACTTCTGTTATGCCGATTGTTGTACAATGAACTCCATTCTTGTTCTGTCTTTTGGAATAATCCACCTTTTCTCTTATCCTTGTATCTTTTTTGTTTTGTTTTTTTTTTTCAGTTTTATTGAGAAATAATTGACATATATCACTGTATAGATTTTTAAAGGACAGCACAGTGGTTTTATTTATATATATATATAGAAATGATTACCAAAGTTCAGCTAACATCTATCTTCTCTTATAAATACAATAAAAAGAAAAGAAAGATAAAAGAAAAAGTAAAAAATTCTCCTTGTGATGAGAACTCTCAGGATTAACTCTCTCAACAACGTACCTATATATCATACAACAGTATTAGCTATAGTCATCATGTTGTATATTATATCCCTAGCACTTAATTATCTTATAACTGGAATTTGTACCTTTTGATGACCTTCCTCCAATTTCCCCTCCCACCCCATCCTCTACTTTCAGTACCCACAAGTCTGATCTCTTTCTATGAGTTTAGTGGGGAGTTGGGTTTTTGGTTTTTTTTAAGATTCCATATATAAGTGAGATCATATGGTATTTGTCTTTCTGTCTGACTTATTTCACTTAGCAAAATGCCTTCAAATTCCATCCATGGTGTCTTATAGCTTAATAACATTCCATGGTATATAAATGTACCACGATGTTTTATCCATCCATCCATCAGCAGACACTTAGATTGTTTCCATATCTTGGCTATTGTAAGTAATGTTGTTATGAACATGGGGGTGCAGGTATTTATCAAGTGAGTTTTTTCATTTCCTTTGAATATATTTCCAGAAGTGGAATTGCTGGATCACATGGTAGTTCTAGTTTAAATTTTTTAGGACACTCCACACTGTTTTCCATAGTAGCTGTACCAATTTACAATCCAACCAACAGTGCACAAGGGTTTCCTTTTCTCCACAATCACACCAGCATTTGCTATCTCTTGTTTTTTTTATGATAGCCATTCTAATAATCATGAGGGGATATCTCATTTTGTTTTTAATTTGTATTTCCCAAATGACTAGTGATGTTGAGCATCTTTTCATGTACCTGTTGATGTTTCATATATTTTCTTGGGAGAAAGTTCCTTTATTCTTTATTCAGGTCCTTTGCCCATTTTTTAATTGGGTAGTTTTTTAGGCTATTAAGTTGGAGGTTTTTTTAATATATTTTTGGATATTAACCCATGATCAGATATAGGGTTTGCAAATATTTTTTTCTGTTCCATTGGTTCTCTTCTTACTCTGTTGATGGTTTCTTTTGCTGTGCAAAAGCTTTTTAGTTTGATGTGATCCCACTTGTTTATGTTTTATTTTATTGCTTGTGCTTTAAATGTCATATCCAAAAAATAATTACCAAGATCCATGTCACAGAGCCTTATTCCTATGTTTACTTCTAGGATTTTCATAGTTTAGGTCTTAAATATAAGTCTTTAATCCACTTCAAGTTAATTTTTGTGAATGGTGTAAAATATGGGTCCAGTTTCATTCTTTTACATTTAAATATCCAGTTATTCCAGCACAATTTTTTGAAGAGACTGTCTTTTCTCCATTGAGTATTCTTGGCTCCCTTGTCAAATATTTTGACCAAATATGCTTGGGTTTATTTCTGGGCTCTTGATTCTGTTCCATTGGTCTAGTTGTCTGTTTTTATGCCAGTACTATAGTGTTTAGATGACTATAGGTTTATAATGTAGCTTGAAATCAGGAAGTGTGATGCATGCCCCCGTTTCCTTTTTCTTTCTCAAAATTCCTTTGGCTATTCATAGTCTTTTGTGGTTCCATTTAAACTTTAGGAGTGCTTTTTCTATTTCTGTAAAACATGTCATTGGAATCTTTATAGGGAATCCACGGCTTTTGGTAGTACTGAAATTTTAACAATATTAATTCTTCCAACCCATGAACACAGGGTACCTTTTTATTTATTTGAGTCTTCTTCAATTTCCTTCATCAAAGTCAGTCATTTGAAGAGCTATGAAGAAAACATTATAAGCAAAAAATAGCAAGTGCAAAGACCACAAGGCAGGAATGTTGGGTTCTTGAAGAAAAACAAAGGAGGTCAGTATGGCTGGAGCTCAGTGATCAAATGGGAGAATGGGAGATGAGATCACATCGGAAGACCAACTGGGAACTCTTAGGGCAAAATAAGAAATCAAAAGGACCTTGCTTTCATATTCTTTTCCATCTTCAGATCCTATGTGGTTTCCAGACTTTGGAATACCATGGCATTAAATCACATGTAGAGTCAGGGTGTGGTAGAAGAAGGCCCACCTAAGAATGCCAACATTTTTTTTTAGGTCAAATAAACACTTTAAGAAAAAAGAACTACCACCATTCACTACCATTATCATCTTATTTTTTTAAAAGAGCATTTTAGGGGCACCTGGGTGGCTCAGCCGGTTAAGCATCTGACTCTTGGTTTTGGCTCAGGTCACAATCTCAGGGTCCACCTCAGGCTCTTCGCTCAACGAGTAATCTGCTGGAGATTATCTCCCTTTCCTTCCCCCTCTGCTCCTCCCTCTGCTCACGGGGCACTCACGTGTGCACTCTCTCTCTCTAAAATAAATAAATAAAATCTTTTTATTTTTTTGTTTTTTTTTTATTTTTTTTTTAAAGATTTTTTTATTTATTTATTTGACAGAGACAGAGATAGCGAGAGCAGGAACACAAGCAGCGGGAGTGGGAGACGGAGAGCAGGCTTCCCGCCGAGGAGGGAGCCCGATGTGGGACTCGATCCCAGGACCCTGGGATCATGACCTGAGCCGAAGGCAGACACTTAACGACTGAGCCACCCAGGCGCCCATTAAATAAAATCTTTTTAAAAGAGCATTTTGATACTAATGAAGTAAAAAGTAGGAAAAACATGTCAGAATTTCTTATCAGATTTTTTAAATGAGTATGATTTAAAAACTCACTGGATTGTCCTTTTTCTTATTTCTTAGACCAGTAAATGACAAGTCCTTGGGCCAGAGTTTTAGAATACTTCTATTAATGTTTTTATTTCATTTTCCCCTATAATTGTTTTTCCATTTTCAACTCTGAAATATCTTCATTTTTTCTTTTAAATCCATTTTTTCAATGTACTCATCAAAGAATTGTCTCCCACTTAAATTCCAAGCTTAAGGAAATGATCCTTAAAATGAAAGAATTCCATACCTCCTGGATTATTGGATGAATGTTTCTAATTTAGACAACCATGTCTTCGGGAAGGGATTGTGGTTTCTTACACATTATATCTTCTCATAATGTTTTATTAGTCAGCGTTCTCCCAAGGAACAGGGCCAATAAAATATTAAGACTTATTATAAGGTGTTTGCATGATTATATGGAGGCAGAGGGGTTCCACTATCTGCCATCTCCAAGCTTGAAACAGGAAAACCGGGGGTATGGTTTGAAGGTCTGAGAGTCAGAGAGCCAATGGAGTAGATTCCGGTGTGAGGCCTGAGAACCAGGAGTACCAGGGGCAGAAAAAGATCAATGTGCCAGCTCAACAAGCAGAGAGGAAATTTAACCTTCTTCTGCCTTTTTCTTCTATGGATGGGAGGATGCCTACCCACATTGGGGAGGGCAATCTGCTTTATTCATTCCACTGATTTAAATGCTAATTTCTTTTGGAAAACCCCTCATAGGTACACCCAGAAATAATGTTTAACCAGCTACTTGGGCATCCCAAGATCCAGTCAAGTTGACACCTAAAATTAACCATCACAAATGTATAAGAGGTGGTATGGTAAATGTCCCCTATTTTGCCTTCCATGACCTTACCACTGGCTTTCCTGGAAACAAGTTTTAGTCCCTTTGTCAGTTAGCTATGAGGGGATGTAATCAATTATGCATGCTTTCAAAAAGGGCCTCCTATTGGATGTAGGATATACCTTGGGCCTCTCTTGGGTAGAAGATACATACATCTGTCAGTCATTAAAAACTAGAAAACATTTCTTAAAACTTTTATTTTATAAAATGCAAGTGTGTTGGGCAAAATGCTTAGACTTTTTTTTTCTTTTTTAAAGATTTTATTTATTTGACAGAGAGAGACACAGCAAGAGAGGGAACACAAGCAGGGGGAGTGGGAGAGGGAGAAGCAGGCTTCCTGCAGAGCAGGGAGCCCAACGTGGGGCTCCATCCCAGGACGCCGGGATCATGACCTGAGCCGAAGGCAGACGCTTAATGACTGAGCCACCCAGGCAACCCTGAAATGCTTAGACTTTTAACACACATTTTTAGTCTCAAAATTTTCTGATTATCTCCTTAAAAACAATAATTTAAATCTCTAATTAGCAATTGACAAATAATCTCATTATTTCTAATGAGAAAAAATCCATAAAATAAAAATATCTTAAGAAAGAATATTTTGGGGGCCCCTGGGTGGCTCAGTCAGTTAGGCACCTGCCTTCAGCTCAGGTCATGATCCCAGGGTCCTGGGATCAAGCCCCACATCAGACTCCCTGCTCAGCAGGAATCCCGCTGCTCCATAGCCCTGCCCCCCCACGCCCCCCACCCCGCTCGTGCTCTCTCTCGCTATCTAATAAATGAATAAAATCTTTAAAAAGTAAAAAAAGAGGCGCCTGGGTGGCTCAGTTGGTTAAGCGACTGCCTTCGGCTCAGGTCATGATCCTGGAGTCCCGGGATCGAGTCCCGCATCAGGCTCCCTGCTCAGCAGGGAGTCTGCTTCTCCCTCTGACCCTCCTCCCTCTCCTGCTCTCTGTCTCTCATTCTCTCTCTCTCAAATAAATAAATAAAATTTTAAAAAAAAAGTAAAAAAAGAATATTTTGAAAAATAATATCCAGCTTTAATTCCTAACTGAAAGTACTAGTACCCAGTTAAATGTTATAAACCATACTTCTTCATTAATGCTTCAGATTCCAAACTAAAATACTGAATATTTAATGTGAAAAGAAAAACTCATGGCTATTGAAATTGTTGTGGTGTCATTCTTGATTGCAAGTCATTATATGTACTGTGTCATGCTCTATAAACATTGATTTAAAAACTAAATAGCAATAGAATTTCTAGCTTGATGATTCAAGGAAAACATGGGCAGTAAGAAAATAAATCTATATATTCCACATACTCCTTTACTAAAATACTTGAGAATACTATTTTAAGAAAGTTTTAACAAAATTAATCTTTGAAAAAAGAATGTAGTCATTTAAAATGGTGTCAGACATAACATAGTACAGGTAACAATTATTACCTAGTACACATCTTGCACACCCAGAAGACTGGATTTATGTCCTGGTTCTGCCACTTCATTTTGTGTAAACTTAGACAAGTTACTTAATTTCTCAAATTCTCTTTAAAAAAAAAAAGATTTTATTTATTTATTTGACAGAGAGAGACACAGCGAGAGAGGGAACACAAGCAGGGGGAGTGGGAGAGGGAGAAGCAGGCGTCCTGCTGAGCAGGCAACCCGATGCGGGGCTCGATCCCAGGACCCTGGGACTATGACCTGAGCCAAAGGCAGACGCTTAACAACTGAGCTACCCAGGCACCCCTCAAATCCCCTTTTTAAAGAAGTGATACCATCCAAACTTCTTCATCGTGTTGTTGTAAGGACCCAATGAGATAATCTATAACACCTTTGGTAAACTTAACCAAATATTAGTTGTTTTAATTATTTATGAATAAATTATTCTTATCTCTTTTATATATCTGTAATACAGATTTTCTTTC
This sequence comes from Halichoerus grypus, assembly GCF_964656455.1. Classification (NCBI taxonomy): domain Eukaryota; kingdom Metazoa; phylum Chordata; class Mammalia; order Carnivora; family Phocidae; genus Halichoerus; species Halichoerus grypus. Next base: position 134,854,047 of record NC_135716.1, read on the forward strand.
TTTTTTGTTCCTCCACATGAGATTTAATTTTGACCAAAGCCATCCCATTCTCCTAGATGGGTCTTCAAACTGGAATGGGCATTTCTCTGAGAGCACAGGAACACTCCAAAGGTGCATGGTTATTGATAGTTGCAAAGGAATCAATTTCCAGGTCCTCTATTTCTATACATACCCTATCCTAGCAATATATAGGTTCTTATTTCCTCTACTTCCCTTTTCATAGTAGCCTTTCTCTTATTTTTTTTTTTTAAGATTTTATTTATTTATTTGACAGAGATAGTGAGAGAGCACAAGCTGCGGGGAACAGTAGAGGGAGAGGGAGAAGCAGGCTCCCCGCCAAGCAGGGAGCCCGATGCAGGGCTCGATCGCAGGACCCTGACATCATGACCTGAGCCGAAGGCAGATGCTTAACCATCTAAGCCACCCAGGCACCCCTAGCCTTTCTCTTATTTAAAAAAAAAAAAGTAAGTCAATGTCCTTCATCTGTCCAGAGTCTTACCATGATAGACTACATCAGAATGTAAAAACTTAAGGGAATTAAATAAAGGAATATTTGAAAGTATCACTTTAGGGGAAGATTTCTTTAATGCTTAATCAAGGCACCAGAGGTTTATAAGATGAGATGACATATGTAAATTGTCTAGCTTTGGCTAGACAATTTTTCTAGATTTGGCTCATTCAATGCTAATTTTTTCTTAATTCATGTTTCAAAACCCTCCTCACTTAATGGAAACATTGAATAAATGCTTTAGAAAAGTGGGGATTTGGTGAATGACCATACTTAACCATTTGAAAATAAATACTTTACATATTACTTATAATAAAATTACCATTTGTTGAGAGCATATTTTGCCTCAGGCTCACTGATTTTTATAAATGATCTTTCATCCTCCACAGTTCTGCAAAGTATGTATTATAATCACTTGAATTTTGGAAGATATGAGTTTATACAAATAACAAAACCAGAATATTAACCCAGTTCTTTTTGGCCCCATGGTACATTCATTAATTTTAATTAGAATTTTTTTTTTTTTTTTTAGAGAGAGGGGAAGAGAGTCAGGAGAGGGGCAGAGGGAGAGGGAGAGAGAGAATCCCAAGCAGGCTCCACACCCAGCATGGAGCTGATCTCATGACCCTGAGATCATGACTGGAGCCGAAATAAAGAGTCAGTCACTTAACAGACTGAACCACCCAGGCACCCCTTTAATTAGAATTTTTTCTTTCTTACATTTATTCTTTTTTAAAGATTTTATTTATTTATTTGTCAGAGAGAGCACAAGCAGAGGGAGCAGCAGAGGGAGAGGGAGAAGCAGGCTCCCTGCTGAGCAGGGATCATGACCTGAGCCGAAGGCAGACACTTAACCTACTGAGCCACCCAGGCACCCCTTTTCTTTCTTACATTTAAAAACTTCTAAACATGAACATAATTATTAACTATTATTCTATGAAAAGAAAAGGTTTTTATAAATATAATTATAAATTTGAGTTATTAATTTGCTCTACTATTTTAATAATATTTTTCTGATTATCTTAATAATACATAATACAGAAGACTTGGAAAATCAGAAGCAAAAAAGGAACAATAGCTCTTGTAACCCAAAAGTAACTACTGTCACTATTTTGATACTGTTCTACCAATATTTTTTTTATTCGTGTTTATAAGATCCATAAATGCATTACAGAGTTGATATCATACTGCATACTTTCCTGTAGCACATTTTTAAAATTTTATCAATGTATAGTGAACAATTATCATGCCACTAATACTCTTCCACATGATTTTTAATATCTTTGTATCATATACAAATATATTTCTTAATTTTCTTACATAGTCAGATATTTGTTTTTTCCAATTTTTGCTATCATAAATAGTACTATGCTAAACATTCATATACACATATTTTATCTATTCCTCTGATTGCTTTCTTAGCATGAGTGCTTAGAGAAGTGTGCTATCAAAGGGCAAAGCCTTTGTAGTACATTGTGAAAGTGCTCTCCAGAAAGATTATCTTTATACTGTCCCTAGTAGTGTATGTGAGTTCTCCTCTCCCTTTACCCTTGCTCCTGGGATTTTTGAGAGATGCAAGATTCAGACGAAGATGAAAACATAAGTTCTGTTACTGATAAAAAATGAATTTGAAGACATGCTTTAGATTTGCAGTCAAACTGGCTTGTTAATATCTGACCTCCAAACCAGTCAGATTTATTGACCCCATCCCTGGCCCAGGAGGACTCCACAGGCTGTCCCCTGGGGTCCTGCCCAGTAAGCTGATCACATGGAAAATTACAGGAAGGCAGATTATGGTAGGCAAGCCTTCTCAGAATTAGAATCGAGAAAGAATTTAGATAAGCATGTTTAGTTTCTTCTCCAAAGCTCACCAGGTCACTCTGTCTCCCATAAGAAGCAATGGAGGGTGAGAGAGAGGGCTGAGAAGAGAGAAGCCAGAGGTATTAATCTAGTTGTAATCCCTTCATATATAAACATGAGTCGAAACAAATGGAGGTTCTGCCCAAATGTTTGCCAATACTCTGCAATGAATTGTTCAGCCTTAAAAAATAATTTTCTACTTTGATAGGGGAAAATAAGAGTCTCATTTTAATGCATAACTTTGATGACTAGAAGGTTGAATTTGTTTATACTTTTGTGATTTCCTCTTCACAACTTTTGACTATGTCTATATTGGAGAGCCATCTTCTGATGTTTATTTATAATATGTGATATGGAAGGATAATAATTTGCTCTATCCATTACCAAAAAATTCAATTTGCCACCTGCCTCTTATTTTTTATTAAAGAGGGTTTTATTCATATATATATGGAACCATTTTTTTCAATTAGAAAATAACTAAAAGTATAAGAAAAAAATAGGAAATCTCTAGTAACTTCCCAACTTGGAGAAAACAACTGGTAAGATTTTGTTCTATATCCTTCCAGCCTGGATAGGTGGACAGATAGATAGATGACTGGATAGAAATGTGTATATAGAAACAAGCACACACATTTCATAAAAGTTGGATCACATTTGCCATTTTATAGCCTGCAACATGTCCATTACTATTCTTCCAAATTCATTTTTTCCTTAGGACATATCTATAGTGTTTACCTTTTTGATGTAAAAGAGTGACCTTGTATTTATTACAATTGAACAATGTGTACTGTTAATTACATGCATAACTTCAATAAGGTGAAGTTGAGAGATATTTCCTACAGATGTTAAATTTATACAAGTATAGGCAGCAATAACTGTGGTGCACTTATTCTGTCTGGTGGATGACAGGGGGTTTTTTAATATCTATGTCGGTATTCACATTAATTTCTGGACATTAAAAAATGCAAGAAAATATGTATTTTTGGAAAGAAGGAACTTTGGATATTAAAGCTCTTTATTGTGAATTAAAATGTGGAAATGCATGTGCTCTCTCATTTTTCATCTCAATTCATTCTTATCTGTTCTTGCCTTTTTGTCCTTCTAGATCAAAGACTGTCAATCATCTTCTGTAAATAGTGAATACTTTAGGATTTACAGGCCTAATGGTTTCTGTCACACTACTCAACTCTGCCATTGTAGAATAAAAGGCACTATAGACCATACATAAACAAATGGATGTGGCTGTGTTCCAATAAAACTTCATTTATAAAAACATTAGGCTAAATTTGGCCCATGGACCTCAGCTTGCAGACCCCTGTTCTAGATGAACATTGAAACCTTTTTGCTTGGGGGGAAATTTTATTGGAATTCCATCAAATGTTAAATTAATCTAGGGTTAACATTTTTAAAATAATGCCACTTCCCATCTTGAAGCAAAATATGTCACTAAATTGATTTAAATTTCTTTTAGTTTCCTTAACAAAATTTTTAATATATTTTTAAAACTGTGCAAATTGTTTCTCAAATACTTGATTATAGTGCACATATCAGGGATCATGCTCTCCATTCTTTAATTTCAAAATACACGTGGAGTTTATTTATCCATTCACCTACTGAAGGACATCTTGGCTTCTTCCAAGTTTTAGCAATTATGAATAAAGCAGCTATAAATATCCTTGGGTGGATTTTTGTGTGGACATAAGCTTTTAACCCGTTGGGTCAATACCAAGGAGCATGACTGCTGGATTTTATGGTATGAGTATGGTTAGTTTTGTAAGAAAATGCCAAACTGTCTTCCAAAGTGGCTGTACCATTTTGCATTCCCACCAGCAATGAATGAAGAGTTCCTGTTGCTCCACATCTTTGCTAGCATTTGGTGTTATCAGTGTTCCAGATTTTGACCAGTCTAATAGATATGTAGTGGTATCACATTGTTTTAATTTGCATTTTCCTGATGACATATGATATGGAGCATCTTTTCAGATACTTACTTGCCATCTGTGTATCTTCCTTAGTAAGTTGTCTATTAAAGTCTTTGGCCCAGGGGCGCCTGGGTGGCTCAGTCGGTTAAGCGGCTGCCTTCGGCTCAGGTCATGATCCCAGGGTCCTGGGATCGAGCCCCACATCGGGCTCCCTGCTCGGTGGAGAGCCTGCTTCTCCCTCTCCCTCTGTCTGCCGCTCTGCCTACTTGTGCTCTCTCTCCATCTCTGTTAAATAAATAAAAATCTTAAAAAAAAAAAAAAGTCTTTGGCCCATTTCTTAATCTAGTTGTTTTCTCATTGTTGAGTTTTAGGAGTTCTTTGTATACTTTGGATAACAGTTCTTTATCAGATACGTTGCTTGCCAATATTTTCTCCCAGTCTGTGACTTGGGACATTCTCATTCTCTTGACATCGTTTTTTTTCAGAACAGAAATTTTTAATTTTAATGAAGTCCATCTCATCAGTGATTTCCTTCATGAATCATGTCTTTGGTATTGTATTTAAAAGGCCTCACCATATCCAAGGTCATATAGGTTTTCTCCTATATTATCTTTTAGGAGTTTTATAGTTTTGTGTTTTACCTTTAGGTCTGTGATCCATTTTGAGTTAATTTTTGTGAAAGATGTAAAGGCTCTGTCTAGATTCATTTTTTTGCATGTGGATGTCCAGTTTTTCCAGCACCGTTTGTTGAAGAGACTATCTTTGCTCCATTGTATTACATTTACTCCTTTGTCAAAGATCACTTGAGTATTTTTTTATGGGGATCTATTTCTGGGCTCTCTACTCTGTTCCATTGATCTATTTGTCTCTTCTTTTGCCAATACTGCATGGTTTTGATTATTCTAGCTTTATAGTAAATCTTGAAGTAGGGTACTGCCAATTTTCCGACTTTGTTCTTCTGCTTCAATATTATGTTGGCTATTCAAATGTTTTACATACAGAATTTAGTTACTAATAACTGCTCTCTCTACAGGCTGAGGGTTCAGATCAACTGGATAGAAAAAGCAAAGATAGTGAGAGCGTTGAAGGAGGAAAGTGACAGATTTGATAAACATTCTGAGATGCCAGTTTGGCCTTAATGCATTAGCTCTCTCCTTGCTCCCTTAACAGAGACTTGCTAATGATTTTCCATTTATCCCCACAAACACTTTCTCCCTTTCATGGTTTTTGTTTGTTTGTTTGTTTGTTTTTAAGATTTTATTTATTTGACAGAGAGAGAGACAGCGAGAGCAGGAACACAGCAGGGGGAGTGGGAGAGGGAGAAGCAGGCTTCCCACAGAGCAGGGAGCCCAACGTGGGGCTCCATCCCGGGACGCCGGGATCATGACCTGAGCTGAAGGCAGAGGCTTAACGACTGAGCCACCCAGGCGCCCCTCCCTTTCATGGTTTATAGCTAAGAGATAACGTGAGCACATTTCTCTCTTTGGCATGCCAAACATAGTTAGGGCATTCCCCTTTTATGACTGGTCTCCATCCTGAACAGCAATGACCAACACATTTCATTGAGCCTGAGAGAATCACATTAGTTATTAATGATGTGTCATTTTCTCCTTTACATATAAGATGGTATGTTTGGAGCTTTTCCATGTCCATAAAGTTTCCTTGGAAACATGTGCCTTACAGAAAGACATTTTCACTGCAGATGAAAGAGTTTGGTAGAGGGGTCATTCTGGAGGGTTTGGCTGAACTCTTAATGAAACTACCATGCACCCCATGTTAATTACACATAACCGATATTTTCTCTTGTGGGAGGGAAACATGCAAAAATAAAAGACCAACTTTCCATAGTTCAGTTAAAAGAAAGTAAGATAGAATTCAAAATCTATTGATATTAGTAGATGAATTATTGGGGACAGACATTTATTCACAATCCAGGAAATTTAATTGAACTGTTTCATTCAAAATATATACTCTACTATGTCCTTTGACCTAACCCTCTTGCCTTAGGTATTTTAGGGATTCTCTGCTGCACACACAGATCCATACAATTAATAGGTGATCAATATTCATTGAAAAGGAGATTTCAGTTTTCTTTTTCCATTAGCACTAAGCTATATTTTTCTCTTATACCCATCTGTATTGAATATTGGGTGGATGTATTTTCTTCTTCTTTTGATATATTTCTTGCTTCTGAATCATATAAAACCTCTTTTAATCACTGTCTTCTTTTTAAATGTTCATATTTGTTATGGAAAAATTAGAAAATACATGTATGAAAAAGGGGTGAATCATTCAATATTCCCCTGTTCAGGGATAACCACTGTTAAAACAGTGGTTTTTTCTGACCTATATATCTTATACATAAATATATGAAATATAAAACAAACATGGGATTTGATTCTACATATGCTCTCTATCTACTTTTCTTTGAACATTTTCTGTATTGGTAAATACGAACTTGTATCCTAATTTTTAAGGATTCCATAAATTTCAATCATATATATACATGATAATTTAGTAAAAGCTTTATCGTTAAACATTAAGATTGCTTCACTTATAAAAAGGTCTTTGAAAAAATATTCTTGCATGTTTTTTCTTTCACTAGGAGAGAGTCTAGAAAAAAATTACTGGATTTAAGAATATGTAATTTTTAAGGCTGTTAATGCAGTTTGTCAAATTTTTTTTTCAAAAAGGTTGTAACAATTACATTTCCACCTGAATTATGTTAAAGCACCTATTTTACCATACCTCATCAATACCAAGTATTTACATACTTTTGCACATTTCCTCTTAAAGGGCATCCTTTTATTTTTGAATGGTTGATATGGGTTAGAAAAAAAAGACAAAGGAAAGATCAATATCACTTTTGAGAATCCTGAGAGGATTATTGGTTGTTCCCCATTTACTAAACTGTCATGGGGTCCCACCTCAAATCTATACCTCTTATTAATATAAATCCATGTTCCTAATTATTCTTGTAGTTAAATGTATTACAAATTGTTTGTTTTCAGCAAAGCCACTATTGAACCACGGAATGTTATTCGTTTCAAATCTTGCAGCTATCAATCGAAAAAGGTTTTAAACAAGTCCCTAAGACTGAATATTGGCATCTTTTCCCAGTGGCTTAATAAAATACGCAACAGAGAAAATAAGCTTAAATTGAGCTGCCAGTTTAAGACTTGGGACTTTTGCCATCTTCTGACTGAGATTTGACCCAGCTATTTTTTTTTACTTCTAATTGCTTCTATATAACAAGGTGAATCTTCAAAATGAAAAGATTGTCAGACATTTTTCATCAGCTGAATCGCCAGTTCCTTGATATGGTAAAAGAAAGAGACGAATAAAATTCTCTGGGCTTTTGAAAGTTCCCAGTTGTGATTAAAAATAATAATAATAACAGGATGTTAAAATGAGATCCTTTTTATCTATTTTGACTAATGTGGTATGTAGCAGATACCAAACTGCAGGTACAGCCTATAACAGGGTTGAGAGAAGGGATATAGAGATGGAATGATTTGTAAAGAAATTTCTTTGGAAATGCCTTTGTTGTGATACCCCAATCTATTTTCCCAAAAGGAGAGGGTTTACCTCAGTAACTTTAGCTTATGGAGGGGGCATCCACTGGCTTCTCTGAGAGCTTTAAATTGTTCTCTAAAGCTGAACAACATGAGGGAATATTGCCTGGACCCTCATGAGAGAAAGATAAAGTGGCCTGCAGATAAAGGTTAAAAGTTGCTGCATGGCAATGTACCAGCATTTCCCAGACTGTCAGAAAAAGGGATGAGTACCTACCTGTTCCTTGTGGTCTCAATACGAGCCAATCAAGAAAGAAGGCCAGCCTGGAGCCATGTTAAGTCCTGTCTAGAGGAGCATTAAGTCCTGTCTAGAGGAGCATCTAGGAACATGAAGAACTCCATCCACTAAGGAGAATCTGCTGGAGAGATGGCTGGAAAGCTAGGGCCTGGGGTGGCATGATAGGGAAAGCATGGCCTTCATCAGGGTTGCTACACTGAGAGGCCACAGAAGCCCCCACAAAAGTGAGTCCACTTGAAATACCAAGCTCTTGAGACCATCTAGTCAAGGTCAGAAATAGGAGCTAGCTCGCTGGGGAGGAAACGAACAGAGAGCAGCTTCCCTGGGTGCTGGGGGCTCACCAACGAGGGGAAGTCCAAGGTTTCGATTAATATACAAGGAGAAATTGATATTTTGGACATTTCAAACTTATGAATCCAGATTGATTTGAGACAAAGAGACCAAATTGTCTATTGGGGCCTGACAAAGACAGCTTTATCTAGCATAAGAACAATATTTCCTCCCTGAAAAAAATATTTAAGGGAACAGCAGCAGACAACGATAGCTAGCTAACAGATATATGGGGCTTCCTACAATGCCAGGCACTCTTCTAAACACTTTGCCACTATTCACTCTTGGGATCCCCACCATGATCCCAGGAATCAGTCATTATCTTCTTCCTTATTTTACATTTGAGGAGTCTGAAGCACCAAGAGTTTAATCTGATAAAGTCACACAGCTAGTGAGTAGCAGAGCCAGGACTAGATATTTAACAATCTGGTTCCAGAGTCCACCAAGCTCCAACGTTGGATGTATCCATCAAAAATCATAGAGCACAAATATCTGAAACTCTTCATGGATGGATGTGGTAGGGAAAAAAACCTCTGGGGGTGCTTAAGGAATAATGACCAATCTATCCTCCTCTCTAGCACATAGCATAACAATATTACCAGTTGCCTGGGGGCTCTTACCTTCTAGTGATAATTTGGGTAGCAAAGATCATCTTTCCCAAACAAAACTGAAGTTTTTTAAGGGTAGAGAAAATGTAGTGATCTTTTTTTTTTTTTTTGGCCTAAATGTTACATATGTTGGACCATAATAAGCATCTGTGAATAATGACACATGAATTTAAGGGAATTTAAGGGGAAAAGACAATCCTTATTTAAATAATTCTGGATATATATCAGGAGTGGATTTGCTGGATCACATGGTAGTTCTGTTTTTAATTTATTGAGGAAACTCCATACTGTTTTGCACAGCAACAGTGCTATTTTACATTCCCACCAACAGTGTACAAAGGTTTTAATTCTTCACATCCTTGCCAACTGTTACCTTTAAAAAAAAAAAAAGCCATCCTAACAGGTGTGAGATGATACCTCTTTGTGGCTTTGATTTGCATTTCTCTGATGATTAGTGATGGTGAGTACCTTTTTCATATGCTTATTGGCCATCTGCAAGTCTTCTTTGATATCTGCACTCCCACATTCACTGCATTATTCACAAAAGTCAAGATATGGAAAAAACTAAAAATCCATCAATGGATGAATGGATAAAGAAAATGTTGTATAGATATATGGATATCTTATCCATACATCCAAAGATATGGATAATGATAAATAAATATATGTACATATATATTTACATATATATTATTCAGCCTTAAAAAAAAAAAAAAGGAAATTCCACCATATGCAATATCCTGTTCATATGGATGAACCTGAAGGACATTGTGCTAAGTAAAATAAGCCAAACACAGAAAGGCAAATACTGCATGATTCCACTTATATGGGGTATCTCTAATAGTTAAACTCATAGAAGCAAAGAGTAGAATGGTGGTTGTCAGGGGCTAGGAGCATGGAGAAATGGGGAGCTGTTGTTCAATGGGTATAAAGTTTTAGTTACACAAGATGAGTAAGTTCTAGAGATCTGCTATACAACACAGTGCCTATAGTTAATAATACTGTATTGTGCATTTAAAAATTTTATTAAGAGGGTAAATCTTACATGTTAAGTGTACTTACCACAGGAAAAAAAGGGGGAGAAGAGGGCTGCAAGAGGAATATTTTGGAAGAGATGGATATGTTTATTACCTTGACTATGGTGATGGTTTCACCGGTATATGCATATGTCAAAACTATCCAATTGTATACATTAAATTGTGTAGATTTTGGTATATAAATTAGACCTCAAGAAAGCTTTTAAAAATAATTAAAATAATAATTAAAAATTAAGAAAAACAAAAATAAAAAAGGTTGTCCTTTTTCTGCCACTGATTCAAGCTTGTTTCAAGATAGGTTTCCAATGAAGTATGAACATGAACTAGATCTGATGTGCCTTACTTTCTCCATATTTTCTATTGCTACCTATGAGTTAATATGGGCTGGGGTAATGAGAGGGAGTCAACAATGACAGACTATCTATTATATACCAGATGCTTTCATTGTAGGTTAGCTTACGGAATGCTCATGAGAAAGAGAATTAAGAGGCAACTGTCATTACCCCCATTTGGCAGCTTTTAAGAATAACTAGCATTTGTTGAGTATCTCCCCTATGCTAGGCACTATTTTAATTTTTAAATTAACTCAGTGTGGGGCACCTGCATGGCTCAGTCATTGTCTGCCTTCGGCTCAGGTCATGATCCCAGGGTCCTGGGACTGAGCCCCACATCAGGCTCCCTGCTCCGTGGGAAGCCTGCTTCTCCCTCTCCCTCTGCCCCTGCTTGTGTTCCCTCTCTCGCTCTCAAATAAATAAATAATAATAAAATTAATTAATTAACTCAGTGATTCCTGCAATAACCTTATGAATTATTATTTATCCAATTTTACAGATGGGAAAACTGGAACACTGAGCAGTTAAAAAAAACTTGCCCCCAAATGTTGCCACTATGACGCGGCAGAGTGAGTATGTGAACCCAGGCAGTCTGTAGCAGAACCTGTTCACTATACTTCCTCAGAGTGAAGTGAACCGGGAGTCTGGGTGCAGTGGACTGAATGTTCATCTCCGCCCCCCCATTCATCTGTGGAAACCTAATGTCCAAAGTGATAGTGTTAGGTGGAGGGGCCTCTGGGAGGTGCTTAGGTCATGAGAGTGGAGTCCTCATGAATGGGATTAGTGCTGTTATAAAAGAGACCCCACAGAGCTCCTCAGTCCCTTCTGTCGTGTGAGGACACAGCAAAAAGACAGCTATCTAGGAAGCGGGTTCCCACCAGACACCAAACCTGCTGGCACCTTGATCTTGGACTTCTTAGCCTCCAGCACTGTGAGAAATAAATTTCTGTTCTTTATAAGCTACCCAGTTTATGGTATTTTGTTATAGCAGCCCTAACAAAGACTCTGGGGGTTAAAGTGACATATCTAAACATCTCAATAAAGGACAAAGACTAGATTCAGAATCTAGGCTCTTGGACTTGCATGCTTTCCTGCACACTCTCCCTTCCTGATCTAAAAGAGTCACCCCATTCTCCCCTCCCCCAAAGGAACCCATGGCTTTACCCCTAGGTGTCCTGTTTGGGACTTCTATTTCAATATCTTGGGTGTTGCAAGAATTCATCTGATTATTTTTTCCCTATACATGTATGAGTCACAGATACTAGAACTTAGTAAAACTAGTGGAACTTAAAAAATCTCAACTGTTCTTAGTTTTAAATACAAGAGAGAGCTTGTTAGTGTTCTGGCAAAGGATATGAAGGAGCAAAATTTCACCTCTAGTTTTAATCAGCATCTGCCTAGCAGACATTTAGAGCTTGAACTTTGACCCCTTCTGCTTATTAGCACTTGTTTCTGCTGATTGCCATTTTAGATTGACTTGGTTGTTGGACACACCATGTTTCTGGTCTCTCTTGATTGTATTATTGGCCCAACTTTTCCTTCAAGGCTCAGTTCAAGTCCTGCCTCCTTTGTGAGCAGTCTCAGCGATTTCTCCTTCTCTGAACTTCTACATGGCTTTGTCTATACCTCTTAGCTGGTGTCTTGCGTATAAGCTACCTTGAATCAGATCTATCATTTTATACTTGAGACTTGCCTTAACCGTATCCTCTTCATATCTCCTGTTGCCATGTACCCTTCGTTGTGGGACTAGTCCAGAAGGAATGGACTCTAGCGCTGTGTGGAGTGGCATCATGGAACTCCACTCCATAGCAGGTTCCAAGAGATGGCCAGGACTCTCCCTCACAATGCCCAAAGGGAAGAGCTGATATTCAAAATATTTACGAGTCAGAATAGACTCCCAACCAAGCAGAATTGTAACCAGTTACTAAAGCTTATCAGTGTATAATGACCGAACAATCTCCTTGCCTACAGGGATACTAGTTATGGCGCAGTATTTAGGGATATGAGCTCCAAAATTAGATGAACTGAATTGAATCATGCTGCCGTTTAATTTTAGGAAAATTTTCTTTGTCTATTTGTGCTCCATCTCCCTAGCTTTAAAAAAGAGTATAATAGTACTTTCGTCATAGGGTTGTTATGAAGATTAAATACGCTAGAATAGGCAATATATTTAGAACTATGCCAAGCACATAAAAGCTCAGGAAGTATTGATTAATATTGCTAATTCCTCTGAGGTACAGGGCCCATGTAGTCTATGTAGAAGGCACCAGGCAGAGGTGAAACTTTCAGTCAGACCGTCTGTCCATCACTATTCATTTGTTGACCATTGTTGAAGCAAAACCCCTAGTGGCCAGTAAAAGAGGGGCATACCCCTAAGCACAAGGATGAGGCTGGGAGGTTTAAGCATAAAAGCATCTCATTCTGAGGTTTCATCCAAATACAACAGATGCTGGGGTTACAGCAACAAGATTTATTCCAGAATCCACCCCCTGGTGAAGATGCGAAACGTGGCAAAGCCTTGTAACACCAGCTCAGGGACTGGGTAGGGTGCAGATCTACACACTGACGGTCACTGGTGTCAACAGTTAAGCAGAGCTAAAGAAACAAGAACCTTCCTGAATTCCCTCCAAAATTGGAGTGCTCAAGAGGGTAGTATTAATGATAATAATGATATTGAAAAAAATCATTTAGTTACTCATCCCATTGGAACATTTTTTGAGGACTTACTAAAACTGAGGCACTGTGCTTTACAATGGGAATTCAATAGCAAACAAGACCGATATGGTCTAGCAGATGAATTCCCAGATGAATTCTATGCTATATTCCAAATTTATCAACCTTAACAGCTTGTACTGACAACCTAAAAAGGTAAATGTTCTTTACTTTGATAGGGAGCTACTAGCTTCCACAGATTTGTTTGGCTGGTATCCTAGAAATCAGGGTGAGAAACATTTCAATTATAAACTCCACATTCTGACCCCAAAGCTCTCAACCCAAGGCAGTACCTAATATTCTAACACTTCTAAATTCAAATCATAAGAGAAGCTTTAAAAAAAAAAAAAGAGGAAGAAAAAAACTCTTGCTCCTTGAGAATGCTAGTAATGTAGGGCAGATGTGATGTGCAAAGTTTGAATAGAAATACCCATCTTAGCACATTTCATTTTTTTCTCTTAGAAAGATGACTGCATACTGAATCCTTTCTTTTCTCTGGAGTGAATGCTTGGAAAATCAACATGCTATTCCCCGGAGAGAAAAGCTTTGTCCTTTTCTTTGGCTTTTCTCTGCCCTTTTTGGTGAGAAATCATGCTTTTTAATAATGTGGTCAAGGAGGAAGCATATAGTCTGCTTCTCTAGATTCTCGTTTTACAAATGGAGCCAGAGGGCTCAGAGACAAAGCAGATGAAGGACCCCAAAGCTTCAAGCCAGCAGTAATTTCAAGAGCCAGCATTGCATCCACCATTTCAATTTCATGAAATTGCATTTGCCCACAGTGATAGATATTTTGGAAATAGAAAACCCCAGACCCACACTGCTCAACAAACACACACACACACTTTTGCTCTTAACCCCTTGACTGGTCAATGGGTGAAAGACTCACACATAATTGAAAAAATTTTTCCTCCTCTGGGCTCCCAACGAGTTGATCATCTTTCTCACTCGAAGGAGTAAATGTCATCATTTTCATAGTATTGGGTAGAAAACAGCTTCCCAGCAGGTGTGTGGTAGCTCAGCTTAAAACACAGCTGGTATTACATTCAAGAAGATGAAACTGAGAAAAAGAGTTTCATCTCCAGCTTTAATCAGTGGCTCTCTGCAGCACCCAGGTCAGCAGGCAGTCTGCGTTCTAAACTTGCCTTCTCTTCCACTTGAAGGAAAATGGAGGGTGGTAATGAGAAGAGAAGGAGGGCAGCCTGCAGGTGGTCAGTGACCCAGCCACTCTGGGACCTACTTTTCCCTTTATTACCTGCCCAATACACATGTGCTTTGCTTTTTCTAATCCTAACTCCGTGAGCTTCCCTAGAGTTGAGCCCTAGCAACAGACGTGCTAAAAGTTTAAAAATCCATTCTAAACAACCAAGTGCCCTGAGCAAAATAGTTGCTCCAGAAATGTTAGATGATGGTCATAAGGATAGGGAATGAGAACATGAGAAAACTCAAGCTCACAATATCCCAGCTGTATTTATATTTGAATATTAAATATCTATCGAATGATTATCATAGGAGAGACACTGAAGGTCTTCACAAAAGTGAGTGAAAATGGTCAGAGCCTCTGCCCTATGGAGCTTACCTATGAATGGGAGAGACAGAAAATAAATCAAAGAAATGTAATCTTGCAGCAGTGATCAGTGCTAATAAGGAGAAGTTCAAGGTGCCATCAGAGGGAACTTTGGAAGAATCTGATCTAGACTGAGGGGTTGGGGGCTTGTTTCTAAGTAAGGACAATTGACCTGAGATCTAAGGATAAAGAGGAATTACTGGGGGTGGAGGATGGAGGGAAGAAGAAAGTGCATTTCCAACCAAGGAAACAGCATGAGCAGATTCCTGTGGAGGGAACCAGCACAGTCAGACTGGCTAGACTGCTGGGGGCCATGGCGGACATGGTGGGAGATGAGGCTGGAAGGGCTCTTGTAATCCTATGTGAAGGGTTTGGGCCTCCATCCTAGAAGCAATAGAAAAAGATGGAAGATTGTTTTATGAGGATGAAGGGGGAAACGTTTTGCATTTCGGAGTGCTCTCTCTGGTTGCTGCTGTGAAAACAGATTAGAAAGGGCCAAGTTTTTGAAGGAGGCCAGGCAAAATGGATGGTGGCTTGAGCAAGTGCTGACAGAAGAGATGGAGAAAACCAAATAGTGCTTACACCTATTTAAGAAGTAATTGGTGAATTATTTTGGTTATTCACAACTCAAATCAGACTGTCATTTTTTTACTCATTAATTCATTAAACAAACATGTCTTAAATGCCTGCTATGTGCTAGACTGTGGAAGTATAATGAATAAAGATACAGTTCTAATTGGAAAACATGGCAAGGGTTGATTTAGCAGAGCAGTCAAGAGGGTGGGCTTTGGGGTCAGACGGACCGGTTTGAATTCTCACCATGCTTCTAACCAGCTGCATCACCTTGGGCAAGTCAAAGACTTTGAGCCATTTTTTTTTCTGAGCCACTTTTATAGATGGACATAAACGGAACCTACCTCATAGGCTCATCTTGACAATGAGATGATGCTTATCAAACTAATAAGATGATTGCATTTAGAAAGTTTTTAATAAATGGCAGCTATTTTCCTCGTTCATCAAACAACTGAAATATCAAAGATACATCAGAGTTGGTTTTTGCAAATGAAACTTATTTTCATTTGCAAACCAATGAAACTTATTTAAAGGATACATGGTTATCCGGTGGGTACGTGGAGAGTCCTTTCTACCTAGTGACATGAATTCACCACAAGGTAAGTGGTCCATCATAGAAGTTGTGTTCTACTTCACACATTCTGTCCTGGATGTGGAAGCTGGTATAGGAGACATTTATAGCATAACCTACATTACATAAATATCTCCTTCCAATCCTCTATAAACACCATCCTCAAGACCCATCCATGTCTGTTATGACTGAAAATAATATTATGACTTGTTCACTCAAAGATACCTAGTTATAGGCGAATACACAGGCTCAAGTCAGCATATTAATTTGACCTGAAAAACCTTGCTCTTATAATCTTCCTTATCGTAAGTAAAACCTCATAGTCATGATCAGCATTTTTATGGATGATTACTAATGACTTTGAGAACTCTATCATGAATCCTGATGTAGCAATAAGTAGATTAACATTAATGACCAGCTGGCTGAAGTCAGATTCGCTCTGTGTTTGGAGGAAGGAATCATGGAAGAAGATAAAGCTACCTTGGAAAATTACCCACCACCAACTTTTCTTCCACTCAGAGGTTTTCAGAGGCATTCATGAATATTAAATTATTAAATTTCAGGATAAATAATACTAATTTTGAAAGCAGTTTGAAAATCCTTGGAGCAGTGCAACTGCCTACATTTGCTGTAAGAAATATTTATCAGGCAAAGAAGACCTTTGAAGTCTAAAGTTAAAAAAAACCTTTTAGCCAGAAACAAAAGCAAAAATAAACTATTGGGACTACACCAAAATAAAAAAGCTTTTGCACAGTGAAGAAAACCACCAAGAAAACAAGAAAGGCAACCTACTGATGGGAAAAAATATTTGCAAATGATATATCTGATAAGGGATTAATATCCAAAATATATAAAGAATTTCTACAACTCAACACCAATAATAATAATCTGATTTTAAAATGGGCAGAGGCCCCGAATAGACATTTTTCCAAAGAAGACATACAGATGGCCTACAGACACAGGAAAAGATGCTCAACACCACTCATCATCAGGGAACTGCACATCAAAACCACAATGAGCTATCACCTTACACATGTCAAAATGGCTAAAATCAAACCACATAAGAAATAACAAGTGTTGGTGAAAATATGGAGAAAAATGAACCCTCATGCACTATTGATGGGAATGCAAATTAGTACAGCCACTGTAGAAAACAGTATGGAGTTCCTCAAAAAGTAAAAAATAGGATTACCATATGATCCAGTAATTCCACTACTGGGTATCTACCCAAAGAAAACAAAAACACTAATTCGAAAAGATACATGCATGCTTATGTTTACTGCAGCATTATTTACAATAGCCAAGATATGGAAGCAGCCCAAGTGTCCATCCATAGGTGAGTGGGTAAAGAAGATGTGGTATACATACAATGGAATATTACTCACCCATAAAAATGAATGAGATCTTCCCATTTGCAACAAAATGGGTGGATCTAGAGGGTATACTGCTAAGTGAAATAAGTCAGAGAGAGACAAATACCATATGATTTCACTCATATGTGGAATTTAAGAAACAAAGAAAAAAAGAGACAAACCAAAAAACAGACTCTTAAATACAGAAATAACAAATTGGTGGTTGCCAGAGGGGAGGTGGGTCGGGGAATAGATGAGATTGATAAAGGGGATTCTGACTGAATCAGCACTTATGACAGCACTGAGTAAAGTACAGAGTCACTATGTCATTGTTTGAAACAAAACAAAACAAAAACCTCTTCAGCCAATAAAACCCATGTAGAAAAGAAGTCTTCCAAAGGGAACATTTATTATGTAAATTCCACATTATGTAACTGTTTCATTTTCTTTTCCCTTATTGTAATGACTGATTTTGGAGTTACTATGGTATGAAATGGTATCTCAGAAACAGATTGCAAGTGTTAACATTGATCCTATAGGAGATAAGGGCTCTACTCACAAAGGCATACTTGTGACCATCCAGAAACGAATTAAGTCAGCGGCTTTCAAACTGCTCTCAGATCCTAACATTTCTTCAGAGGTGTCTCAGGGCTTCAGCAGGGCTGGAGGAGGCCAGGAATTCCCTGGATGAATACAGCAAGCTCCGCTTCCATGCCCAGCTGCATCTTTTTTTTTTTTTTTTTAAAGATTTTATTTACTTGTCAGAGAGAGCGCACAAGCAGGGGGAGTGGCAGGCAGGGGAGAAGCAGGCTTCCCCCTGAGCAGGGAGCCCCACCCGGGACTCGGTCATGACCTGAGCCAAAGGCAGACGCTAATTGACTGAGCCACCGAGGCATCCCCCAGCTTGCATCTTTTTTATATGTTAGCCTTCCGTACAAAATTTCACTTGTTTAAAAAAAAAAAAAAAAAGCCTGCTGCGTTTTTTAAAAGTTTGAAAATCCCTGAACTAGGATTTCTGCCAAACAGAGGAGAGTGGGCTGTCATTTATATGGCCCCAGAGCCTTGACATATATATTTTTTCCTTCCCCTCTCTACAACCATTCCTTGTTCTTCCTATTATTATTCCTCTTTGTTTCTGCCCCTTCTTTTTCCTTTCTCCTTCTTTCTCTTCCCTTCCTTCCACTTTTTCTCAATCATAATAAAACATTTGGTTCAGTACTTACTAGCACTGGTAAGCCTCACTAGTGATTTTATATATTCAATAAATCTTTACCTCAGAAGATGCTGGTGCTGGGGATTCCGTTGCTGGGGTCCTCGCGAAGCTCACGGCACAGAAGAGCATGGAGAGCCGGAAACAAACCAGGAATGCAATGGGTTGTGGTAAGTGACCGATGCAAGCAGAGGGGGCAGGTTAGCAGAGAAGTTTACAGCATGGGTTCTAGAGTCGGACTGCTTGGGTTCATCACATTCTTACTCAACTATTTACTAGCTGCGTGATCTTGGCAAGTTGCTTGATCTCCGAGCTTCAGTTAGGTTTAAGAAAGAGAGAGAGAGCGAGGGAACAGGCCTCAAATGGAGTCACTTGTACTAAGCCCACATCCCCAAACCGAGACTTTATACCGACCTTAATTACACTTTCAACCTCTCCCCGGAGTGGGATCTTACACCAGTCAATCTTGAATTACCTGGTCTGCACGAGTGAGGTCATCTGCTTGATAGACCCCTGCTGTGCTCCTAGGGAAGGTGACCTGCCTGAAACACTTCGCTGGCAACTTCTTTGTCCCACCCTTTTCTGCCTATTTATATAGCCCTTCCGAGCTCCTTTATACTTGCTACATGGGATCATTGAATAAAGCCAATAAGATCTTTAAGATTTACTCAGCTGAATTTTGTTTTTTCACAGTTACGTTATCCACAACTTGGAGATATTATCCTCTACTTCATTTGGCTGTGGTGAAAAATTAAATGAGTCAATACACACAAAAAACTTAAAAGAGTGCTTATTAGCCTGTGGTAAGTGCTAAATGAGTGTGTTGTAAGTACAAGATATTTTAAATGCAGAGGGGCCTGGGCAGAGTAAAGAATTTGGGAATCAGTGATATTTAGCCTGAGTTTTAGATAATTAGAAAATATTTCAAAACGGAACAAGCAAGCCTAGCTAAGAGAGTCTCCTTTAAAATAGAGGTGGGAAGCCATTAAGGCAGGCAATTTATGAAATTTGTGCCAATTGCAAGCCCTCAGCCCTGACTTAACTGCTTTGTCAGCATGACACCTGAATCACCCCCATCCTTCACTTTAAAAGGAGCCAAAATGCAGATGGTCGCCACACTTGCAGTGAGTATAGCATATAATGTGTAGGCTTCCTAATCACTATGTTGTACACCTGAAACTAATGTAACTGTGCGTCAGCTATAGTTTAATTTTTTTTAATGGAGGCAACTCTATTTGACAAATTTCAGTCCCTCATTTGCTTCTTAACCCAGCAAATCCCAGTTAACCTAGTCTCAATCCCTGTTTTGCATGGAGGACCTAAGTGAGAACCACTCCCATGACCTTTCACCTTCATAACTCTGCTCCCTCTTTGTCTTCCTTGGAAGACAATTCAGGTTTCTACCTGAATCTGTGTCTCCCAAATTGCCATTCTAGTTGCCCAAATAAATGCCTGTTTGCTTGAATTTTCAGTGAATTCCTTCTTGATCAACATAATGACCAGAAAATATCTTCAGTAGACAAAGAGGAGGAAAGTGATATTCTCAGAAGTAGGAATAGCATTCTGAGTCCCTAAACAGAAAGAAAGCATCATTCACTTCGTGCTTGTAGTCACATTAATAGCTCGTCTTAAAACTTACAAACACAGACAAGTACAAAGAAATAAAACGAAATTTTTTCTTTAATTTCATCATCCGCAAATAATCACTACATAAGTTGCCTGTTTCCTTCTAGACTCTATAAAGCCCAGTTCATAAAAAAGCAAAATGCCTTACTGGCTTTCCTGATTAGAAATTCATTATGAACATTTCTCCATGTCATTATTCTTCTATAACACATTTTTAATAGCTACATAACATTCCATTTCACATTATAAATAGCTTGCTTGTTCATCCATTTTTAGCACATTTTAATTATTTCCTTTGAATAATTTCCCAGAATTGGAATTGCCAAATTAAGGAGCATGCCCATTTGAAGGCCTTTGATATGTATGTATGGTCAAAATACCCCTCAGAAAGATTCAGTTATAAATAGGACCTTACCAAGTGTCCTTTTTGGTTATGATAAGGCGGGCACTTGCTGGAGGATATGCATCTATCCAAGAGTAAGGAAAATTTACGGGTGAGGTCTGAATGCGCACCTAACTGGGGACACAGCAGTGAATCCCATGTCCAGAGGAAAAGATAAGACAAAAGCCAGGAGGCAAAGAAAATGACACACATGTGGCATTTCTGCTCATAGATTTTTTTTATAAAAAGATATTCCTTCTATTTAGTAAATTAATTCCTCCCAGCCCATTCCCATTCGTAAGTGCAATACTGTCTGCCTTGTTCCTCTCCATTTCTCACTCCCATTGGGACTGTACGCGTGAGAATGCGCTTCCACCTTTGCTGTCAGGTGGGTCTTGGAACTCCATCAGTTTAGCTTTTCAATGAAGAGCCCTTTGGCAGCACAAGGTGAATATTCAGTGAATACTGGCTTTTCAATGAAGAGCACTTTGGCAGCACAAGGTGAATATTCAGTGAAGACTATACTGAAGGTTGGTGGGAGGGGTAAGATCTAATTTTGTTAAGAATCTGCTATGGGCCTGCAATTTGCCTACATGCATCAGTTAATTCCCCAGTTACTATCTAGATTGTTATCATAATTATCACTACTTAAAAAAAGATTAAGTGACTTACGTGATCCTGCTGCAAATAACTGACAGAGCGGAGTTCCACCCACACTGGGCAGGATTCCAAGGCCCATCCTGTTTCCCCAGCCTCCACGACATGGAGATAGCCCAAATGTGAATTCCACACAAGCTTCTTCTAGAACATTGTTCAGGGAAATTCAGCCTTTTTCCATTGTTCCTTGGGATAACTAGGCAGCCTGAATTGATGTGTTAAATGTTTGGATTAACAAAGTGCTGAGAGAGGGAAGGTTTGGTGCCTTGGGAAGTCCAGGGGACAATAGCTACGAGGAGTGGAGCGAGGCACAGACTGGGTGTTTGGTGATTATTTGTTAAATGAGACAGTAATAGGTAAGGCTGGGGGCGCCTGGGTGGCTTAGGCTGTTAAGCAACCCCACTCTTGATCTCTGCTCAGGTCATGATCTCATCGTGGTGAGATAGAGCCTGGGGTCTGGCTCTCTGCTCAGCAGGGTGTCCACTTGAGATTCTCTCTCTCCCTCTCCCTTTGCCCCTCCTCCCACTTGTGCGCACATGCTCTCTCTCTCTCAAATAAATAAATCTTAAAAAAAAAAAAAAAAGGTACAGTCTGTTTCAGATGCTGCTTTACTCCTTTCTTTCTCCACACCACCACCAGGTAGGCACTCATTGGGATGACAAATGATACCACTCTGGGATGGAGTTCAGGTTCTGGTTTCAAGGCTCCTGGCTAGAGTCCTATGCAGAACTTCGGATCAGTCTTAGCCAACACAACTCACTTGCATTAGAATCCAGAGCTGAATGGACTTCTGTGAGGGGGTGGTGGGGAGTGGGGTGGATGTCAAAAAGAGGAGGTGTTTGCTTCATAACTCTACTTCTGGGAGGGGGAGGAGCCTCCTGCTCCAGCCTGCCTCCGTTGGCCACGGGAACTCTGAACTCACCAGTCCTGACAGGTGCCCACCGTGAAGGCACACATACAAGTTGTGTCTTTTCACACTGTCAGCTTTATTCAGTCAGAAAGCAAGCTCCACACAATTGTAAAGCAGGTTCTTTAGGATCCCAAACTCAATGTCATTATGCATTTCATTTGGCTTCATACACGTCACGCAAAGAAAGCACAGGACAAAGTCACACAACCTACAAGATACAACAAGGGGTTAACAAACCAAATTCAAAGTCAGTTACTGTGTTCGAGCCGTGGAGGATCTCCGTCATGTTCAGGGATCCAACGGGCAGAGCCTTCGGTAGCTGTTGCCTTTTTGAGGCCATCAGACGTGAAAGGGTCAGCGTCTGCAGAGTCTTGACAGTTTGCTGCAAAAATCCTCCCTGGTTAAAGGAGTTTAATCAATCTGGGGCTTTTGCGGGCCTGCCCTGGCTCTGCTGGTTATCAGTTTGGGTGTCGTCAACCTGTGCTGGCCTCAGGCTATCCAGTCTTAGCGACGATGCCCTTGGTTGCTTATATCGCTGCTTGGCATGAGTGACTCCATTTTGCTCTCTACAGTTCTTCAGGCCTTGGACATTTTCATAAGCACTGGGCAAGCTGGTCCTAGAGCTTTTGACTTAGGGCTGTCCTAAAACATTTGGTGTCTTTTTATAAATTGGATGAAGGCACTCCACCCCCTTTAGACAAATAAATTTCAAAAATGTTCACCCTTCCTGTGTTAAGTTCAGGGCCTTTGTACGTCCAGCCAGGATTAAGCAAGTGGTAGGAGGCAGGTGGAGATACTTCAGAGCTAAGGAGCTGCCTTTCTAAGGCCAAGAAAAGCTGTGGTGGTGTCTGAGGTCCTGAGTGGGCTGAGGTTGAGGGTCAAGGTTGGGAGCTCTGGGTTCTCCTCAGCAGGGTCTGCCCCTCCCATCCAGCAGGCAGTCCCTCAGAAGGATATGCAGGGGGCTAAGCTCCTCAGCCCAACCCCAACTTCCTAATTAATAATCTTGATTCACTGTCTTTTCTGGCTTTCAAAAAATGTTGAGGTTAGAATTTCCAAGGCTAAACTTTCCACAGTCTATGTACTTGAAAAAGCCATGGACCTGGGGTCAAAGACAAGTCACGTATTCTCTTCATCATATGTATCAGAAGCTTTGGAGCCAATAAAATTCACTAAAAAGATGGGAGAGGGGACCTAAAGATGAAGGTTCTCCCTCACCTAAAAATGGCATATTTTAAAAACAGACAGAACTTGAGAGTGCATGCAAGCTAGGCAGCAACAGTTCCTAGGTATTAAAGGTAGTGTCCCAGGCAGTTCTAAGCTCAGATGCTATAAGGGATCAGGCCCATAAGGTTAATGCTGGGAGTCACCCTTGAATGTGTGGCCTGTGGGGCACATGGAGTCTATGTGTTCGATGCTTAAATGGAAAAAAGAAAAGGAATTAACGTTTTTCCCCTAAATTTTTCACTGAATCAGGGAAAGTGAAGGGTGTTGTCTCTTATGTACTCTTGTACATATTCAGCAGACATATTTTAGCTTAGTAAAAAGATTAAAGAATGCCTGGTGAAAAATACAACTTGGTAGAATAAATTATTTACCCAAAAGTTTAGATCAGAAACAGAACTACCACAGGGGAAGCTGAGAAAGTTGTGTACTTATAGAACTGAGCATCCAACATGTTTTTTTTCATCTGGTGGGTACCCAAATAATAAATGAGTTGGCATGGCAATACCGTCACAGTTCTCATTCAATTAAAATTATTTTTTGCTGTTGTTTAAAGTCTTTATTATGGAATTTTTCAAACATTCACAAAAGCAGAGAGAACAGTATAATGAAACCTCATGTACCTAACAGTTTCAACTAATGCCAACATACTATTGTTAGTGTCTTATCAATACCCACCCCCACAAAACACACACCATATTTTTTTCTTTTGCTCATGAAAGCAAATCCTAGATGTCACATCCTTTCATGTAAATACTTCACTATACATGGCTGACAGATGAGGCATTATTCTTTACTCCAACCACAATGCCATTATCACACCCAATACATTTTTTTCAAATCCTTAACATCATGTAACTCTCAACCTATGTTTGATTTTCCCAGATGATCTAAAATAATTTTTTTAAAGACTTATTTATTTATTTGAGAGAGAGAGACAGTGAGGAGGGAGAGAGGCAGAGGGAGAGGGAGAATTGCAAGCAGACTCTTCACTGAGTGTGGAGCTCAATGCAGGGTGGGATCCCACAACCCCAAGATCATGACCTGAGCCGAAACCAAGAGCTGGATGCTCAACCAACTGAGCCACCCAGGCACCCCATAAATTTTATTAATATGTTTCTTAAGTCTCTTTTACATATAGCCAGATGTTCTTCCTCTTTCTTTGTTTTCATATCCACTTATCTGTTGAGGAAAACAAGTCATTTGTTTTATAGAATTGCCCACATTCTGGATTCGGCTGATTGTATCTTCATGGTATCATTTGACATCTTCCTCTACGCTCTGTAATTCTTGGTTACTTGAGGTTAAGTCTAGAGCAGAAGTCAGCAAAACGTAGCCTTTGGGCCAGCTGCCTGTTTTTATAAATAACCTTTTTTTGGAATACAGCCATGCTCATTCATTTATGTATTATCTATGACTGCTGCAACAACAGAGTTGAGCAGTTAAGACAAAGACCATACTGCCTGTAAAGCTGAAAATATTTACTATCTAGCCCTGCAAGAAAAAATTTATCAATTCCTGATCTAGAGGCTTGAACAAATTCAATGAATTCTCTGCGTTCCAAACATCCTCCTTCATGCTGCCCATTGTGTAGCCATGAAGCACCTCACAGGAATCAGGGTCCAACATATCGAACAATAAAGTAATTCCTTTACTTGCTGGATAGGTTATACGCACGAGGAGCTCCAAGTGGTCAGGTGGCAGCTTCCAATTCAGAACACTATGCAGAGGCATGCCCTGGAAGAGGCATTCCCACTCCAACGGGAATCAGGACCCCTAATATAGCAGAACTTCAGGTTAGACGAGCAGAAAGTATAAACACCCTACCTAATCACTGGAAGTGATGAGGTCAAACTACTTCTGTATATTGCTTCCCGGATCCACCTATTCTAGCCCCTGAGGACACAGCACCATATGAGACATTGATTTGTTTAGCACATTCTGAGTGACAGTGCACCGCTGGTGAATGGTGCCATCCCAGGGCTGGCGTTGTTGCTAAGCCTTCAAAATATCAGGACACCTGCTTCTTAGTGTTAGAACAACAGTATGAATCATGTGGTCATGAGCCCACTGTTGTATTTTCTTTTCAGTAATTTGGTCCTTTAGTCAGAAGCAATACTGCAGCAAATATTATATCGGATATCGTATCAATAGGTCGTAAGTCCTAAGATGGTGGTACCAACAGAGATGCCACAGGTGACATGGCCAGATCCCTACTTGGAGCAGGTATCAATTCTTGTAAGGACCAATTGCTCTATACTCCATGTTAGGAGGTGTCCAGTGTAAACTCTTCACCAGGTAGATGCCTGGTAAAGGCCAGGGCAGCCACACAGAATCCCATGCTCAGAAGAACCCACACTTGGTTTGATATTCTGCTGTCTTGAAATTCTTAATAATTTCTGAACATGGGGTCCTACATTTGCATTTTGCACTGGGCCTCACAAACCATGTAGCACTTTTATGGCTAGTCTTGGAGAGAAGTCCATGCCATTGGCTTCAAGAATATCATCCATTCCTGCAAAAATGGACCAAATGTTTATGGTCCCATTGCATAAGCACTGATGTGGTTGAAGACAGAAGCTGGCCTGACATCCACAAGATGAGTTGTTCCATCCTCCTGCTAGTCCCAGTCTTCCTCTGGTAGGTATTAATACTGGATAGGAACCAGTTATGCTTCCATAGAAAGCCCTCTAGCACTCAAACTCACTTTCCTCCCATGGTGATCTTTGCTGCCAGGTGATACCAGCTCAGACTATATCAAGTCATCAAAGAATTTCTAATAAATTTGAAATTCAACAGGGAAGAGGTCAAGTTCCTTCCCTTTGTTTTCAGGAAACTCAGTGACCCATATTGACCCCCTCCCTGGAGACAAGTCATGTGCCTTCTGAGAGGCAGCCAAGTTTCAAAACTCCTATTATAATAACCTTCCCTCAAGGTAATGGGCATAAGCTTACCTAACATTTACATTAGAGACTACCTAACCCGCCGAGTGACTTTTCCCAAAGCAATATCTGCTCCTAATGATGCCTTCCATTTCCACCCCCAGACATATTAGAACTGAAGCCTTTCAATGGCAACTTTTCTTGCTTTAAACAAACAAATAAAAACAAAAACAAGAAAGGGCCCTCACCTGGAGGCATTCCACTTTATCATATTTACAAGATTGTAAATGGTATGATGAGCCATATTAGGCAGTTAGAATTGGAACTTGAGAATTTCAATTAGAAGAAAGACTCTGCTTACATTTTTATTTGGGGGGAAAATGACTCTAACTGCTGTGTGGAAATTTGGATTTTAAAATAGTATAACTGGAAGCTGAGATATCTGTAAGAAGGTTGTTGGAAATTATGATAGGTAGGACCCATGAGAGTAGAGAGACCAAGATAATAGAAATAAGTGAACTGAGTGAAGAGATTTAATCTACAGGACTTATTTGTCCATGGGACATGAAGGAGAAGCAGGGACCAGAATAGAAATAGACACCCAGGTTTTTGACTTGGGTAACTGGACAAACTCAAGTTAGCCACTCACACTAGAAACAGCGGGGGTGGGGGGAGTGGCTGGTGGGAGGAACAGATAATGATCCATTCAGTTGGGATGCTTGGGTTTGGGTGAAGCAGGAGGGCGTTCTAGCCATGCTCTGGATTGAAACCAGGACCCCACCACCATAATACAGGCTGTCTATCACTAACTGAAGGAACATCCAAGTAGACATTCCACAGGGCAACTGAATAAACGGGTCTGGAACCAAATAATAATGTCTGTGCTGAAAATATGAATCTATACATTATCAGAAGACAGATAAGATACTAACAGAGGCTATGGGAAATGGATGAGCTATTCCAGGGAAAATGGGTAGATTGAAGAAATAAAATGGCCACTATCAGGGCCCTAAGAAACACCAGATAAAGGGAAAAGAGTCTTCATTAAAAACTGAGAAAGAATGGCTGGAAGTAGGAAGTATCCATGAGATCATAATATTATAGAAGACAAGATGGTATAATGTTTAAAGGAAGGAGAAGTTGTCAACAGAGTCAAAAACAATGAAATAAAGTCAGATCTGCAGCCAGGAGTTCATTTCCCGCCTAGACGCCTTCAAAGATTCACCTTTCCCAACAGAGAAATATTCATAAGCATAATGTAACTGTCGGTAACTGCTCAGGGAAACAGAGGACACATTAAGTGAGGGCATT
Organism: Halichoerus grypus; assembly: GCF_964656455.1. Taxonomy (NCBI): domain Eukaryota; kingdom Metazoa; phylum Chordata; class Mammalia; order Carnivora; family Phocidae; genus Halichoerus; species Halichoerus grypus. The sequence goes on from NC_135716.1 coordinate 134,881,428, forward strand.
TCATGCTATGGGTTGGTTATGTAAGTGCCGGAAGGCTGCAGGGGCAAAGAGGGAACACGGCAAACCTCTAGAGAATAAGAACTGCAGAGAGCAAACCTCCCTCCTAGGAGTGAGGAACCTAAAGGACAAAGACAGTGTTCCCAGAACTAAAGAGCTGGGGATTCAGACTTCTTGGCGGAAACTCCGGAAAGCTGGGACTCAGGCCATTGTGGGAGAAGAATCCAGCAGCGCTTTGGATTATCAAGGGATTTTCAGGCCCATCTGGTGAAGGATCAGGGGGCGGCTGGGTCCCTGGTTGCCAGTGGAGTAGCCACCCAACGGCTGCTGGCAACCCAGAGGCACGCAAACGTGCGGCCAACTCGAAAAACATGGACATGCATAGCGAAGGGGGAGGAAATCGCTTTCTCCTGCTCTCAACTCTCCAGCCTCTTTCTAGCGCCTCCCAGTGGCGGAACCTCACAGAAAAGCAGCAGGCAAAGGAGTCCGGGAAATGTAATTTGCAAAGTCCCTGGCCCCGCACCACAGATATGGATAAAAGGCTCGATTCGTTGCTGAGAGATAACAGATTTTTTAAAAACCAGACCTCGTGGCATGTAAGACCCTGTGTAATCCGCATCCGCAAAATGATGTAGCTTGAGCTGGAAAAGGCAGCTTTACCATTGACCAGCTCTGCAAACCAAGAGCGAGTTACATGCATCCAAGCTCCTCGTTCCTCTTCTGCAAAATGGGAATTCGACAGTTCGTGTCTCCGATTGCACTCCATATATGATCCTGAAAAGTCTCCTGTTCTGCAAAAATCACACACTAAAGGTAAAAGGACTGAAGGGAGACATAAAATTGGGCAGGTCTCTCCAAAGCTGAGAAGCTTTGCAACCAGAGCACAAGGAAAACAATAGTTGGAATCTCAGGAGGTAAGTCAGAGGCTCGAGGCAGGTCATTCAGTACACGTGAAGGCTGCTTAGGGGAATATTTTTAAAACAGAAAATTATAGAGCGGAGATGCTAGCCTGTAGCAGGGAAGGGAATGAAGACAGAAGCCGAGCTCTGAGCCGCGGGAGCAGCCGTGAGGGCGGACAGAGAGGGACGCGTACCCGCCAGGAGCCAGGAGCCTGTGCAAGCCGGGCTCTCTGAAGAGGGAGCCCCTGGGCAGGCTCTCATTTTTTTTTTTTTTTTAGATTTTATTTATTTATTTGACACAGAGAGAGAGATAGCGAGAGCAGGAACACAAGCAGGGGGAGTGGAAGGGGGAGAAGCAGGCTTCCTGCCGAGCAGGGAGCCCGATGCGGGGCTCGATCCCAGGACCCTGGGATCACGACCTGAGCCGAAGGCAGACGCTTAAGGACTGAGCCACCCAGGCGCCCCTCATTTTTAATTTTCTTAAAATAGAGCACAAGGGGCCCCAGCCGAAGCTACAGTTGTGCTGAAGGCTTTCTCATTTCCTGCTGAAAGTTCTAATTTTACTGCTGCTCTTCCAATTCCCCTTTGGGGGGGGGGGCGGGGAGGGATTGCGTTTCAACCAGCCCAACTTTATTGTACTGAAATCACTCCCCTCGTTTTCCGATCATGTGTGAGTTAGGTGTTATCGTAACACATATTATAGCAAAACAGACTCTTCCAATACCCAGAGTTTTGTGAAAAGTAAATAGGAAAGCCTATGAAAAGTGCCAAGCAGAATACAGGGCCCCGAGGATCCTGTTAACATTAGCGCTGTTGTTCTTAGGCGCCCAGCATCTTCTTCAACTGCTGTCTCTGGGGCAACCTAAGCTCTAGCCGACCTAGACTACTTTGTAGTAGCACCTGCCCCGGACTCACGCAGTCCCACACTTCTGCATGGCTCTTGCCTCTACCTAAACTGTCCCCCATCCCCACCCCAAGCGGGCTGGCTAACTCCCATCCTCCCCCCCCCCCCCCCCCCCCCCCCCCCCCCCCCCCCCGCCCAGGCTCTCCAGCCTAGGCTCCTAGAGATACCGGGCATTGCTCTCTTGAGCACTTACTACCAACCAGATTTGGAGCGGCTGGAGAGCAAGCCCTGTGTCTCACACATCTCTATAGCCCCAGGGAAACAAGATGCAAATTTGGCTGCTGACTCCGTTACCAGGCGGGGAGTAGTAGACAGTAAGCCTGGGATGAGATTGTGGAGGGCCTTACATGCCCATCTCTGGAATTCAGATTTTATTTGGTAATGCTGGATGCCTTGTGAATGTTTTTGGCAGGAATAGTCAAAACTGGCCCTCAGAGGGATGAAAGCAGCATCTCTGAGTTAGATGGACGGGGCGACAGAAGACTAGGAGCTCAAAACAGCTTAGGAGGCTTCGGGGTGAGCGGAGAAGCCACAGGGGGAAGGAGAGAGGATTGAGTGTCCCAGAGCCAGGATCTTCAGGACTGGACACTTGTTTAGGTGGGAGAAGAGTCAAAAGTAACTCCCAGATTTTATGCTTAGGTTTCTAGAAGGATAATGACCCTGTTTTCAGTAAGGGAGGCCGAGAAGAGTTCACTGGGAGTGGGAAGAAGTTGAGTTTGATTTCACTCAGGTGGTGTTTCATTTGCTAACAGGGAGAGCCTAGATTTTAGCTCCTTTCAGCTCAAGTTAAACTGTACAGGTTAATAAGTCTTAAATGTTGACATCCACAAGCCTCTCTAGTGGCAAAAAAAAAAAAAAAAAGTCCTTGTGGCCCCCTCCCTCTCTCCCTTGACTTTATACTGAATGGACACAGGTTTTCCCCACTATCCGAAAGTAGAGAGTTCCTATGAAAACCTTTCTAAATGTAAACAGCATAAAGCAAAGAAGCAATTACCATGAATTTTTATGAAAGCATTTTTGAGCTTTCCCAGACCCCCAAAAAACCTCTATTAGGCTTTTCTGATCCATAAGAACATATCTTGCCAACAGGTGCCCGGAATAAACGGAGATAAAGCACAGAGGCTCACAGACGCGGTTCAAAGCTATGGTGGCTGGATGTTGAGATTTCTGAGTGTAGTTCCAAGGGAAGGCGCTTGGTGGCGCCACTCTCCCTGCTCAAGGTGCTCACTGCCTCTGTTTAGGCTGGCTGCAAAATACACTCTGAACGTGATTTTCACTTTTTGTCTTTTTTTTTTTTTTTTTGTAAAAACGAAAATCCTCTTCGGATTTCCTTCGGTTTTCAAAAACAGGTACTAACACTGGTTTTTCATAAAAGTGAGGCGGCATAACGCAGACTTTCGAAAACTGGGGGGTACCTGTGATGTCTTTCTAGCCACTTGCTTGTGATCATTTCTCATGACGATGGAAAAAGAGGTTGGGGTGAGGGTGGGACCATTACGCTGAGTGAGAAGGGCTAGGGACAGAAGTCGTGGCAGGAGATGACAGGTGAGGCAGGAATGACAACAGGTCGGGAGGGACACAAGGACGGTGCAGGGTCTCCAGACTCCAGAGCCAGCAGCCTGCCATTCCAGCTCAGCTAGCGACAGCATTAATGAGGCAAAGAGCTCCGCCACTGTCTTCAGACTGCTGATGTCATCCTACCCACAGCAAAAAAGTCCCAGGAACATAGGTCTGTCTCTGCTTAAGAAGCATTTTTTAAGTTAAAAAATATTACACCAGTAATAAATGTTCGCTATAGAAAAATATTCTCATCACCCCCAGATAAATGCTGTTTGATATTTGGTCTTTTATCAGAAATGTTATATTCTTTGTATATGGGTGAATATATGTATTCCCCAGATTTGGGGTGGAAAAAATAATGGGCCGTCTTCTAAAGTCGTTAATGAATGGTTTCCATTCACCATTTCCATGACTGTTCCATGACCAGTTTGGAGTCTGAGTCTGAGAAGCCTGCCGACTTTGACAACCCATCTAGCTGAGGCCCTGGCGTGACCAGGTCAGCTGCTTGCGGACTCTAGCTGCACGCACCCCAAACGAGGCAGCTTTCCCTTGAGTAGGTCCACGGGCAGAGTTTCAGCCAGTGGAGTCCGAGATGCCAGCAGGAAGGCCCCAAGTCCTTGGGACTCTTTCAGGCCCTAAGTGTGCTCCAAATGGGTGGACTGCGGTGGCGAGCATTTCGCAGGGGGCTGGGGGGGGGGGCCGCTGGGGAGGTTTGGTGAAGGGAGAAGAAGGAAAAAAAGGAAAAAAACTCTCATGTGAAAAACGCCCCCTGGGCACCAGTGCGGCACTGCTGGGCCCTCCATATGAACCAACCATCTCCTTTATATCAGACGTTCAGAGGACCCAGGGGAGAGGCCTCTGCCTGCATCCTGTTGGTAGGCTGGAACTTGAGACTGAGGCAAATGTCCTTTACTCGGAACTTTTCCGAGACGCCTGAAGAAATAGAGACGAACCAAGGGTCTAAAACAAACTCCTTCAGAAGAACTGCAGGTGGCGCTGTAGTCACTGCAGGCCTGAGCCGGCAGAGGGCCGAGCACCGACTGTGTGAAGCTTCTGTCTGCCTTCCCTTAGAGGACCAGCAGGTGGCAGCAGAGCACAACGCAAATCGGGGGGACCAGCCCGGGACTGTTTACTAACTCCTTGGAGGATTTGGAATCCAGGGATCTTCTGTCCTCACCCACTGCCGTTCCAGATCTCGCACCCCAGTTAGGAGAGTATACCTATGAGAAGCATACTATTTGATAAGCTGCTTTCCATATTTATATGCCTTTAGACCCAACTCCTTTCCTTACGCAGCCACTTACTAGTTCTGACTTGTTGGAAAATGTACTAAGCCCCCATTTTCTTGCTGGGGTTATTAACCGTTATGAGGATTAAAATAGAAAGATGAAGTTAAATCACCAGCGCTCTGGCCACATGGAAAGTTCTCTGTAAATGCTACTGATCTTGCCCCATGCAAGACAACACAAGATGAGGTGAATAAAGAGATCATCCATTATAGGGAGGGGTGTTATTTCAAGTTTATAAGACATAGAGAAAATGATTCTCAAATCAGAATTTTCTTTGTTAATTTATTTTTAACTTTCCTGGGCAATGCAAGCAATGTCAACACTTCTTTGTCCTAAACACTTCCCTCAAAAATTGATTTTGTTCAATGTCAGGTAAAAATTTACCAAAGACCTACTAAGCCCCAGGTGCTATCATAGATACTAAGGGTACAAATATAAGTAAAACATTTGATTTGTTAATATTTTCTTGAAGATTTTGTGTCTATATTTATGTCTGTGGTTTTCTTTCTTGTAATATCTGTCTGGTTTTGGTGTTGGGACATTTTTAGCCTCTTAAGATGAGTTAGGTAGTATTTTCTCCTCTTTTTTTTATTCTGGAAGAGATGATACAGAATGGTGTTATGTCTTCCTTTCAAGTTTTCAAGAACTCACCAATTAAAACGTCTGGGCCTAGAGTTTTGTGGGGGGGGGGGAGATTTTTAAGAACAAATTGAATTTCTTTAATAGATTTAGTACCAGTCAGGTTAACTCTTTTTTTCTGACTAAGCTTTAGTAGTTGTTTGTGTCTTTCAAGGAATTGGTCAGAGTAACGCAAGTCTCCAAATTTTGATTATGTTGTACCACTGTGAGCTCTTGAACACAGAGCACAGGGAGCAGAAAATAGCACCGAGGAAAAGGCTGTGTTTGAGAAGCACCCAGCTTGAGAGGTGGCCAGGAGCCCTATGATTCTAAGATTAGGCTTCCGGGAATTCAATATGTATTTATTTGGGGAAAAAATGATGGGTTTACTTTGTTTCAAGCACCGTCCTGGGCATTAAGGATATAGAGTTGAAAAAACAATGCCATGCCCTCCTGAAACGTATAAGCTAATATGGAAGTGAAATATATAAGCAAAAAAGTAAGCAAAATAAATATTCATATGATTCTATTTAGAGAATAGTTTAAAAAAAAAAAGAAGAAGTCACAACGTTAGGTAGTTTGGTCTTGGATGGTCTCTCTGGGTGAGGAAATGAATTCGAGGGGAGCCAGGCCTGAGGTGAGTCAGTGAGGCATGCAAACAAACATGGGGGGAACAGGTACGAAGTGAGAACCAGACTCTCATGTTCTGATAGTCTGACTCTACAACCTTATCCAGCTGAATGTATTTGACCTCAGGACAGGATTTTGGTGTGTCCTTTTTTTGTACGGGGGCTTCTTTAGCTTCCTTCTCTTTTTAGGAGAAGCAAGAAAATCCTAGTGCCGCTCATTTTTCCATCTATACATTTCTGCCACATTGGAAGAAATGTAGCTTTTTTATTTCTACAAAAACACCAGACTTGCTTAGGAATCTCCACTTCTCTGCTGAGAGGAAACAATACTCTCTCTGCCTTTCGCTATCTGCTCTTTCCCTCTTTCTCACACTTCTCTTGGCCTCGGAAAGCTAACCCGTACGCACCGTATCGACAGGGCTCCATATGCCTTCTTTCTCGGCTGGGTCTGAGTAGCTGAACGTCCGGAAGGAAACGAGGGAGGTGAGGAGAGCGATGTTGAGGTAGTTATCCCTTTGGCTCTCTCCCTGCGTAAAGCCAAAAGTCTGTGTCCCTCAACTGAAGCCCGGTGCTCCTCTCAAAGTGGCTCTTTCTTTTCTATGTTCTCTGGTGGGAGCTCAGTCCACTCATCTTTTTGGGCTTAGGGGTGGTAACAGTTTGGCTGTTATTTTCCTGACATCCTTATGAAAAAAAAAAAAAAGTCCAAAGTCTTAGAGATATAGGTAAGTTGGAATGGATCTATTATGTGCAACCTGCTCAACCATCTTTGTCATAGTCTCAGAGCACCAGAGAATTGTCCCTTCACCAGTGAAAAAATGTCCTCATGAAGGGGCCCCTGCCTCCTTGAAGACCTCTGTGGTGACGGTCCTCTGAGGCTGGAAATGACCGTGCAGCATGATGCAGTGGAGTTGGGTTCCTGACTATGATGGGGAAAAGAGGATGCTGGCCGGCGGGGGCCAGGTGTGGGCCCTTAAGAATCAGTGATAAAGTGGCACAAATACCTGAGGAAAGAAGGAAGGAAAGATAGGAAGTTAATCAGAGTGCTTAAAAGTAGCCTTAAACTGGCAAAAGAAAGCAGAGAGCTAGGAAAATAAAGAACAAAAGAATGAAGATGAACGCATGACAATCTGTGTCTTTTCTCATTGAATTTGGGTGGGAAGCTGTCTACATTTCATGCAGTCCTTTACTTGGTTGCAAGGTCTTGGAGGGGGACTGTCACCTTCTGGGAGACCATCAGTTTCTAGAAGATAAGAACCCTCAGCTTGAGATCTGGTAGGAGCACCCATGGCAGCTCCCAGGTCTTTAATGGTGGCATTTATCTCTGCATTTGTCCCTAGGGGTGGGGCAGTTCCAAGGGCTTCCACTTGGCCTTTCTCACAATAACGGCTCCCACTCCCGGGTCAGAAAACAAATGTGGTGATTTTGACAGTTACAAAGAAAGTCTAATCCCACTCTGTAATCTGGGACTGGGGAAAGAAACACAAGACAAATCTGAGGCTCGGGCTAAGACTCCATCTCTCACTGACCCCCTAAACTCTAACCTGTTGAATGCAGGGGTGTTTCTGATCTCTGGGAATCTGTAAATTCAGAGCCATGGAAGGACTGAGTATTTCCCTGTCCCCAGTGCACCATTAGTTTGGCAAATGGCCACAGTTGCTCTCAGTTGAGGGTCTTTGGTTCTGCAAACTGACTTAGTTCTAGGAACTCGGTAAGAAGCTATGAATCTCTACAATAGGTCCTCATATCTTCTCCGCAAACCCCCAATTTTTCTTTCTATATATGTCAAGCCGCACCCTACGAGGCTCTCCATCTATTTCTAGAGACCCTGTGACCAATTAGCCACCACTACGCTGTGGTTAGAACAACCCGGCAGTTCTGTATTCCCTATCAAGTTAGCAGATATGATAGCACAGAGGAGGGAAGAATATTTTTGGTTAAAGATCTGAGGATGAGCCCAGTCTTAGGCTGGAACATGAGAAATCCCTGAGGATTATTAGAGGTCCCCACCATTTGGGTTTGTTGATTTCGAGGGAGAAGTGGTGAATTTGTGGTAAGGATTAAGGCTTACATGGTAGTGTCTATGTCAATAAAAAATGTGCAAGGTTATCCTTGAATGGAGAAATTTCTCCTGGTGAGTTAAGACAACATTTGTGTTATTGTTTGATAGAGTCAGTTTACCCACATGCTTACTGATTTATTTGCTGAAGAATACAAATTGTATCTCACTCTGTCCTGGGTTCCATTTCTTATTTATTGGTATCATATGGTGGTTCCTCCGTGTAAGTCTACACGTGGCAAACCCTAGGTATGTTGTTATTTTCTCTCATGGCTTAATTCACAATGTGGGCCTGTGATTCCTGGATCTTAAAATTCATGTCTTTCATTCCCCAGCATGATGCATGAGCACCTGCCTTAGCCAACTCCTAGGGAGCCACACTGCGGTACAGGTGAGTTTGCCTGGAGAGCTGATGCATAACCTAGCTATCATAAAACAGACAACACAAACCTACAAGAACACCATCTTGGCCTGACTCAAATCAAGTCATCTAAAGCTAAATTTCAGCTTCTGCTAACATCTTGCCATTACTACAAAGCCAATGGCGACATTTTCCGATTTGTACATTCCTTGGCACATGCCTTCCAAAACCTGCTACTCCTTAAGTGCATAACATTTCCAAAGTAATGATCATAATTTGTTAGCTATTTTAAGTAGGATTAACATTACATATCTGCAAGGGATTTTTATTTTATTTTATTTTAAAGATTTTATTTATTTATTTGACAGAGAGAGAGAATACAAGCAGGGGGAGTGGGAGAGGGAGAAGCAGCCTTCCCGCTGAGCAGGGAACCCCATGCAGGGCTTGATCCCAGGACCCTGGGATCATGACCTGAGCCGAAGGCAGACGCTTAACGACTGAGCCACCCAGGCACCCAGGGATTTTTATTTTAGAAAACTAATTGTCCCATGTGTAATGTTTTAGAATCATACATTTTTCTGCCTTTAGGTGTATAGATTTCTGATGAAGTTAAGGGTGATATAGCTGACTTGCATCTCTTATACCCCCAGGTACTCTCTGGCATGAATCTCTTCTTTCTAGGCCTGATTTTTCTCTCTAAAAATTTTCTCTCTTCTACAATGCTCTACTCCCCACAGCCAATGCACCTCTATTAATCTCCTTATTCTCCAGCACTCTTGGCCTACACATCTGGCTGAGCTATTGAATCTAGCTGGAAATCTCAACTAGGAGCAGTTTCTATGGCCAGTCCTTACGACCACAGTCTGCAGCACAGACAGTCTTGTTCCAGGCAATGCTGGGCACATATTGCTGAAGTTGCTGCAAGGGAATAGAAGCAGTCAATTTGCTACAAGGACTCTAATGGGTCAGTTGCCCTGGAGAAAATAATTAACATTTCTCACTTCAAGTGCCCTCGACTGCAGATCAAACACATCCCAGCTCAGAAGGAATAGTCACCTCCTGTGTACCTCTCATCCACTTCACCAAGATTTCATTTCCTTACAGCCATTTTTCTACTTAACTAAGCCTCGCTTATTAGATATGAATCATCCCTTCCTCCAATGTTTGGATGACATTGTGAAATTTACAAGCTGTACCAGTTCGGTACTTCGGTGGATAGGGGCTTTAGAGCACATGGCACTCAAGATGACCTTCCACCTTAAGTTCCTGCCCAACCCCAGGCCAGGGAAGAGGCAACAGGTGATTCTTTGCGCAGCCATAGACCATGACAAGGGTGACAGGCATCCAAGCTTAAAGGACTGCATGCATATCAGTAGTGCTGGGAATTACTGAAACTAATTATACTATCTTCTTCTGTTATCTAGACTGGGGAATACAGAGCAGATCTTGAATCTACACATATTCAGAACTAAAGATGCCACCAGAGCCAGGCTGAGTGGGGGTTGGGACAGAAATCATGAACTTAGCATCTCCTAGAACTGCCTCAGGCTCTGACAGGTAGCTGATTCCAGTTCCCAGCTCCTGGCTAGATCAGAAGTAGTTGGCCAGATAGGCAGGTGCTCATGGATCATCGCTGGAAAATGAAGAGGGGCAGACGTAGAGCCCGGCCTTTAGTCTTAGGGTAATTCAGAAGATAATTTTTGAAAGTAAATCTAAAGTAGTCTCATTCATTCTATGAAGTAACTTCAGTTCTACAAAGGTGAAAGATTTCACATTCAGTTGGAACCAACTAAAAGAACTAAGTAGGGAAGATTTTAGCACATAAAAGTTTCTTAAGTTTTGGAGATGTGTATTGGTTTTGAAATAGGTTGATAAAGTAACTCTTTTGCAACTTCATCATTCCAACATTATAGGGAAACATACCACAGAAAATCTAGCTGGCTAAGGTTATTTTCTGGAAATAAATACTTCTTTCTTTAAATTGACATAAATATCCTCTGAAATCAAAAGAGTTTAACTCACTCAGAAATATGCAACATCTAAAAGTATAGGATGGGGTCTAAGACCGAATAAAGTACAATCCAAAGATATCTATATACCTAAAGCAGAAAGTGGGTAGACTAGATATTCTCAAAAAGACAGACATCCCATTGCAAAACATCTACCTCTCAATAAAAAGTTAATGAAATATTCAAGGTCAAAAATCTTGAACAGGAATGGAAACCAAAAAGATATGAAAACAAAAATTCAGATAGTAAATTCAGAAGATAAAACTATAGAACACCTAGTTAATATTCACTTGAGTTTCAAGTGAAAAAAATATATATTTCATGGGCCATACTTGTACTAAAAAAAATTATTCATTGTTTATCTGAGAGTCGAATACAACTAAGGTGGTCTGTATTTTATCTGAGAACCCTATCCCTGAGTCAAATGGTTAATGTTTATTCAGTACTGGGAAATGAGGCTTTGTCATTGCAAACAGTGGGAGCTAAACCTGAGAGCTTCAGGCAAAGCTAGGACCCTCTTTCTGTCCAAGGAAACCAATATAAAAATTTGTCTACATCTCCTATACATCTCTGGGTAGAGAAAAAAAATCTGTAGCTCTAATAACTCTCCCTATGAGAACATGGAACTGGGATTCAAATTCGTACTTACAATATGGTGGATGAAACTACAAGCTGAGAAATTAAAGTTCTAGAAGATTGGTTGGACCCCTGGTATCAGGCAGAATATGCAAATCCACTCTAAGGAAAGCATCCTTAACCCAGATCTTTTTAAGTTTCCAAAAATGAAGTTCAGCCAACTGATTCCATAATTAAAAACCCATAATTAAAAAAAAAAATACAAGAGTAAAGAAGTCACTATGAGTTAGAGCTAGCAGAAATAATCAATTTAGAAGAACTAGGACTTCAAATATTGGCATTATCTGCTACAGAATATAAGATGATTACTAAAAAGTTACATTAGAAATAGATATTGAGGGGCGCGTGAGTGGCTCAGTCGGTTAAGCGTCTGCCTTCGGCTCAGGTCATGATCCCGGGGTCCTGGGATCAAGCCCCACGTTGGGCTCCCTGCTCAGCGGGGAGTCTTTCTCCCTCTCCCTCTGCTAGTGCTCATGCTCGTTCTCACTCTCTGTTAAATAAATAAATAAAATCTTAAAAAATAGATGTTGAAATTTCAAAAAAATAAACATTGAACAAGATATAATGAAGATGACCAGCACATTTGAAAAAGAATTACTCAAATTAAAAAATGTCATTGAAATTTAAAATTCAGTAACTGTTTGGTAAGGCTAGGCTGCTCTAACAAAAACAGCCAATGATAACTCGATGTCTTAAGGGAGACAAGTTTATTTTCTTCTCTATATAATAGTCTGGGGGAAAGTTCAAGGGACACATTGAACTCACTTCATCTGACCACTCAGGGATATAATGTGCTGCTCTGTATCCTCTGAGTCCTTATTTTCTTCTACATTTTGGGGAGCGGGTTATCTTGGGTTCCACTAGTCAGAAGGGAGAAGAGAGAACAGAGCAGGTATATAGCTAGGCCTTACATTTCCCTCCTGGAAGTGGTATACATCTTCTTGGAGTTATATGGGTAAGAACTTAGACTGAGGTGTGCCCCCTGGCAATGTCTCCTCCCACCGCTGCCGACCCCAGGCAAACTGTGACCTACTTTCTATAACCATAGATTACTTTGAATTTCCTAGAATTTTAAATAAATAAAATCATTTGGTACCTACTCTTTTCCTTTTTTGGTCTGGCTTGTTTCACTCAGTACAATTATGCAGAGATTCGTCCACGTTATTATGTATATTAGACTAAGCACCTTAACTGCATTTCACAAATTTTGATATGCCCCTCAATACTGTCTTTAAGGACCAAACTTTTCCATTTTCCTTCTCTGCATTCCTCAGAATTTTGGCTTGATTTTCCAGTCTCTGTGGTTCTGATACTGTCATCTGTCGTTCCTGCTGACTCTCCCTAATGGGATCTGTGTCCTTGTGTAAGTGACTCGGTCAATAACCATATGTTCCTTGGAACTTTGAGGTCTTCTGGGTCTAGGCTGAAAGTCGATTTACCCAGAGACCATTTGTATTTGCTTCTGTGATGGATCTTAAAGGCTCAACCAATCTGGGGCTCCTGAATGTGAATATTCTGCTTGTGTGTTTCTGGACCACACAAGTGGTATAAATTCGTGGCCAAAATCCATGTGAATGAAAATCTGAGGATAGAAATCTGAGTGGATACAAACCTGAGGGCAGGAAGCTCCCCCCCCCCTTTTATTTTTTCTACTCGGTCCAGAGTAGTGGCTTAATTAGAACATAAGCCCCAACATCTTCCTCTGCTGAGCATGATTTTATCTTGTTCACTTCTGAGGTTCTCTTTTTATGAAAGGTCTCCCTACTCTTTTTCTTCTGACATGTTTCCCTCTCAAAACTAGGCTATAGGTCATGGAGATCAATTGATTCCAAAGTTACTTGGGATTTCCTTCAATGTAGCCATACATTAAAATGATTTTTTAACCTATCAATTTTTAGATACGCTATACTGAGAGAGATTTCTCAGAACATCTAGTATACCATATTGCTGGATAAAGAAAGCTTTTATGTTACTTTTGAGAAGCAGACACGTGTACAAATAATAGCTATTTGCTACTAGATAGTTGTTTTCAGGTGTTACAATAGGAGAATTAAAGCAGTATCTTCATGTCCTTTAAAGTGCACCATGATTTCCAAATGCCCTATACTTGAACAAATTCGATAACTACTGGTACGTTAAAGAGAAAAAGCAACAATTATTGTCAGAGGTCTAGTCCTTTATATGATAACCATGTATTTACTTTGTCAAAACTGGGGCACTTATAAGAATGAAAGGGATCATTATATATACCTAAGGAAAGACTTGGACAGGCACAGTGGGATGGATAGTCACCCTACTTATAACCCCACATCTAAAGCATGAAGTTTAGAGCACTTACCACATTTCTATTCCCTAGTATCAAAGGTGGATTCTGGGAGGAATTTAATATTGCAGCTATGATATGAATTATTTGTCTCATTATTTAGGAAGATACAAGTAACATTTCCCTCCTCAAATTTTTAAATTTCTTTTTTAAGATTTATTTATTTATTTATTTGAGAGAGAGAGAATGAGAGACAGATAGCAAGAGAGGGAAGAGGGTCAGAGGGAGAAGCAGACCCCCCGCTGAGCAGGGAGCCCGATGTGGGACTCGATCCCAGGACTCCAGAATCATGACCTGAGCTGAAGGCAGTCACTTAACCAACTGAGCCACCCAGGTGCCCCAAATTTTTAAATTTATAGGCAACATTGGGCAACTAAATACTGTAGTGATAACATTTTTCAGTACTTTTATCTTAGCTACAATACTTTTATCTTAACTACAACTGAAATACCAACAGAATTATTTTTACAAAAACTTAATGATGCTAAAATTGCTCTGGAAAGAATAACAATGAAGTATAATGAGTAGGGTTGAGGAATCCATCCCTCCAGATATTAAAACATATTGAGTAGCTGGTGGTAATTAAGAAAGTTAGTACCAGATGAAAACAGACTAAACAATCAATGCAAAAGAATAGAGAGCCCAGAAATAAACACAAATATACTTGAGAATTAATAAATGATAAATGTGACATTTTATGTGAGTGAGAAAAAAGATTGTTCTCCCAGAATCAAATTGTGTTGGGACAACAGATTAGACCCTTGGAAAAAAAATAAAAGCTAGATCATTATTCCACTCCTTATAGCAAAATTAATTCCAAATAAATTAAAAATATTAACCCCAAAATAACAGCACAAAATACCAGAAAAAAAAGTAGTTATTAAGGAAGTCACAGTTGATCTACAGGACACGAAAGTTCTTTAGGATGAAGGGAAATTACCCCAGACGGAAGCACACACAGATGAAAGAAGGAGCAGACTACACTGCAAAGGGCAAATTTTAAAAACTATTTACTGCTTAAAGCAACAATATAACAACAGTTTAGATGTTTATGAAATACATAAGAGTAAGATCTATGACAAAACAGCAAAAATGGCACGGAAGGGGTTAATTAAATGTTACTCAAAATCATTACATGTTACAGAAGTGCAAACCGAAACCGTGAGAAACCATTGCACGACCATCAGAATGGCTAAAATTCAGAAGGCTGACAATATCAATGTTGAAGCAGCAGAACTCTTCTGCATTACTGATGGCAGTGTAAATTAGTCCAACCATTATTTGGCAGTATCTATTAAAGCTAAATTAGAACCTATCCTGCATTCAGCAATTTTACTCCTGGGTAAATACTCAGGGGGAAATGTGTAAAAATTCATTAAGCTATACACTGAAGGCTTGTGTATTTTACAGCATATAAGCTATATCTCAATTAAGAAAAACTAAGATCACATATGTAAAAAAGAAAAAGAATTATAAGAAATTAATAAAATTATAACAACCCAAGAGAATTAGGCAAAGAATATGAAAGTAGAGAAAAACAAATGGTTTATAAACATGAAAACAGGCTCAAATTCATTCATCAAGATGAAATTAAAATATCAAAAAGATACTTCAGACAATTTGAGTTGATTTCTTACACTTGTAACCAAGACTCCTGACAAGTAGATTTGTAAAAGTATGCCAAGACCATTATGTACAAGAATGCTCACTTGAGTATTGCCCATAATAATAAAAGATTGGAAACAAATTAAATGTTCACCAACTGTAAACTGTTAACATAAATCATTGTACTTTGATACAATGGAACACTATGAAACCATTACAAATAACGAAACAGGTATATATGGGTTTATATGGAAATATCATCAAGACATATTAAGGGAAAAGGGTAACTTTATGACAGCAAGTGGAATACAATCCCAACAATATAAATTTTTCAAGAGATATGTGATATTGTAATAACAGGTTATTCTGGGGAATAGGAACTGAGGGCCAGGAGGGGAGAGACACTTAGCCTTTTTATCTGATATTTCTTTGTACTGTTTGAAATTTTTCCTGTACATATTTGTTCTATTTACAATTTAAAATTAGAAAGCAAGAAAGAGAATGTGTCTGAATACTAGCCCAAATAGTGGTTAAAAACTCAAATTGCTAGAAACCTAAATGACAAAACAAATGTTCATAGATCACTAAATCAAGATTTCTTAAGGAAGTAAAGAATAAAACTAAAGAGCTCCTGATGTTTAAAATGAGTAATTTTTCATCACAAGTGGCTATAATGCCAGAAAAATTTGGTGTGGGGTGATGCATTGAGTAGATACCCTAGACAGTAACGATAAAGGGACATACTTGCATCTAAAATGTTTTCAAACCTCTTTTAAAGGCAAGGTATTATGTAAGTATTTTGAAGATATACTATCTCTTTTTTTTATTTTTTATTTACTTATTTGACAGAGAGAGAGAGAGAGAGCACAAGCAAGGAGGAGAGGGAGAAACAGGCTCCCTGTAAAGGCTAACAATGTATAAAAATTTTATATTAACTATTTATATAAACTACAAAGATTATTTCTTTGTATTTTCAAATCTTTGCTGAAACTAATCGTATAATAGATAAAA
This sequence comes from Halichoerus grypus, assembly GCF_964656455.1. Taxonomy (NCBI): domain Eukaryota; kingdom Metazoa; phylum Chordata; class Mammalia; order Carnivora; family Phocidae; genus Halichoerus; species Halichoerus grypus. The sequence goes on from NC_135716.1 coordinate 134,897,325, forward strand.
TAATTCTAAAATAACTTAAATTCATAGTAACTCTATTTGGACATACAATTTCTCAAAATTCTGACATTGCTCATGATTTATGATGTGAAAACATGAAAATATTTACAGTCATAATTTACTTTCCTTCTTTATGACTTTAGGGACATAAAGGAGAATTAGAATAATTACATTTTATAAAACAATTGGTGATCATATCTCAGCACTTGTGTTTATAACATTTATTAATGTACCAATTGTGGCTAAAGAGAAAGTGTTCACCGCATGCCAAGTACTTAATGACAAGTTTTAAAAGTACAGTATCTGCAATCTAGGTATTTCACTACAAAATTAGATAATTTTCCAAATTCTTTCTCAGTTCTAAGGTTTTTGAATGAACATTATTTAAAATATCCCGTCAAAGATCCTCACAAAATTGAACTTAATACCAAACATCCTAAGTATAAGTTTGAAAAATAGATATCTTCAGCAGCTTTCCTAAGTATAGTTTTGAAAAATAGATATCTTCAGCAGCTTTCCAAAATAAATACTGAGTGATAAACTTCGTATAAAAATAATTTGTTCAATATAAGAACCCATGAAAACCATTTCTTGATGCTCATACAAATACATGGAATAATATCTCAGTTCTAATCCAGACCTTTGAATTCTCAACCGCTCCCCCCACACTGTGATTCAGTGCAGGAGTGCTTTACCATTTTAAATTAGTTGTTCAAGAAAAAATAAAACTAGTGACTTCTCTAGTTTCCTCTTGTAAATGTTTCTTCACTTTTTTTTTTTTTTCCTGGTAACTGTGTTTACATTTTTTCCCCCTCAAATGCAGCTTCTTTTCATCATAGTAGAGTGGACCATTTTAATTTTGTGTTTTAAATTTGAGAACGTGTTGTCTCAATAATAAATCGTTTGGAAAAGTCCGTAACTATCAAGATGACCCTTAAAAGTGGAACAAATGTCTTTTAAAAAGTACAGGAAAGAATTTGGAAAGAGGTCTCTTTCCATCCACGTCTAGGTGACATATGGCTGCAGCATGTCCTGATCCATTCAGCATGTTGTCCAACTCCAGGTGAGCCCCGTAGGCACAGCTCTTACGGCCTAGCCTGGATCCCGAGCCAACCAAAGTAGCTTTGGAATCTGGTATCAATTTGTGGAGGCAGTTTATCTCCTCTTAGCTTTTGAGTCATCAAGATGAACATTCCTAAGGGAATGAGACCATATGTTTGGTATTTGGAAAGAGGGAGTTGGCTTTATTGGAAAGGGATGAGAGAAGGTAGCAGCTCATGGCGTCATCAAACCTTATTCTAGGTCCAGGATCACCCTCTGGTTTACGAATTTAATCCAAGTCTTCTTACTACTTGAGACTAGGTTTAAAAATAGAAGAATATCTGCTCCCATTCTTCTTGTCCATATGTAGCTCATCCCCAAATGTGAATACAGGGCTCCAACAGGAGGCCTCTGCTGTTACTGATAAGCGCACCTTGACTTGTTTTCTTCGTCTTTGTTCTTGGGGGTTTAACCTAGGAAACATATCATTTCATTAACCCTGACAAATGATTTACCTTCAGACAATCTGTTGAAACTTGCAGCCCTAGCTCAAATTAGTAACTTCTGAGTTTCTTTTCATTAAGTTCAGATTTAGAGAGACTGATTAGTAACTTGTATTTCAATTCAAGGCCTTCAGTGAAATACTAAAAATTCCAGATTTATCCTAAGTTAAAAGTCCAAACCCATATTTCAGCTCTTCTCTTCCTTAACATTTTTTTAAAGAATCTTTGGGAAGAAATGGAGAATACCTGACCCTCCTGAAGTACAAAAATCCTAAATTTTACCTAAATTTTTTATGAAAACACACGATTTAATGACAGATAATTTTCATAAAGACCCAGTAATATATAGTAATGCATATAGTGAAACAAACTTTCAAAAGTGAAAATCAGAGCCCTAACACATGGACCATAGAAAAGAACTAAATCTATATATACCAGTAGGCCAAACTGTACCACTTTAGCCCTCTCCGTGAAAGAAACTCCCTTGGCATAGCAATATTTGAGATGTTTTCACTTGTTTTTACGAACTGAACCTGCACCAGGATGATATTCATGATCTCAAGTTAATGTGCTGTGACTAAATTCCTTTCACACAGACCTACAGCACAACAGTGGTCCTGGGACTTTGAATTCACTACCGTGTATGCATAGCACGAAACCTTGGGCTGATTGGAACATCTATCAGTTTCTCTTCCCCACAGTTATGGGTCTCAGACCACAAGAAAATGTTGTGTCTCAGGGGACATGCTCAGTGTTTAATCTCTAACCATGTGCAGAGTAATTTTTCTGTCTCTCCTATACCATACCCTCAATTAAATGTCTATATTCTATGAGCAGCATTCAAAATAATGGTCAATTTTACCAGAACTTCCATACATGCAATAATTTCCTTCTGTTTCTGAATCTGTAAACCACTTAAAACATCAGTGAAGAAAAAATATTCTCTCGATTTATCTTTGTATGGAACTAAGGCTTTCATTCCACACTAATTATTCAGTGAGTTGATATGAGCCCTCTACCTTTCTCTGGTGAGAGTCATCAGCTGAGCATGTGAGATCCTGAGCTAGCTCAACGATGCTTATGGTAGGAAACAGCTTTATTGCTTTCTAATTGGCAAATGATCATGAAGTGTAAAAAAATACCTGTTGGTTGGGGTCTGAGATCTTTGTCATTGTCTAGAAATGCTCATTTCATAGGGCCTCAACTAGCATAGAGATGGAGAGCAGGATTTTCTTTAGGGTAACAGTAAAATCAGCAGGATTCTCTCTCAGTATAAGTATGAAACTGGTGATGTTTAGCAACCCAATAGGCATATTTTTGAGGACTGAAGTATTTGTTTTGATCATACCAACCATCTTGAAATTCTTAATTATTGCCATTCAACATCTATCTCTGCAGGTTTCTTAATCTAGTTTGTTGCTCAATATGCTGTCTTTGAGTTTTGTTGCCATACCAGAAACTGAAACCAACAATAAATATTAAAGTTTTTAAGGGCAAAAACAACATCTGTGTAATTGTCACTTAATTTTCATCCAGCATTGTATTTCCACTTAATATTTTATTTAATTACAACTCATTTTTTTTTTTTTAATGAATGGCAATTTTAAGGTATAGGTTTCAAACATAATCACTAGCATTAAAAGATCTGGGTTTAAATCTGAATCCTGGTTCCATCACCCACTAACTCTGTGACCTTGGGAAAATTATTTAATCTTCTAATCTTTAAAATGGGTGTTACAGGAGTACATGTCTCATATAATTAATTTAATAATTAATTGAGTTAAAGTATGGAAAGATTTAATACAGTGGTTGGTTATATGAGAGAGAATGCTCAGTAAGTGAGAAAAAAAAAAATAGCATACAAGCAAATGGGAATCAGGGAAGACAGTGATTCCAGAGTGAGATACAGTAACGTTTGGCAATCTAACTGTATCAGAAAGTGACCATTGTGACATCTTTTATAGAGAAGAGTTAAGACAGACATTATGTCTTCAAAAGTGCTTTTGTTGTCATCAAAGTATTGGTTGTGGGTATTGCCATTCTAATAGATAGTTTCATTCAATGGTACATATCTTAGATTTGATACATAAAGATTGGCTTACTTGTCAGTTTTCAGAAGTATATCCCCTAGGCCAGAGCTAAATCTTTTATTTCTCTGCAACATTTAGTGGAGTGCCTACCACAGAGTAAATGCTGGGGACAAGTTTGTTAAATTGCAAAATCTTAAAATCACACAGACAAGTAGCACAAAATACAAATACATCACATACTTTAAAAATGTACGAGGATGCCTCTTGGGTATAAACGGGTGTATGTGCAAATCAGTGGAAAACAAAGACAACTCAAGGGAAAACAACCACACCCTTGAAGCAAGTTACATCTCACAAGTATCAGTTTGAAGTCTTCTTTCAAACTTAGGTGTAACTGAGAAGATTAGCTCTTTCTACACAGGTCTAATGTTCCCAAAAGATGGTATTTGTTGGGCTTGTTTCCAGCTAGAAACAAGCCATTGGAGACCTCCCCAGTGGAGCTTGTTAATGGAATCATTAAAAGAGTCAGTCTACATTGCCAGGCTCTAAAGGCTTTCTCACATTTTTTGTCTACCTTACTGAGTGAGGACAGATACCACTGATTTGGGGACAATCATTTCCAATTTTGATAGTTTTCTTTCCTCTCCCATATCCACAACCATAGTGACATATATTACACTTCACATGATTCATTCTAACATAAATCTGAGAAGATTCTTGAATGAAATTAGACAGTTAGGTCACACATTTTGTTTTCCATTATCTTCTGAGTCTGAGTGGGACAAATCTGAAATTGAGGCATGTAAGATACAAAAGTCTTCTGACCGGAAGTTCCTAAATTGAAGTTATTTTCTACAAGGTGTGAGCAACTGTCCTGGAGGATTCTGATGTCAGTGAATAAACAGTGGGCTGGGAACGGACACAGCACTTGGGACTCGTCAGTCAAAAACACACCACTCTCTCTTTTTTTGATTGAGGTGACCCTTAAATAATAGACAGACCTTTCACCATTATTTTCTTCAGGGAAATTTCCCTCAAGTTTCAAAAGTTCATCCAATCCTTCTGAGAATGGAAGGTGTGGTGAAATTATATCGGGATGCTGATCTGATAATATAAAAAATGCCTGGGTTTCTATCTCCCATGAGCTGTTAGAAAAAGAACCCTTTGGTAGAGAATTTTTGCTAGAGAAGCATTTGCTGACTGAGCTGTTTATAAGCCCTTGCTCTTCATCAATTTCACTTGATTTAGAGCTGCCAAGGAGGGTGGCATATCTAACAGAGGGCGGCCTCCTGCTTTCATCCTCATGGGCTATCACAGTGCTCTCCAGCTCAGAGAAGTTAGCACTGGTGTGCTGGTCACGGATACAAACAGAACCCTCTTCAAGATCCGGAGCTGTCAAAAGCAGAGAGACCATAGCTGTTGGTACCACCTCATCTTTATTCTTCCATGATGTGTCAACACTGATATCTTCTGAAATGGTTTCAGGCTCCAAAAGAAGAGGACCAAATATCACTGATTCTGTATGCTTGATAAAAAGATGCTCAAATGTTTCTGGCTAAAAGAAAAGACACATTTTAATGCTCAATTGTATTAATTTTTTTTTTTTTTGCTTCACTATGACATCATTGCAGAAATGAAAGTGTGAAAGGTTACTACTAAAGGACATAAGTCAACCACAAATTAACTAGGGTTTGTTTTTTTTTTTTTTTTTTGGACTGAAAATGGATATGTCAAAAATCATAAGGGAGAGGCAGAAGAAGATGGTGTTTAAAAGTGGGATGAGACAAACTTTGGTTTGAGCCCTTTTATGACCATGGACAAGTACATTAACCTCTTTGCCTTTTAGCCTCTTCATCTGTAAAAATGTGTTCAATATTTACTTCCTGGCATTGTGGTGAGGAATAAATTAGAGAGTGTCTGAAAGTGCTTAGCTCTCAATAAAGATTGGTTATTGTAATTAAAAAGGGCTGTATTCTGAAGAATTCCTAATATTTTACAGCAAATTAGATTTCCACAAACTGAAAATTTCAACCTCAAATAAAAGAAAGGAACTGAAATAAAATCAAATGAGCAAACCAACTAGTCCAAAGACAGTTAAAATAACTACTCCATGACATAAGATATGGTATGAGGGTAAGCTATTTGTGACTGTTAAGACTTATCTGCCTTACATCATACTGAAAATCTGTTTAAGACTACCAGAAGGGAAGAACTAATACCAATTTGTTGAAAACAGTGATGGTGAAAGACATGATCACAGACTCTTAAATTACTATTCCTTTTAAATAACTTCATCTAAAAACACATAGTATGGAACATGCGGAATGAAGACAAAGACGCAAAACAAATGCACATCGTATCTTTTATAAGAATGCTGGTTACATCACAATAAAAAATCCTGCCACGCAGCTACAAATCAAGAATCTGTGTGTAAAAAGCTCAACTCATACAATGTAAACATATTGAAAAAATAAATGCAAAATAAAGAATACCGTGGACACATCACACTGAAAAATTAACGCAACTAAATGAAGTGCTACTGAAAATGTGTTCAATTCGTAAGACATACATATGGTTGAACTTTTGAACTTTACAGTTTTTAAACCACTAGAATGAATTCAAATTTATTGCCTGAAATAACAATTTACTCAACTATTCTTCATAATGGCAAATATATTCCATATAAAAACATAATTCATTAGCATAGTTTTAAACTCTTAAATGAAACATATTGGTGATTATAACTATAAAAGAATAAATATACCAAACACTAAATATAATAAAAATGGAATAGACTTATATAGATATTATATCACTGCATAATGACAAATACCATGTTAACACAACCTTTTCTGTTATTCTATGAACATATATATGAAAACTTCCTATGCCTTTTCTCTTTGTGACAGAAATCTATCATTAGATTTATTATTTCCTTCAAATATTTACTTGCTCACTTTGCTTTTTCTTAAACTTACTACTGTATGTGTCTTGAATTTCTTAAAATTTAAATGAATCTAGAAGTTAAGATCACCAAATAAAGGCATTACATGCTATCGATATGAAAACAAAAAATACACACAAATAGCCAATAGCACACAGTCAAACTCACATATGCTCTTCAGATGATGTCTTTAAATATTGCATGCCCTCTAAAACTTTATAATCAGTAACTAATTATTGATACTGAATAATGTCCATGTCTTCAAATGCATTCAGATGGAAGATTTCACTGATAATTAATAAGAAATCACATACTCATATATTATTGAAGTGTATTTTATCAGTGGGTCATAAACTTTTATTAAAAGTATGTTCATTAAAAAAATCATTTCAGTCATTATATGCATCTAATGTTTCAGGATTTTAGAACGGTCTGGGAACATATTAAATATGTATTCAGCTGGTAAGAAATAAAGAATATCCTTTCATAATCTCACACTTAGATTTTACATTCCAATGATATCTATTAACAGTCAATGAAGGGGAAAAAAGGACACATTCTTCCTCATTTTTAGTGTTGTTTTCATAGCCAAATAAAACTATGAATGAAATCTAAATGTAAGCGATCAATATGTATCCTAAATTTGAAATATTATTTAGGTTCATCAAACAGAAGCTTTGGTTTATTTTGAATGTGAACAACATAACACACTTAGTATGCTGATGTCATAGAAATAGCAAGGGTCTTTTTTCAGGAAGAAGTGTCTTGTCTTTGCCATGAACTATTTGTAAAAGCTCCCTTTTTGCATTGCTGTGTACTTCTCTGCCTGCCAGAAGCTTTGGGTGGTTCGGAGTAAATAAATTAAATTTATGGAAGAATTTCACAAAGAGGCTGAATTGGAGGCGGATGTGTTTTCTGATCTGGTCAATCTGACCTGAAAAGTCAGGTCATCCTGATATGAACTATAACTTCCACTGGCCTGTGACCAGCACACACCCAAACTTCTGGCTTTCCCTGAACTGAAATGGAAGTTAGTGCCTAAGCCATTTGCAAGACTACTAAGGATGGGAATTCCCAGATTGACCAAAGTTAAGACAGACATAAAAACTACAAGACAGTCAAAAGAACACCCACATAGGTCCGTTTATAAGCTCAGGTGTCTACAAAAGAATACAAAATGGAAAACTTTGGACATAAAAATATAAACTAAATAGTTTCACTGTATCTTGTAATTAGATTCATTATGTTTGCAAAGTTATGTGTCAGAAGCTGCAGGTTTTTACCTACTTACGGCATTGCCTACTACATACCTGATGATACTGAATAGATATGTGGTAAGAACAGTCATAGTTTTTAATGTTTTATGACCACACAAATGATAAATCAAAAGCCAGATACCATGAATATTACTTTTTAAACTTTAGGTGACCTAAAAAGTAATCATACATTCAAACTAAATTCGACTCAGACCTATCTCTTGACCCCAAATTTACCCTTCTATTGTAAGTTCTAAATCAACATCATCCACCATATTTTAGTTCTCAATAGTTCAACCAAATATTTTTTAGATTTGTCTCCCCTTCTTCAAAATGTAAAAATCTTCTAATACTCTACAGAATGTTGGGAAGGTGGTACATTGTGTTCATCTGTAGTGATCATGATTAGACTTCAAAGAATGTCCGTTCTCTGTTTAGATAAAATAAAACAAAATAAGAAAGCAAAATAAAAAATCACTCAAAAAGCAAAAGATAAAAGATTTCAAAAACATTTTCTGTCAGGCATGGCTTCCGGACTATTAATTCTTCTGTTAGACTAGAGTAATACATCTTTTTAGGAAAGAGTAAAATTTTGAACTGAGGTTGCCTCTTTTATTTTCATAAAGCATGCCTTAACAACACTCTAGGAACAGTCTTGGTGACCCCAGGCAAGGAAAAACTATAGAAGAATAACAGAATAAAGGAGAAAAAAAACAAAGAGCTGGAAAAATAAAATGGAGGAAATGGAAGCAACAGAAGTATTGGAGAGCTTGGAAAAAGAAAGAGTAAAAGAGTAGAGCAGTAAAACAAAAATTTAAAAATTAAGAGAAAGAAGAGCTGAAATAGTGAAGAATACAATGACAGATCATTATCATGATTTTTCTAATCTAGAAAAAAAATCTGAGAAACCATCTGGTCCATGTGCCTCCCTTTTTTAAAACAAAGCAATTGGGGCTTAAGGTTACAGAGCTAATTAGAGCAGAGTGAGGACGCTGACTTAGTTCTTTAATTTTTTCCAGTCCAAAGATCTTTCTATAAAACAATGGAAGGATGAAAAATATCCTAAATGCAAACTTGCAGGAAAACATGTTCTTTGTTTTGCTTTTTCTACTTGCTGTGATAGATTTCAGCTGACTAATACATACTCTCTTCTGGTTCTTTATAACCCACGGGCATATCATAAATATTAAGAACATGAAGATAAACAAAACTGAAGTCCTATTTTAGGGGAGTGAGATACACACCTCTAAGCCCAATAATGTGCACTTCTACATAAACTTTCAACTCAAAACTGCACCGGTTTTACCCGCTTCTGCAAGACCATTCAAGCAATTTCAGGGGTGCTCTGCCTCAGATCTGTGAGACTGGTGTTCTGGGAACCTGCAGGTTGTTGAGCTGCTTTGGCAGACTGAGGAATCTTGGACAGTCTTTGAATCACAAGGCAAAAATCCATTTGGTTTTAGCTTTCACACCCCTAAGGTAGGTTAACTGGAGTATGCTCTTGTGAAAATGGACATCGATGTAGACAATGAAGCGGGTTAGATCCCCCGCCATTCAAAAAAATTACAGATGATTTAGATTTAGAGGAAGAAAATAATAGATTAGGCAAAAATGCTAAAGAAAAAAGTAAAAAACCAAACTGGTGACAGTGTTTTAAGCACTGTGAAATTTGAATTAGAAGAAAAGCAAGTCTATTGTGTCACTACATTTTCCTGCAACAAGAATTCAGCCTTTGTTTAAGATTCTGATTTCTATATTTATATTTATTTTATTTTTTGTTTTTTTAAGATTGTAATTTTTAAAGTATCAAGAGAAATGGTGTAGAGGGGTATTCCGGTTGAAGATGGCAGGTTGAACATGTTGCTCTCTCATCTTTGTAGAGACTCTATCAGAATGAAAGTACATAAATAACAAATATATACCCACAACACAGAAGATAATCTGAGAAAGCAAGAGGGAATAAGATTTTGAATTCATTTCTAAGACATGGAAAACAACTGGAAGAGTGTAGACCAAAGAGGATTAGCAAAAGAAGCTATAGACCAAAGTACCTCCAGAGTGGGCTGTGGTTGAAAAGAAAGCCTCTTTGCCCAGTTGAATACAGTAGACATGGCGAGTGAAGAAATGGCAGGTAAGAACACAGGAAGATAGGAGACCTGAGGCTGAAAACCAGAAACTATGCATGTGGAATGGGGCTCTTCCATTTCTCCGCTGTACACAGAAAATCCTTCATATTAGAACTACCTTCCACACCCAAATTGAGGTTTTGTTTTCAAAATCAACTAAGGACCTATCCAGGGAGTTACCAAGCAGCTATGGAGTATTAGCGCCTGTAAGTACATTTTTCCTCATCTAGCCAGAGCCCTATCTACCCAACCAAACAATAATTCCTGCCTATATGCACTGGGCTCCCAGTCAACTCATCTACTGTTTCATTCTAAAACATTCAAGGAAAACAAAGAATTACTAGATATTTGGGGAAAGTCGGAGATAAAAAAAGCAAAGCCAAGATAAACAAAAAGAAAACATGATCTTAGCAGAAAGAGAATTCAGAGAATAGGAAAAAAGGAGAATTTTTTAAACAAACAATGATCCTTTAATTGGTATTTCTAGTACGATTTAAGAAAATATTGCATGCATAAAACCAGAACAAAATACTCTAAAAAAACTTGCAAATTTACAAATATAATAGTAAATAAAAGTTCAAGAGAAGCATTAAAAGAATAGGATATGGCAAGTTCTCAAATGTAAAACAAAAAAAAACAAAAAAAGAACATAGAGATAAGACATATAAGAAGATCCATGCCGAGGGTTCAAAATCTAACAAATACAGATTCTAGAAAGAGAGAACAAAAGAAACAGGAGGAGAGGAAATCAGCAAGGAAATAACATAATTTCTTGATATGACCAGAGTCATGGAATTGAAAGTGTCTTCAAATGGTGACCAAGTTAGGGGGTATAGCTCAGTGGTAGAGCATTTGACTGCAAATGGTGACCAAGTTAAATGTAAAAGAACATCCCTAGACCCATTAGTGAAATTTTAGAACATCAAAAATGGAGAGAATATTTTATGGATGCCTGGGTGGCTCAGGTGGTTAAGTGTCTTCCTTTGGCTCAGGTCACGATCCAGGGTCCTGGGATCGAGTCCCGCATTGGGCTCCCTGCTCAGCGGGGAGTCTGCTTCTCCCTCTCCCTCTATCCCTCCCCCCTGCTCCTGCTCTCTCTCGCAAATAAATAAAAAAATAAAAACTTTAAAAATAATGGTGAGAATATTTTAAATCAAGAAAATTGCAAGTAACCAGTGAGGAATAAAAATCAGAATGGCATCTGACTTCTTAGAAGCAATACTGGGTGCTAGATGATGAGGCGGGAATCGTTTCAAAGTTCAATTGGAAAGACTTGTCCAACCTAGAAATTGACACTCCACCAAACGATCAATCAATGAAGGCACAATAAGAAGAATTTCAGGCATGCAGAGACTCTGACCTGACAGTAACATTTCTTAGGAGATTATGTAAGGATGGAGTTTCTCAAGAAAGAGGAGGAAAAGGAATTTAGGAAGCAGCACTCACTAGAAACCGGTTAAGGAAAATCTGGAGTGATGACTTGTAGAAATTTTAGAAAAGGCCCCATCCAGATTGAAGTTGGAGGGCCGAGGGTTTCCTGGGCAGAGCACACTGGGAAAAGGTATCCAGTGAAGAAGCTTATATAATTGCAGCACACAGAAATTCAAAAAAACTTCTAAAGAAGCAATTAGAAACTCTAGAAAAAGCGACAACAACAACCCATAAGAACTAAATATGAAGCCAACTAAAACTTGGCACAATTGTGACCAACTGGTGAAGTATTTCTAATATCTTTAAAAAAGAGATTCTCCTGTGACATTAGAACTCCCAAAAGTGTCATCACATCTATTACTTGTTCTGCAAACAACAGTATTTACATACTCATAGCAGTGTAAATGCAGCTCACTGACTTTCTATTTTTTAAACGATTATAGCACAAAACATGCTATCAATCCTGACTTAAAGCGTAGAGTTATATTTACAGAGATTGCGAAGTGGAGGGAGAAATGGAGGGAAAGGTAAGAGTGCTAATGTCTTTATTTTATTTTTAAAAAAGGGGAGGGAAGGGAGCTCCAAGAAGTAGTCTCTATTCAATGGAAATAAATGGAATTTAAGAAGATTTTTCTGCGATTGCAGAGTAATTACTGAAAAAATTGATAAAAGTGACAAAACAGTATTGGTAGGAGTGTGGGGAAAGGAGAAGGGCAGGAAATGTGTATGAGTAAATCTTCATTATTGCCAGTAATCAATACATAATGACTACATTTCATAGTGGTAGAAGCATATTATTTTTAGAAATATAAAGGTGACCTGCCAGAAAAATTAAAAGCAAACCAGTTTAAAGTAACGGCATTTGGAGAGCAAGACTAAGGGTAGCTAGGCATAAAGGAGGACACTATATTTTGTAATAAATGTTCTTCCATACTATATCACCAGTAAACCATGCACACTGGTCATATGGTAATGCAAAACTTACTTTTTAAAATAATGGGACAGATATAGCCCCAGAGAACACAGAGACATATATGATCCTGCTTCCTGCGGCATTGTTTGTAATAAAGAAAAGCTTTTAAACGCTTAAATACCCATCAGTAGGGGAAGAGACATAATAATTGTGATATATTTATAGGATGGAACACCATGGGCCGGTCCACATGGGTACACTATGTTAACTGTATCCACATGGAGAGATCTCTAAAAACAATGCTGAGAACAAAAATAGCTCCTGAATGCTATGGAAGTCAGGTTCACATTCATTATAACCCAACGTGGTTTTGCTCAGTGGTCATAGTTGCGCACATGCCCGTGTAGGGAAGTATAAAAGACAAACTGGACAAATACACACTAACTTCTTGAAAGTGGGTAACCCTCAGAAGGGAAGGAGGCACTGAAACTACTGAGGGGAACAAGCAGGACTAACTTGATCTGTTATTTGTATTTAAAAAATATGAGGCAGGGGCGCCTGGGTGGCTCAGTCGTTAAGTGTCTGTCTTTGGCTCAGGTCATGATCCCAGGGTCCTGGGACTGAGCCCAGCATCAGGCTCCTTGTTCCGGGCTCCCTGCTCCTTGGGAAGCCTGCTTCTCCCTCTGATCCTCGCCCCTGCTTGTGTTGCTCTCGCTATCTCTCTGTCAAATAAATAAATAAAATCTTATAAAAATAAATAAATAATTTAAAAAATATGAGGCAAATATGCATTTAGATTCATTATAAACCAAAGGGAATGGGAATGACAGCTTAAAAAGTACAAGAGATTAACTTTAGGGACCATTTTAGAAATCAGGTTAGATGTCGAAGGAATTTTAACTATAGGTTACTTTCACAAATCAATGTTCAAAAATAATCTGAATTTAGGGCGCCTGGGTGGCTCAGTTGGTTAAGCGACTGCCTTCGGCTCAGGTCATGATCCTGGAGTCCCTGGATCGAGTCCCGCATCGGGCTCCCTGCTCAGCAGGGAGTCTGCTTCTCCCTCTGACCCTCCCCCCTCTCATGTGCTCTCTCTCATTCTCTCTCAAATAAATAAATAAAATCTTTAAAAAAAAAAAATCTGAATTTGGAGAAGAAATTAAGGGAAATGCTTTATGTAAAAAATTATGATCTCCTTTAAAAATACTGTAAATGTCTTTAACAACAATGGGCTGTTACAATCCATTTGCTTTGCAATACGCTGTGGGTTGGTTTGTTTGTTGTTTCCTTTTGTTCTACAGTTGGATATATCACCCTTTGCTTATCCATTCATCATTTGATGGATATTTGGCTTGTTTCCACATCTTGGCTATTATGAACAATGCTGCTATGAACACTCATGTATAAATATCTGCATAAATACATGATTTCATTTCTATTGGATATATACCCAGCAGTGGAATTGTTGGGTCATATGGTAATACTATGTTTACTGAAAAACTGTAAAGACCATTTTCCCAAAGGGCTGCATCATTTTACATTCCCACTGGCAGGAGTTCTAATTTCTCCACGTTCTCACCAACACTTATTATCTGTCTTTTGATTATCTATCCTTGCCAGAGCAAAGTGGTATCTTTTGTTTTGGGCTTGTATTTCCCTAACAGCTGATGATGTTGAGCATATATTCATTAGCGCTTATTGGCCACTTATATAGCTTCCTTGCAGAAATGCCTATTCAGATTTTTTACTCATTTGTTAAACTTTGTTAAAACATACATAACATAAAATTTAGCCTTTCAACTGTTTTTAAGTGTACAATTTAGTGGCATTAGTTACATTAAGCAGTACATTGTTAATATGGGACTGATGGCAAGAGTAGCAGTTTGAGTCCGATGGACCCGGGTTTAACCAAGGTTTTTATAAGGACAGGATAGATGATCAAGATAAGCCACTGAACCACTCTGAGACTCAGTGTGGTCATCAGAAAATAGAAGACTATGAGAGAATTAAAGAAAATAAATGAATATGAAGCAAAGAGTCAATAGTAAATTTGCCTTACCCTCTTTAGAAATACAGCATGAATTACACTATATTATTTTTCCCTAAAAAAGTATATTTTTAGTTATTTAGGAGATTAAAGTAGAAGATGAGATTTTTTTAAGTTATTGCATTTTAGAAGGTTTGATTTTTATCATTAGTAAAAATCTTTGAAATTATATTCTTCACTTTTCAAATATTCCTATTATATTCCAAAAACTGATTTATTCCTAGACTATGTTATCTGTGTACCTGTTAAGCCCTAGAAATAAACTAAGTATCCTGAGGACTGGTTATGCTCAAATAATTATCTTGTAAGATTATAAAGTCAAATATTTGCAGAGGGAAAAAAAAAATCAGTCTTAAAATAAGGATAATGACACCCACTGTAAGTATCTTAAAAATTCTTCACACTTCTTCAGTTTACCAGAACATGGAAAAATTGAGTGAGATTTCAGTCTCTTTGTGTATAATCTCTGTCAGATGATCTGCTGCGACATTGCGCTCATCTTCAGAGCGCATATGTGAGAGGGGAGCATAGAGTCTACAAACACTGACTCAACCTCTATCCATCAAGTGGTTCCTTTGTGCCAGCCATCTTCTGGAAAGGGGAAAGATCATTTGGTGCAGGTTCAAACTTCATTTGCTGAGGTGGGCCTGATCATTTCCCTGCCCTGGTAAACATTTAGAAACCATTTTCATGGTGGTGCAGAGGGAGATTTCAGAGCTTCACATGTTGAAGAGAGAGTATTTTAGCTTCTCTCAGAGAGACAGCAAGATGGTTATTCCCTGCATTCGTGTATACTCGTATAGTGAAGCTTTAAAATTTTTATTTACATAGATATTTAGTTTTGGTGACCAAAAAAACAATGCTCATATTAAAAGAAAGGGCTCCTCATATTTAAGAAAAATAATCTCCTCTTTATACTGTCTTTAATCTCCCTATTTTCAGTTTGTGAATGTGCTATGGTCCTTCTTACCTCCAGGCGTTGTATTCGAAGGTGCTCTACCCCTCCACCACAAAACCTAGTTAATGACTACTCATCTTCCAGAGCTTAGCTCAGTTGTCACTTTCCTGTCTTCACCGCTCATCCCCATCCATCCCACGCACTAAGCTTGGCATGCTGGATCCTTTTCTTTCACAACATGTAGTTTATAATTGTTAGTAGATTATATATATCATATGTATATTGTTATTTCCATTATCGTTGATTAATGCTTATTTCCCCACTTAACTGTCCAGTCCAGGAGTTTCTATTTTTCTGATCAATACAACCTGAAGGTATAGCATAGTGACTAGCACAGGACAGGTATTTAATAAACAGCTGGGGCGCCTGGGTGGCTCAGTCGGTTAAGCAGCTGCCTTCAGCTCAGGTCATGATCCCAGGGTCCTGGGATTGAGTCCCACATCGGGCTCCCTGCTCAGCGGAGAGCCTGCTTCTCCCTCTCCCTCTGCCTGCCTCTCTGCCTGCTTGTGCTCTCTATCTCTCGGTCAAATAAATAAATAGAATCTTAAAAAAAAAAAAATAGCCGGTAAATGAATGAGTGAAAGAAATTAATGAATGAATTTTAAAATGAATAGACTATTTGGGAGATGGTAAAGAAGACAAGTTCTTTCTATTTTGCTTTCCACTCAGCCACTCCTCTATAACCTTACTGTCTTAATTCCCAGATAGTAAGGAAAATCTCTTAAAAATTTGTTTCCCGAGATCCTAGCAACATCCTGGACTTACATGTAAATACTACGTGCTTATTTAATGAGTAAATGAATGAATGAAGGAATGAATGAATGAAAGGCAAATAAATATATATGGCTGAAATATCACTGTAGCTACAATAAATGTTGCTGTGTGAATTCATAATGGAAGAGAGAGGGGAAGAATAAATATTTTACTAATTGAAAAAAATCATGAGCTCTGTTTAATGAAAGGAGACTCCACGGCTTATAGCACCTAAGGGCATAGTTGAGAGGTGTATGGTGTGGGGCTGGTTGGGCTCAAAACAAAGTGAAGTTTCTATAAAGAGAATGATCATCTTGGGCTGCCTGGTCTGAAGATAAGACCGTGTCATTTCTGCTGAAAGGTTACAATTTAATCGTTTGCACTCCTGTATCTACATATATATTTGCTTATTTGTTCATTGAAAAACTAGAGAGCAGTGTTTTTCTCACTGCAAACCATAGGCCAGTAGTAAGTGAAATCAATGTAGTGGGTCGCAACCATTATTTTTTAAAGGAAAATAGAATTTTGAAAATAGAGAGTGCTATATATACTGAAATCCTTTCAGTTTTGCATATCTACATCTATGCATGTACTAGCTGCAAGGTAAAATGTATTTCTTACTGTGGGTCATGGTCAAATAAAAAAAAAAATTGAAAGCCACTGTTATGGAGAAGAATGACTAATAGAATAGGCTCCACAGTCAGACAAATTGGCAAGCCAAGCCTGGTTCTAAAACAAGATACCTAACCACTATAAGCCTGGTTTTTTTCTTCTTTAAAATAAAAATAATGATACTTATCTCACAGTGTCATTGAAAGAATAATAATTTAAAACACCTAAATATGTAAAATAATGATAATTAATAGTTAATTGAGACTTTACTACGCTACAAGTACCATCTTCTTTAATCCCCAAAACAAACCTTATGAGGTAAGTGCCAGTAAACCTCATTTCACAGGAAAGGAAGCTGAGATACTGAGGACTGAAGCAGAAATCTTAATGCATATAAGAGTATGTGTCTCAGTGACTTGCACATAGAGGAATGGACACTATTATGAATTACTGGCATTACTTTAATGAATCCCTACTTTAATACTTCCCATGTAGCAGGAGTTCAACAAATATTTGTGAGGGGTAAAACATACCTCAGGAACTCAGAGCACTCTTCACAATAAATTAAAAGTAAAATGCTCTGGGAACTTAGAGGGGTAGAAATTCTTCTGAACTACTTTTGTTAAAGGAAGGTTTGGGGAAAAGGGCCTACAGTGAGGTCTTCACTGATGTGGTGGGATCTGTAGAGGTAAAGGGAACAGTGAAGGCATGATCAAGGCCCAGGGACAGAAGAAAGAGGATACATAGGTTGGTAACAGATTGTAGAGAGAAGTCATTGAGTACGAGCTTAAAGGGACTGTACTTTATCTTACAGCTAAAAGGAAACCACTGAAGACTTTTAACAGTGACTAATGATAAAGATGCAAGCGTTGAGACTGCTTAATAACCTCCATATGATTACTGTTTAAACATTGTGTAGATATTTTGACATGAAAACTGAATTCTATCTTCTCAATTTTATGGGTGGAAACCCAACCTTGCTTCAGGGGAAATTATAAGAATTAATAAAACATTAGGTAATCTCTAGAGTTTTCTGAGAAATTCTATTATAAGATGTATGTACAAATTATTTTATTATAGCTGATCAATTTATAAAGTACTTTAGCTTGAAAAAAACTATGTGCTTAAATGTAAGTTTTATTAGAACAATTGCATTTTTTGGGTTGCAGAGTTTGAGGACAGGATTATTTATATAGGTTTTAATTGATTTAAATAATTATGGAAATAATTACAGGGATTAAAAATATTGATTCCAGCCTTCACCTAAAGAAATCAATTTATACCAAAAAAGTATATCCAAATATCTGTTCTCCAACAGATTTAACCCTTAATATTCTAATATTTATTTTATTATATACTGTGACACAGAAGATATATAAATACATACATATATTTAATTTCAATATAAATATATACATATATATTTAATTTTAATATAAATATATACATATATATTTAATTTTCATATGATGAACTACCTACAGAATTTTGTTTTATCCTGATTTCAAATCCCTGCATCCTGCTATTCTTGAAAATATGTAATAGATTAAACAGAATTCATATTTAAATGAATTGAATAAAATAAGATTTAAACCTTATCCTTAAAATATTTTAAACCTTAAAAATGTTTATATGCTATATACGGCATACAGCATCTAAAGTGCAATCTTACATATTTTGGGTTAAAAAAAATTGAAAAAGGGACCTTCTGAAAATTAAGTCCTTGTGCCCAGGAACAGTTCTTGGGGTTTGGAACATCCTCCCAAAACAGCTTTTTCATTCTACAAAGGAGAAACAAAAAACATTCATATTGAAAATGTTCACAGTTAATGAATACACAAACTAGAAATTAATCTACCAGATCAGCTATTTCTCAGTAGAATCTGATTCATTTTCACATGCTATTCCATGAAGATTTCCACCAATGTTTTATTTAGACTAAAGTTAATATTCATTATAATAATAAAATAACCAACACTTATTGAATGCTCTGTGCCAGGCACTATGCTAAACACTTTGAGTGGATTTTTCTTGGAGAAACAATATATTAAAAGTGGCCACCAGAGCATCTGGGTGGCTTAGTTAGTTAAGCATCCAACTCCTGATTTCAGCTCAGCTCACGATCTCAGGGTCATGAAATTGAGTTAAGATTCTCTCCCTCTCCCTCTGCCCCTCCCTCCCTTCCTCTCTCTCTCTCTCTCACACACAAAGAAAAAAAGGTGGCCATCAGTTGAGTTTCAGAAACAATTCCACTTGATATGGCCCCATCAGCTCACTTGACTGAAAGATATATTCAGAGTCTAAAATCTCCCATCCCTCTTTTTTGCTATAAGACAAAAGTTTCTGTAGAGATTTGATATGTGTGAAATAATTTCATAGGTCTGGGCCTCTCAGCACACGGTGATATGGCACCCTAGAACCACAAGAACTTCAAGGCCATTTGCCAAACCAGACAGACTGGAGAGCCACACAGTGCTGATTTTTAAAAACTGGAGTGCTTCCTAATCATAAATGAACTAACCACTCCAGGTAAATCTTCACCACTAAAAAGTCCTCAACCCAAATTGTACATCTCTAAAAGCCATTTTTGTTATCTCTGAGAACACACTGCCTAGGATTTCCTGTTATAAGCTTGTTATTTCCTGAATGTATTTACATATAAAACATGAATTTCGTCCATGATGTTTGTGTTGTACTAGCAAAACAGAATGTGGTTTCCTGAAAACAGGCCTTTTCTTTTTAGGCCATCTTAATTGTATACTGAATATACATAAACATATTTAGGAGACTTTAATGTTTCTGATTTGGGTTTTAAATCAAGGTTTAAATACGCTCAAGAGCTTTGGCCATAAAGATTTGTAACACCAAGTACAATACCTTTGGTGTGATATTAACAATGTTCCAAGCAGTAAGATTGAAGAGGAAATAATTATTGGCACAATTACATAGAACCCTGCATCATTCTGGTGTTTTTCAATGTCATCTGAAAAAAAAAAATACAATTCACATGATTCAGAAGCTTGAGGAAATAATAATATCTTTCTGTATCAAAAATTACAGCAGACTTTTTTCTGATTTCATCATAAATCTGTATTACCTTTAAAGATATAAAAATAAAAAAGAAGATAAAAGTATAGCTATGATCACATTAATGAAGTGTTATTTTGTGCAGAATTATGCTTACTGTAAGTTGGCAAAACATTTTTTCAAAATTATTTTTTGCCAATTCCATGTGATCACTTCAGGTTATATGAGAAAGTGCCAATTAAAGTTGTTCCAATGACTCTCTGCCTCAGTATCGCTTCTGGATAGCCAACCTTCAACATCTGCCGATCTCTACCTTGTTCACTCCACACACATTGACCTTGCTTTTCTTGAGCCACCAAGCACGCTCATTCTTCAGAACCTTTGCACTTGCTATCCCTTTGTCTAAAATGCTCTTCTCTTTTGTACTTGCATGGCTTGAACTAAAAAGCCCAATTCTGACCATCCTAACTAAAGCACCACATTTTAACTCTATCCTTTTACCTTACATTTATTTTGCTTCATGGCACTTATTTTTTATTATTATTAAATTAGTCCTTTTATTAATTATTACCAATTGCCACTCTTATGTTATTTTTTATTGATTTGGGGAGTTTTTTTGAGTGCAAGTAATTTTTTTAAGTTTTTATTTAAATTCTAGTTAGTTAACATATAGTGTAATATTGGTTTAAGGAGTAGAATTTAGTGATTCATCACTTACATACAATACCCAGGGCTCATCACAACAAGCATGACACTTATTTCTATCTGCCATTATATTATACATGATTTGTTCACTCTCACTACCATTAGAGCATAGGGATTAAGCTCCATAAGATCAGAGACTGGTCTTTACTGTTCAATCCCTGGTTCTTGTGTCCAGTCTGTGTGTGTCAAATAATAAATGAATGAATTTTTATAATTATTTTAATTCTAAAACCAGGCAAAATATTTCTCTCTTGAAACTTCATTATTAGGTTGCTTGGACTTGAAGACAATTTGAGCCATAATAGCAAAATCAAAATGTTGATACTCCAAGTACAGTAAGATGAATTAGAAATTTAAGAGGCATAATGAATTTATTTCTGTAACTACTTCTCCAGTTTTATTTTTAGAGGAAAAATGTTTCCTTTAAAAGACTGATTAAAATTTAAAGGCTTGGGCACCTGGGTGGCTCAGTCGGTTAAGGGTCTGCCTTTGGCTCAGGTCATGATCCCGGGGTCCTGGGATCGAGCCCTACATCTGGCTCCCTGCTCAGCGGGGAGCCTGCTTCTCCCTCTCCCTCTGCCTGCCGCTCCCCCTGCTTGTGTTCTGTCTCCCTCTCTCTCTGTCAAATAAATAAAATAAAAATCTTTAAAAAAATTTAAGGCTCGTAAGTATGTACCTCCAAAACATATTATTTGGAGGTAGATGCATTTATATGAATTGTACAGAAAATTAGTATTTTTCTATTTAGTCTTTCTGATGATGTATTTTATTGTATTGCTGCATATTTTCCTTTATTTCATTTCCATTAACTTTTTATCCAATTTGAGAATGGAAATGTTAATTTCCAATACCAGAATACCATGCTTGATTATTCTCCTTACTACCACACCAAGGGACCATGTAGCCTCCCTGACACATCTATGTAAGGAAAAGTCTTACCTTGAGTGAAACTATTAATTATCTTTGGTTTCCCCACTCCTTCCATAAATACTGGGTAAAGACTGAATTGATACTTCTCAATGGGGATAAAATGATCTGAAGAGAAAAATATATTAAAGGTCATTCTTACTGAATTCATATTAACAAGTGAAACCTATATAAAAAATTTAGGTGACTCTCCTATTTTTCTGAACATAGAAATAAGTTGTTATTTATGGATCGAAACTGATGATTAAGGGAGTTTCAAAAACCACCTAAGCATTCTAAATTCTTCTAGTAACGACAATAATTTTCAAATAATTTTTGAAAATATTACCCAGAGACATGAGATCGCAATTTTCAAGGGTACGTTCCAATGATAGCCAGTTTGTTCAAGCTCACAGTGTATGAACTTCCACTTTCCCTTTCCCTTTCCAGGACAATATACCCTACCTCCTCTCCCATATCCCCAAAGCCAGCAATAGTCCCCTTTCACGGGCATTTAGCTTGCTTATTTTCCCCATTCAAGGCAGCTGTGAGACTAAAGTCTTATGACATGCAAAGAAATGGGGGTGGGGACCAGGGGTCCTCTTGGCTTATCCGGGGATCCCCCTGTCAGGGGGACAACCATCTGTATCGCAAGGTTCAAAATGAATCTATCAGTGACATATCATTTTTACAAATGTTAATAATATATAGATATTCCACAAGGGATAAATCTTGTTGAAGCCTAGATTATATATTTCCATGGCTTAAAGAAAAGCACAGAGAATAATCATCTGGACAATAGTGGTAATGAATTGAATTTAGTTCTCTATCAATCATTTCTACTTGCCCTGATGCTAAATTCTAGGGCCTCTGGAATGAAATAGAAGCACAAGTCTCTGGAGTAATATTGTATAATAGGGTCATGGCAATCGTTAGCTTCCCTACTAAAACCTTACTCAGACTTCAGATACTGCATTGTGTGGGATTACTTTGTACTTTAATCACCTCCTGGGGCAACTGGTCTACTTTGGGGAGTTATGCTGCCTACATCACTTAGTCCTACATTTGTAGACCTTCAGCCTGGCATTCCCACTCACTGCTAGTAGCATTATAAGTTGGTACATAGATTTGGGAAAACAATTTGGTGGTAGATATCAAAGGCCATTAAAAAGCAGTCTAGAGAAAAAAAAAAGTAAAGCTGCTGGCAGCAACAAAAATGTTCTCAAATAAATAAATGGTTTAAGTAGACTATGGAATAAAATGCTATATGATCATTAAAAATCATGGTTAAAAGGGCTGGGGAGAAAATAGAAATGTGTTTGTGATATATCAAAGGAACAAATCAGAAGAAAAGTGATAGATGATACGATTATGACTGTGTAAAATATTTAGAAAGGATCGAATGAAACAGAATTGAATGTTTATGACAAAGTGATAGAATTATATGTGGTAAGATGGTAGTATCATCTACATTTTTGAAGTTTTCATTAACTGGCTATCTTATTTAAATTAATAATCACTCTAATGCTAATCCATAAGAGAAACTTATTAAAGCACAGCAAACTTACCATGGATATAATACTTCTTAACAGATGGAGGGATCCTAAGCCATTTAATTTCACTGTCTTCATTAAGAATTTTCCACTCAGTAACAAAATACATCAGATAGTAGTCACTGGGTGATAGAGTCCAGGAGAGAAGCACACAACTGTTGTTTAAAGGATAAGCACTGAGTGACTGCACGGTATTTACTGAGGGGAAAAAAAGGAAATTTGTTTTTAAATTCAAAATTAATTTTAAAAAAATCTCCTAATACATTTGAGGCACATATAACCTACTGGAGGAAGGGAAAAGGAAGAGAAGGCTGACATTTATATAGATAAATATAATACAATTATTTTTGTACCACAGAGTCATATATGCAGAAAGATGTGGGAACATATGCCATTGAGGAGAAACCAAAATGGGGTTTTGGGATAGAGTCAAAAAAGTTGCTCTCCACTGGAGTACTGCACAAGCCTATTCATCATCCTCTCTACTTCCCTCCAAACTCCTCTCCTGCTGATGGAGTTGGGCTTTCAAAGGACAAATCTGATTATTTAACACCCTCTGCACAAAGTCCCATTTAAAAGCCTCCACTGGATTTCCACATGTGAGGATGAACTGCCTACCATGTCTGTGAGGCCCAGGCCCAAGCCTCAGCCGACCTCCCAGCCTTTCAGGATTTTGTGCACCAGAGCCACCCTGGTCGTCTTCTGTCGGGTCCTCTCCCGTGCCATGAGGACTTTCGGTCAGACTATTCCTCTCTCAGGAGCCCATGCTCTCTCCCCATCTATACGGCTTCTTAAGAAAGCTTCTCTAACCCTCAATGCCAAGTCAGGTTCTATTTTCTTTTCTTTCATAAAATTACATTCCTTTCCTGGGAACACTGATCTCAGCTTGTAAATAGGCATTAACTTATATGATTATTTGATCAATGTCCGTGCATCTATTGGACTCTTCTGAATGCTGAGACCATTCTCATGGTCTGAATGCTGGTTTTTGAATGGTTTCTGAATGCTGAGACCATTAGAGTTTTTCTCACATTGGAATTCCCACCACCTAACACAGCACAGCATTCAATAAAAATCTCTAGAACATACTGGTTGAAAATATTTTTAGTGTAAAACATTGTGCAGATGCTATGGAACTCACAAGAAGCTTACACCATACATACAAAAGTAATCATAATTTAAGGCAAGATATAAAATACCTTAAGAAAGGTAGAAAGCACCCTGATTTAGGACATATCTAATTAAAGCAACAAGCAAAGACTTCATGGAAGAGATTAGTAGAGGCAGAGTAGATTTGAATTTTCCATTAAAAAGTTATACTTTGAATATGTAATCCAGATTAGGAGCTCCTATTAAAAGAAGTTCTCAATTCTCTAATTAATCAAATACATCAAAATTAATGAAAGAAGGTTCATCACTCATATGAAATGAACTACAGGTTAATTTTCAAATCTGAGCAATTATTTGCATCCATATAGTATGTAATACTATTATGTATATGTAATAAATATAACATACACATATACATGTACTTATTTTTACATATATATATATATATATATATATATATATATATATACACATACACACACAGACCAGGAGAGAGACTGATTTACGTACAACTTCCACTGATGCAAAAGGTTTAAGTATTAGATTTACTAGAATATTCTCATTTATCATAATACTGTATCAACATGGTTCTATTACATGAAAACCCAAGGACCATATTACAAAATCAGGGTGCAATCTCTTTTGCCATTTTTCAGAAAAGAAGAGATAAGAGAAGAGAGTCCTTCAGGTTCAGAGAATTGCAGGCTTCTTGGAAGATCATTTAGAATGGGAGGAGTATGTAAAAATTAAATGCTAAAAGGGGCACAGGTTTACTACCCTGCACCCTTTCTTACCTTTGCTCATAGGCCATGAGAAGGTTAAATTAAAATTCACAAAAGAAGCACCAATTGAATTGACAGCCAGAACTGTAACAGAATGTGCTTGTTCTGTCCACAGGAAAGTGAATTTAGTGTGATTTCCCACATCTTCTGACCATGTTCCATTGCGGGAAGTATGATGTTTTACCACATATTTTCTCACACTGCACAATGAGTCATTTTTCATCAGAGGCTGTAGTAAACATAAAAATTGATTAGTTTAAGGGCTCCAGTGCTTTTTATACCAACCAAGCCCATGAACTCTTCTTATACGTTCCCCACCGGGAGGCAGGGTCAGACCAGGGCAAGCCCTGTCTAGTTCAAGGCTGAGATATGGGGAGGTGACGGGGGATAGAGCTCGTCTCTGACCACAGATGCAGTGAAGGCATCTGGGTGGGTATGGAGGATAGGAAATTTATTTTCTTCCTTTGGGGTTTTTCTCCTTAAGACTCAGAGAATAAACCACTTAAAGATAATTAAATATGGATACAATTAGGACACTTTTCTACCAAGAAGTTTCACACTAATTTTAGAGAAAAGAGAGACCAGCAGGGGGTCAAGAGTTTCCTTATGGAAAAAGCAAACAAGGAATAACCCTCTAGTTCTGTAAAGCAACAACAAGAAAGCTGAAGAGATGTTAATCACCATTTATGTTAATCCCAGTAAGATTTATCATTTGTTTGCTCCTCTTCTGATCTGTTGCTAATTCAAGTAGCAGAGGCTACCAGAACCGTGTATTCGGCACCCCAGAATTTCTGCCCCATAGTTTAAAAAAAAATCATACCAGATCACTGATGATTCCAATATAATATAAAATATATGTCTCTGCTCTTTCATTTTATAGAGTATTAACAATATACCCCCCTGCCCCATTACCACCACCTGTTTCAAATAAGATAAACCAGGGGTGCCTGGGTGGCTCAGTCGGTTAAGCATCTGCCTTTGGCTCAGGTCATGATCCCAGGGTCCTGGGATCGAGCCCCACATCAGGCTCTCTGCTCAGCGGGGAGCCTGCCTCTCCTCCTGCCCCTCCCCCTCCCCCCTGCTTGTGCACGCATGTGCACGCTCTCTCTCTCTCCCTCTCTCTGAAATAAATAAATAAATAATCTTCAAATAAGATAAGCCAAGCCCTTATAAACCCATAGAAAATGATTCTCTACGATAGACTGGAACAGTGCTTCTCAATATATTTGTTTGTCATCGAGATTCCTCTAAGTCAGACATAACGGACAAAAATAAATACAAACGCATATACATGTGTCCCTGCAGGGTGTGGAACAATGTGGGCGGGGGGGAGTAAGATCTGAGCAGGCATCATCTAGTCCAGCCCTGCATTTTTACAGATCAGGAAGCTGCGGCTGAAGAGTCTAAGTGACTCCGCCAAAATAATGCTGACTGAGCTCTAGAGCTCAGCTGAGCTGAGAACAGAATGAATTCCCACACTCCGTGCCAGGGCCCCCTCCACAGAGTTCTTTGCAATCCCATCTCAGAATGGAAACAACCAAGTCAATCTTTCGTGAGCATAAAAATAAAATTTAAGAGTAACATAAAAGCAGGAGTACCTTCCAAAGTAAAGTAACATTTCTCTCCTTTTTAGTGGTGTCTTCCTTAATTATTCTCCAAAATTCAGGTCCTCTGGTAGGAACTGCAGAACGACAAGGAGCCCAAGTGGTACACGTGTTCTCAGGAGGAATATGTTTGAGTCACATTTGAAACACGCCCATATGCTTGCATTTTTAAGACACATTTACAAAATCTCTACAGACCTTTTATATCCATGACAACTGTGTAGACGGGACTACTCCAATTACTCCAATACCCCAGGCCATCCAGCCTCCGGCAGCGCACCTGAACAGCATAGACCGCACACAGGTCTGGCACCAGGACGCTGGCCGACTTTGATTTTGCATCATATACCTCATACATCTGTAAAATAAGGTCAAGCGTTAGACTAATCATTACTAACACCTACATAGGTGGCGGGCCCGAACTGCATTCTATTTAAAACCTTAATACCATTCCAAAACTAAGAGAGAACTGACTTTGTGTTTTCTGGCTTGAGAAATACTTGTATTGGACTTGGATCATGAGCTCCTTCAAGTTAAGGATTGTCTCAGTCATCTTGTTGTTTCCTCCTTAGGACAAGATTTGCACTGGCCTTCTTGCAACCTCGCTCCCCAGTCACTCTTCACTCTGTTACTGATCTCTGTCCACTAATTCCCTAGCCACAAAAACTCTCAACAGTTTTAACCTCATGATTACATAGTGATATCTCTGTTACTCAGTCTCCTCAATAAGCTGGTAAACTGTCACATTCCTTTCAGCTAAAATCTTTATGATCTAATGACATAATATTTAGGGTTCCTGACGTTTCTGGGTCTTTGCAGGCTGCCATCTGAAAACTGACACGGCCAGTCATCATATACTCTGGGTGTGATTTTGGTTGTTTGATAAAAGCAGCTTCTTCCAAAATATGTCCCAATGAATATACACGTACTAAAGAATATTATTAGATGTTAAAGGAAAAAGGGTTCCTCGGTAAAATGAGTTTGAGAAACATAGGATGAAATAAAAGTCACAGATGTTTCTTTAATGCAAGACTTCTCCGAACCCTTAGTATGTAACAGAGTGTGATTTAGTATGTGACAGGAACACACAGTGATGCAGGGTTTCCTAAGTTGATTCAGCCATGCAATCTTTTTTCAAGGAATATTTTATGGGATCAATGTTTTGTCACACTCATTTTGGGAAATGATGGCTTGCAGGAAATGTCATTTCTTGAAAGGGTTAGACCTATAGCAATCTACTTAACAAAAATAGCTACAGAATACAGGAAGAGGTACTTTTATGCCAATAAAATAAATCCTAATCTATACAGTTATTAAAACAGTTGTATGAAATAACATTTAGTGAGGCAAGCTGAAGACATTTCTCGGTAAAAGGTACCTTCCACTGTACTTCTTTTCCATTTAAGCCATAGCGAATCTGGAACTTAAGATTATTCTCTGGAAAGATTGGCTTTTCCCAAAATATTTTCAATAATCCAATTTTTACAGTAATTTCTGCTTTCACACTGGATGGAGGCAGTGGTTTCACTAGAAATTTTAAAAACAGGATACTATAACAGCAACTTAAACAGTGATAATATTTTTAAAACATTATTATGATGTTATAACTTTTATACTCAATATTTATAAAGCAACCTCTCCTTCTCAAAGTTCCTCATTCATTATCTCACTTGATCACCTACAATTTCAGGTGACACGTAAGAAAGGGATTATCTCTATTTTGCAAATAGGTTGATTGGGAAAAAAATCAATACAATGACCATGTCATCTGCAAGTAATAGTAAGATCTGACTAGAAATTGGGCCATTAGTTCCGCATGCAAAAGATTCCGTACTGAACACGTAAGTATCGATAGCATACTCTGTTCTACGTAGAGCTTTAATAAAAGGAAAAATATAACATGCACTGTATTCATTTCCACATGTGTGAGTTTCAAACTGTTCTACTCTTATTATTTCTAAGTCAAGGTCAGAGATAGTCTTACAGAATAAAGCCCCAGTTCTCTATCATCTGAGGAAAACAGGATTTTGAAGGGCAGAAGTAGAGGCAAAGATGACCAGAATGGCAAAGGCTTTAAAAAAAAAAAAAAGTAAAAGACAATATGCAAACTCAACATATTTGGGAACTAAATGTCCCAAAGCCCCAGCACACTAGTGTGAACTTTGAAGCTCCGGACTTCATCAACAATACCTTAGACTGTTGATGACCAAAACCCCTGAACTTTTTCATTACTACAGTTTCTCATACTTATTCAATTCTTCATATATGAAGAAGACACTCTATACCAACCAGTAAGATGACACGCAGTTCATCTCCTGAAAAAATCATTCCTCCTCAGAAAAGGAAGTATGTATGTTTGAGAGACACTAAGATTGTACTTGACTGAATCATATGGATGTCATATGGATCCATTCCATGAATATCTAGTTTACAGAAAGGACGCTTTAAAGCATAAGAGTTTGCATGATCCCCACAGCACACACCCTGGGGAGTTAAGCAGAGCTTTCCACATTTTATGGGTGATAAAATAGTCACAGAGCACTTACATGTCTAGCCCATGTTTACAAAGCTAGTAACAGGTGGTGCTGCATTTGGATCCTAAAGTTGAATCTCCACATTGTTTCCTAGTACTAAGGAGTTGATAGAAGCCCAACTTAAATTCCTTATTTTAGTACTGAAAAGAATAACATCAAAGGTTGTTTGGATAGCATACAGAACTGAATCCATGTTGCATTTGTCATATATTACACGTGAGGTTATATCTGTGCATGTTTGTGGGGTAGAGAGTGGTAGGAGGGTTCTTTGCTGTCCCAAGATACTTAGTACCAGAGAAGTCCTGCTTACAGTAAAATCACTTTAAGTGGAACCAAACTAAATAGCGGGGGGGGGGGGGGGGGGGGAGGGGCTGGCGGGCATGCTAGCTTTGGGAGTGGGGAATCAATTAATTGGGACTCTATAGTGATTTTAAAAAACCCTAAAAATTATGACTTTATGCTATATTTAACAAAATACAGGTTTTAATTCAGATGTGTACTAATTATTTGAAAATAGAATGAATCAAATATTGATTTTTGGCATAATTTCCCAACAAAACAGAATACAGCACCAAAAGATATTCTTTTACCTCTGTTGTATAATCATAAATGGGTCATTTCTCAAAGATTTCACAGCAATATTGGAGAGATATATATTTCAAGAGCTCTCTTAACTTCGAAATCAATATATCTTTTTAAAGAGTATTTAAAATTCATGATGGATATCATCATCCTTGATCTATTGTCTCTTCTTCACTTTAGTTATTTTGAATCCTTCTGCATCCTACACAGCCTCACAAATTAAACCCATGGGTTATGACTACTAGATTACAAAATCCATCACAATACCCAAATTAAATTTTTAAATTAAAAACACCAAATGTTTTCATAAGTATATTGGGAGAAAAACAAAGCAGTGCATTATTTAGATTAATATTACTGCTAAATTTTATTCCCAATGCCCAATATAACTCATCAGATTATATGCTGAAAATATTCCTATTGCAAAAATACTGTGCTATAAGTAACTTAAAATAAAATAAAAATGGCAAAACTTTCTAAGTTTGATTGTCTTCCCAATTCCACTGTAAACATGAAAAAAGTTTTTGTTTAAATATAGTGTGATCAGGAAATGGTAAAACACAACAGTTTCCATGAATCAATCTGAATCCAAATCTGCTAGTAAAAATGAAGACACACAACACAGTTTGACATACCCACGGAATCAGGAACAACACACGTTGGTGGAGAGTCAAGTGAACCCAAAGAGTGATTGATTTTAATCCACATTGTATAGCCGGATAATAGAAAGATTGGCTGAAATATGCATTCATAAAAACCATCTCTCTGCAAATGGCAATCTTTGGGTTCAGATATGGGATGAATAGATGGAACATCAGAACAGTAAAGGCTGCTCCTTAAAAGATATGAGAACAGTCAGTTAATATACAACATTGTTGAAAGCAGTAAGATATTTGAGAATACCATCGTTTCTGTTCCATCTAAAATAAATGTTCTTATTGGAAAGGCATTTTTGAATTCCCAGCTCTATCACAATTTTATGTCTTTCCATAAAAATAGACAATAAACCTTATTAAACATTTTATTAGGTACTAAGTGGAAATGCAAGTAAAATAAATGGCATTGCTCTAAGAAGGAGATAAGGATCCAATTAGAGGTAGGACCTACAACACTTTGAAAGTTAAGCTAATGTTATACATAAGTGATACCATTTTAGAAGTATAGATCGCAAGCGGTATTGGGACATTCCTGAGATGGGAAGGAAGATAAATCCCTTATGCTTTAAATAGGGATTAAATTCCACTACAACTTGAAGACAAAATTGATAGTAAATTACAGCTTAATTGACAATGTCCCAATATTTTCTAGTTCAAAGCAATATAATGAAAATAATACCAATTCTTGATTCATACCTGAATCATATGGTTAAATGTAAAACACATAAAACACATTTTCTCAGAGAAGAAAATTAAGAAAGTAAGTTTTATAACTGTGTCCCGATCTACACTCTACCTCAGAATATACAAAGCATTTCTCCTTTTCTTTGAAATAGCCCTGCTGCCACTATTTGCTCTCAATATGGCATTTAAGTGGTTAAAGTAGCAGTTACTGTTTCCATAAAATTGGAGTTAGGAGGTTACAAGAAAATGAAAAATCTATATTCTTCTGTTTCTCGTTTTCTATTTTTTTGTGACACTTTTCCTGCTTACCCCCTCAAAATTACAATCATTGGGGTGTGGGTATGAATGAGTGCTGGCAGGGGGATGGGGGGGGCGGGCAGGGAAGGGGAGGGCCAGAGATGAGAACAAGGCATGAGGCGTCCTCTGTGGGTAAGAAGAACTGTGACCATGTACTAAAGCACAGTAATACTCCACTTGGAATGCAGAGGTTAGTGTCTTCGTCATAATGACAGCAATAGCCATTTATTGAATATTTACCAGGAGAAATTCTATCGCATAATTATAATTAAATGGAATATATCATTAATTCTAACAGAAACCTTGTAAGTCCTGTTATTCTATCCAGCTTACAGACAAGGAAATCGAGTCTTGGAGAGGTTAAAAAAACCTGCCCGAGTACATGCAGGGACTTTCACAGTTCTTCTATAACTGTTAGCAAGATAAATGGGACACAGAGCTTATGTGATGGTCATCCACAAACACCTTTTTTAATGTGAAAAATGCCATGGAAAGAAAGCAAAGATAGATTATAAAAGTAAAATGGCATCCATGAATATTCTATTGATTTCAAAATACTCCTATCAGGTAAGATAAAGCCAGCTATTATTCCTATGTAAGAAATGTAAAAATTGCCCCATTTTTTTCTAATACTACATAAGAATAGACTGGTCACTTTAGGAATAGAATTCAGATCACAGTATTTGAGGAGGGGGATTTGTTTTTCAAGTAGAAAATTTAGATTTTAAGAATAAATGAGGACAAGTGAAACAAACTGGAAGACCCCAGTACAAACACAAATTGAGACAGGGTGTTTGAGAGCAGTACACATAACTGAAAACTACTAAGAGAGATTATAAAAATAAAAATGTATCTACCTTCTCCTAATCAAGAGTGCTATTATTTCAAATGATACTATGGGAAGATGAAGTCTTGAATTCTTTTCAAAACAGGGAAGGGTAAAAATAAACAAGCACAAATTACTCTCTATTACAACCCTTCACTCCTTAAGTGTTTCTTTCTTAGTCTTTCCTACTTCTTTTTTTTTTTTTTAAAGATTTTATTTATTTGAGAGAGAGAGTGAGAGAGAGAGAGAGCACAAGAGGGAGGAGTGGGAGAGGGAGAAGCAGACTCCCTGCTGAGCAGGGAGCCCGATGCGGGACTCGATCCCTGGACTCCAGGATCATGACCTGAGCCGAAGGCAGTCGCTTAACCAACTGAGCCACCCAGGCGCCCCAGTCTTTCCTACTTCTAAAAGTATTCATATTATGTCTTACAATCTTTGTGCCACTACCTCTGACTTTTTTCCAAAATATTAATCTTCAGCAAATTATTGGACTTTTATAATCGCTGATACTCTCCTCTAGTCAACTCTGAGAGAGTTCAAATTAACTCTCAGAGAGGTCAAATTAAAATGTACAGAAACCAGCTTTTCTTGAATTTCATTCTGTAGTTAAAATGTAATTATGGAAAATTAATCTATTATCAGAAAAACTAATTTGAGGTAAAAACGAATTATATGTTTCACCTCAATGTGAGTTCTTTCAAAAACCACCAATTTATTTGATCCCTTAAAAATTTCCTAATCAAGTAGATTCTACCTTCCTCTTTCAGGAAGAACGTCTACTAGAGGACTGTTACGAGGATATTTCTACAGGAAGTCTTATCTCACCATATCCCCAGAACAATAAAACGGCAAAAACAGTACTTACCTATGATACCTCAACTGCAAAGTACTTCCCATGAGTGATTGGATTGCATTGGTCGACCATCTGCAAGTCATTTTAGTTAAGTACCCATCAGTTTCACATGATATATTGATATTGACATCTATTTAAAACACATTAAAATATTAATACAAAGCAAAAACACCAAAGCAATTTTTAATGAAAATAACATGTCCTTACATTATCAATGGGACTCTAATATAGGGTCCCCAATCCCTGTGGAGGAAAACGGAGAGAATTGCAGTCTTCTTACCAATCACGTAGAGTTCCGCATAGCGATGGTGGCATTCCTGCTGGTTGCAGCAGTACACTGCGTCGTAGGTGAACTTCCCACGAGACTTGGTCGCATTCAAATTTGGAAAGGTGACTTTGCTAACACGGTCACCCACCACGGTATACTGGCTCGGAGGGATTTTCTCAGCTAAATTCAGCCACCAAACAATCTTTTTTGAGGAAACAATCTCGTTTTCACTTTTATAAATGCAGTGAAAAGAAACGTTAGACCCGACACTTGTCAGAATTTTAGGCGGAAAGTATATGACATCTGCAATAAGAGAAGAAGGGGAGGATGTCAGATGAAGACCAAAAACATCCTGTGAGGAATTTACTCTAGTAGAAAGGCTTCACAATGCGTTCAGGATCATACTGCCAAAAATGAAATGAGTGTACTAAGAGACTGGGTAACTGTAATCGCCTGTTTATGGACAGTTACATAGTATCCCAGGCACTCCCATTCCCAAATGACTTGAACTTCCAAAAACGTCTTCACTGTTTTCTAAACATACAGACTTAGTACAAAATAGGTTTTAGTGCGTACTTGTCACTTGCTAATGGATAGGCCGAAAATTAATTCAAATGAAATATAATCTAATTCCACAATGACACGTTTTCCATCAGACTCCGCTTTAAGAATCAGTGAACTGTAGGGTGAGTTTTTGAATCAAATCACTCTAAGGCAAAATCCTGAAGAAAAAATGGTGGTTGCTATTGTTTCATTTGGATATATGAAAACTTCAAATAAGCAGGTAAAGTAGAAAAATAAGATTTAAGTAAGAAAACTAGTTAGGATATGTAAAATCAATAATGCACCAACGCACCAAAACAGGAAAAACTGTAAATACTGATCTGTAATATTTTAAGTTATTTAATGCCAGTATGCTGTGGTTAAGGACAAGGGGAACCAATATTTTTCTAAAATATTATTTTTAAGGCCTCTACACTATTCCATACTACTTTTTGGCCCCCTATTGTTGGAAACATAGTTTGCCTCTATTTTAAATTAGAAACAGAATAAAAGTAAATGACTGTTTACACAGGAAGAAATTATTTCTGCCACAATGCATTACAAAAACAGTATATTTCAGTTGTGCAATTTAAGGTAGGCCATTTTCTGCTGAAAGAATATGAGTATCTGTTTTCATACATATCATCCGGATGACCCCCAAAACAAAAACAAAAAACTTCATTTATTTATTATTTATTATTATTTATTATTAATAAATTTATTTATTATTATTATTATTATCATTTATTATTCATGTTTTTTTCTTTTTTGTAATAGCAAGCTAAACTCCCCTGTCCTTATATTTACAATCCATACAAAACCTCTGTACTTGGTATTTCTACAGTCAAGCATAAACAGGAAAAATTTTAGTAGCATGAAATCACTGGACAGAAGTCAGTCCATTAGATTTATAATCCTAGCCTAGGGTGACACTCAAGCTTCATTGGCACATTACTTACTACACACAAGTACCTAGCACAGACCTGAAAGATTATTAACCTACTTTCAATATGCTCCACATCTCATTACTGAACTGCTTCAGAAGTCTAAGAGTAATTTATTTTTTTAAAGAGTACAAATAAGACTTCAAAAGTTAAGCTGAATCTTTTAAAGATAATAAAAATCTCAAAGCACTTCACTTCAAAATTGAATGCCTAAGTAAGGCTTAATTGAGAAATACAGTTAAAGTCATAGTATTTTGGCATGATTAAATACTAAAATATTAGCTTAAAAAGAATAAAAACAAGTTATTAAAAACCTGATTTTGTAAAATTTACACTGAATATATAGAAATTGATATGAAGTAAATGTTAAATATTTAATTTTCAAAATAATACAAATATATATTTTATTCTCATGTGAGATACACAATATTTAATTTGTAAAATAAAATAATTTTCTTCTTATGACTAAGTACTAATACTTTTGCAGAATCTACACTAACGAATTTCATTAAAAGAAATTCTATTGATAAATATTAGTGAATTACTCAAATGAACATAACTCATAAATCAAAACATCTTAGTTAAAGTTATTTTAAAATGTGTTTATTATAGCACCAGAAAATAGATTTTTACATTTTCAAAGCAGATTTCCTATTTTTCTTTATGGGGAAAATATTTTCTCTAATACATTACAAGCACTGTCAAGTATGAAACGTAGAAATTAACTGTTTCTCCTCTTCTCTGGCAGCACAAGATTGCAATTAAGAAAGGTATTACAAAAAAAAAGAGAAAGGTATTACAAGAAGTCAGCACTTCTAAACTTATTTTCAGTATGTAGCATAACTTAATTGCAATATTCTTGGCCTTCTTAAGTTCTGGCAAGGTCCCGGGTATTCTTCTAAGGGTCCAAGATCTCCCAAATCCGTAAGAATTCCTTGATTAAAAATGGTCAATGCTTCTTTAACTGTGTACTTGGTAGGTATAGCTTTAATAAATCAATGAAAAACAACAACAAAAATCATTGAACAAAATGTAGTAGCTATAAAGGAACTGATAATTAGCATCTGTTGGCTCTGGCACCAATACATCAGACAGTCTCTGTTCCAAAAAAAAAAATCAATAAAATCCAGAGTGTTTGGAAATGATAAAGTAGATGTGCTAATTCATTCTAAGTAAGTTAATGCCTCAGTCTTACAGAATGTTTCTGTTTCGTGGATGCCAACAGTGAACAGCAGAGGATAATCTAATCATATTAAACACCTAGGTTTAAGGGAGAAGGATCCAAATCCTTTTACACAAGAAGAGGAAGCTCCCAAGTTTGGAAAAACATACTTCACTGGTGCACACGGTTCAAGAACAAGCCTCCAGTGCTGTAAGCGCTGGGGGATGTGGGAACTGCTTCGAAGGCAACTCAGCAAACCTGAGACCTGAAAAACCCAAGCAACGCTGAAACCTCATTTATCAGGAACCATGAAGGAAATGAGGTGTTCCGCTAAAGTGCTCTATGTAATTAAGCTTACCGCTGATTAGTGCCCAGGATCAATTTTTGGTGACATAAACATATGTCAGGCACTTAATCACTGTATTAGTGCGTACAAACATGACTCTGGAATTAGACTGCCGGCTCTAGATTGTGCCAACTTTTACAATGTACTTAACCTCTCTAAATCCCGATTTCTTTGCGAAAGGGGAATATCAGCACCTATCTCACAGGGGATCGAAAGGATAAAATGATAATATATGGAAAGCACTTAGAACAGTGCTTGAAACACAGGAAGCACTCCATAACTGTCATTATCATTATTATTATTATTATTCAGTAGAGAAGTATGAACCTACTTATACCTTTGATTTGTGATTCAGTACC
This sequence comes from Halichoerus grypus, assembly GCF_964656455.1. Classification (NCBI taxonomy): domain Eukaryota; kingdom Metazoa; phylum Chordata; class Mammalia; order Carnivora; family Phocidae; genus Halichoerus; species Halichoerus grypus. The sequence goes on from NC_135716.1 coordinate 134,933,677, forward strand.
CATCATTAACGTCGTTACTGTAGACGATCCTATAACAGAGAAATGTGCTTGGGAGCTACTGAAGTGTGGAAGCTCCTCTCCCCGCACTTGGTGTCCCTAGTCTCCTTTATATTTGGTAAGTTTCTGTCTTTCCCTTAATAATCACCTGGTACCACTCACTGGCATTTAAGCCATCCAAGCCTGTTAAATTAGTAAGCTTACCTTTACATTCATTGCTAAATCAACAAATTCTGCCCTTGGGGGAGCTATTTACTTACTGTCTGGATTTATTTTTCACTTACTATCAGATATTTCTATTTGGGATGTCTAAAGTCACTAGAGGGACACACCTGTGGCGAATAAGTAAAAGGCCCAGTGCTAACTGCAATATTGTTAGACACTTTAGCAAGTAAATTGGCAAAGTTTCTTTTCAACAAAACATATCTTTATTACTGTCATGTACACAAAACCCTAAATATTTGCATAGGGAAAAGCATATATATATACATATGTATGTGCTTTATAATATATATTAATAAATCTGATTTATATCATGTATAAAAACATATAAATGTGGTCCAACATATTAAAACCAAGCAAATTTAATCCTACAGATATTGACGTGAACTAAGAAAGTAATAGTAGTCTAAAAGGGTTTTGTACTAAGTAAAACAGAACTAAAACTATGTCCATCCAAAGGTGTAAAAACCTAAGTTGAACACTCCAAAACAAAAACTTACATGAAATGTAACACAAATAACTATTATATTATACTGGATCAAAATGTTGATCTTAACCCCACTGAATACAGAATTGTTAAGAATCATTATTCTAAAAAGGTATAATATATAACTTGAATATTAGCAAACCTTAAAAATAATAATGATCCTTTTAGAATTTCCCTCTTCTTTAGGGAGGGTAGGTTTTCAGATCTAATTAGAAGTAAAATCACAAAGAAGAAAGCCATCCCACTCAGGGTGGGAGTCAGGATTACTAGCCTCCTCTGCCACCCACTTTACCCCATCCCGTTCTCTTAAAAACCTCCACGTGTTGTAATTTATCCCCCTCTACATAATTCACCGCTGGTCATTAAGACCTATTAATCAACGATAAATAATTGAATGTAGAAAAGCTGACCTTCCTCCGAAAAATTCCAGAAGCTGAGTCGTCAGCACACACATTGTGATGCTCAATAATTATCTGAGGAATCGTGATGAGAAATCCATGTCTTCTAAATCTGTTCACAGAAGGTTCCTGGCTTTCCTAGTGAGAACCAATCCTTCCCATTGCCTAGTACTTTGCTAGCTCTTCTGACAAGCTTGCTCATGCAATTAGTTATGTATCTTACCAACTTGAAACCTTCATTAGATGCTGAGATTTTGCATATTGAGATTGTGGCTGTGTAAACTATGATTGCATCTACTGTTTACTGGGTGCTTACTAAAGGTCAGGCACCGCAGCGACCACAGTAGGTGCACTGTTTCAGTCTATCCATAATAAAAATGTCCCTATTTTGCAGATGGGGCAACTGAGGCATAGAAAGGTGAAGAAACTTTCCAAACAAGTGGTGAGGCCAGTACTTCCATAAGATTCTGTCAGACTCTAAAGTCTGTGCTCTTAAACCACTAATGCTACTGGCTTTTTGACAAGTCAATGCTTTTTAAATAGGAAGTAACCAATAAATGAACTTATTTCATTAAATGTGTTGACTGTCTGCTTAGTGATTTTCAGGGGACTTGCTGTCTCTATATATCCATAATCAACCTGCACGAGTTTCAGTAGGAATCATTTTGCTCTTTTGACAGATCAGACAATGAAGCAAAGAACCCTGAAGTGTCTTCCTAGCGTCACAAGTTAGCATATGACAGGGTTGGACTATTCTAAGGTTCCTGGGACTATTTATAAACCACCACCTCAACTTCATGAGGAAGTTTTGAATAAACCACAGTTTTTCTGATGTTAAAGATTAAAAACATGAAAACTGAAAGTGAAAACTCTCAAAAGCCAGCATCTGGAGTGAAAAGAATTATTTCATTATGTTATTATTTATTATATTATATAAAATATAATAATTAAATGAAATTTGAATATTTGGAATTTATGTCAAATAAATATATCTGATTTTAAATGTAAATTAAGGAAACACTGATACCAGTAGCATTCTGAATTTGTGAATTTGGAACCTTTCTATTAAGTCTATCTTTTGAATGGGTAAGAGTAATTCATGTACGCACATAAACTTGGGAGCTCTTCTATAAGTTGTTTTTACACGTTTTCATTCACAAAGTAACCTGCCAACACTTAAATAAAACGTTAATATTGTGTCCCTCCTCTTGGTTTACTGCTACGAAATTTAAGATGCTTATAACAGGCCAAGGGAAAAATCAGGAAGCATATTCTCCTCTCGATAGGAGCTACTATTACAAAACCTACCTTGTGTGGTAAAGATAAGAGGGGTGCTCCAGTCACCCCAGGTTCCTGGGCCATCCAGTCTCTTGCCCCTCACTTGAACCTCGTATGAAGACCCAGGAAGCACACTGTCTATCAGCAGAGATGTAGCTGAGACAATTTCATCAGCCTGTTAAATATTGTTTGAAAACATCAGAGCATCAAGTTGACATGGAACCTTCATCAAAACTGAGAACAAGCAGTCCCAACAAATTTCAAAGGATGAAAGTCTTACAGAATAGTTGGCCGGCCACGGTGGAATTAAACAGAAATCAGTAACAAAATAACAAATGTTTGCACTTTTGTCAATAAATTTTTTTTAAAGATTTTATTTATTTATTTGACAGAGAGAGACACAGCGAGAGAGGGAACACAAGCAGGGGGAGTGGGAGAGGGAGAAGCAGGCTTCCCGCCGAGCAGGGAGCCCGATCGATGTGGGTCTCGATCCCAGGACCCTGGGACCATGACCTGAGCCGGAGGCAGACGCTTAACGACTGAGCCACCCAGATGCCACTGTCAATAAAATTTTAAATAGCCCGCGAGTCCAAGAAGAAAATCACAATGATAATCAGCAGATATTTTTAACTGAATGATAACGAATATTGACCTTGTGAAATTTGACAGGTACAGCTAAAATCAGCTGGGAGTTTCAGGACACTGCTGACATCTATAATACACACCTGATAGAAAATGATGAGCAGGAGCGGACACAGAATTAGAAACATTCCTAGAGGAAAGTGTCACAGAGGAGGGCGTGAATAATTTTAAGAACCTGAACCTGATAAGCTATAGTAAATCAAAATACAGTTTACAAACTAGAGGGTAAATATCTAAGAGACCTAATTCTGCAAGAAACAACTACTAAGAATTGCTTAGCGGGGTGCCTGGGTGGCTCAGTTGTTAAGCGGCTGCCCTCGGCTCAGGTCATGGTCCCAGGGTCCTGGGATCGAGCCCCTCATCGGGCTCCCTGCTCAGCGGGGAGCCTGCTTCTCCCTCTCCCACTCCCCCTGCTTGTGTTCCCTCTCTTGCTGTCTCTCTCTGTCAAATAAATAAATAAAATCTTAAAAAAAAAAAAAAGAATCGCTTAGCAAATACATTCTATTTTCCAATGACGTACTCCAAAGTTATTGAAATCCCTGGCCTCTTAAACTGTGGGTTCCAGAAACCAAAAGGGTGAAAGCACCACAAATGTATTCTATAATAGCAGGTCACCTAGATTTCAAATCCTATTGTTTCTATTTTGCAGATGAGAAAGCTGAAGCCCAGAGAAGTCTTAACTCTGCTTTTCCCACACAGGACACCAAGGATTTATTTTCTGCTCTTAATGAAAATAAAGTCTTTACAAAATTGGCCCAGAGGTACAAAGACAGGTTTTTACTTCTAAATTATATAACAATTCGTTTCACAAAGGAAAATGCCAAAGTCCAAGCACGGCCCATGCTCTTTATGACGTCCTCCTTCTCCTCTCCTGCTCCTCTTTGATTCATCCACTGCAACTCTTGCCCTCACTGCCTACCCCGGCCTCCAGCTTCTTACCCGGCGTAGGGCCACTGAATTACTGTCTTCTCTCTTTGGAAACTAATTCCCCCAGATATCTACTTCACTAACCTCCTTCAGAGCCTTGCTCAAATGTCACCTTCTCCATGAGGTCTTCCCCACCTCCACTTAATATTACAACCTACCAGCTCTACCAGCACCCGTTAGCTCTACCACTCAGTGCATCCTGATGCAAACAGAACAGTTCCTAGCACCTAGGAGGTTCTCAATAAATACTGAAAGAATGCAAAAAGAATTTGACAGACCTTGTATTACAAATGCGTGTGCTGCAAGTAAGTATGTTGAGCAATAAAACAATAGTTGGAATCGTAAAATCAGAAATCAGAGGTCTGTAGGTGAGAAAATTATCATTATGAATTCAAGTTTCTATAACTGGACTTCCTGTAGCCATTTAGCTCTGTGTGTGTGTGTGTGTGTGTGTGTGTGTGTGTGTGTGTAAGGAAGAGAGAGAGGGAGGGAAAGGGAGAGACAGAGAAAGTTATTAATCTAACATAATTTTTTGGGGGGAGGAAGAGGAATTTGGAACTTTCTCTGGCACTAAAGTCTGGGAGGAATTTATCACACTCCTCAATATATAACACGGATCCATACATAAGAGATATTGTGCAACATCAAACAATTTCTCCAAAAGCGTTTACCGAAGATACGGACATGTTGTTCATGTGGTCATGTCCTATGCTGATCATAAATGAAAGTCAGTGATATAATATTAAATTACAGCTGATTTAGCTCTAGGAGGACCATGCATGTCTGGCATACAAAGGGCATTTTCTACTGGACCTGGAAAGGGTCTCTAGTTGTTTCTCAACCTTTCATTTTATTAAATTATACTTACTTTTCTCATATATGTTGAAGAATTCTCTGAATATTTCACTTGGTATTGAAGTTGAAATGGTACCAAGGTTGGGCTGGACCAAGAAATCTTTAAATTGCCAGCATCTGTGATTTCCATATGTAAACCTAATGGGGGATCAGGCTTCACTTAAGGAAAAAAGAGAACATTTTTAAGTCAAGCAATTTTCATGATAATCACAAAATAAAGTCAAAATGAATTATTAGCATATCCTGTTCTTTCAACTACTTAAAAGGTGATCTTTTTCAAAGGCTAATTCCAGACTAAAATATTAGGTCTACTCCTTGTACCTTTCCATAGCAATCCACATATATTCATTTCCTCTCCCTACATGGCAAAAACTGTAAAGAGGTTGTTTTGATAAATGTGAATTCCTGCTGTAAAAAAAGTCGGCTAACTTTATTTAACCTAGCATTCCCCAAACTTCTTTGAAGACTCCCCCCCACCACCCTCACCCACTGGTTTAGCAGGTGACAAGGAAAAACGGCATTTTGCAGAACACTACTTGAAAAAGGCATATGGAGTTTGCATGCAAAAATTCACGTAAATATGCACGCAAAACTCAGCAAATCTATTAACTTTGAAAAATAAAAATCTAGACACACCTACTCAAATAACCCACAGCATGCATATATTACATGCAATAAACATAGCATTCACAGGCCCTGGCTTGTCACCAGAAACGGGGATAGAGTTTCTTAGCCTAACAATGTGTTTAACTTAGTAAATGATTTGAGTTCATGTGTATATGCATGTGTTCATGTATGAATATGCATTTGTGTATAGGCTGTGTGTGTGTGTAGTTTTAAATACACGTAACTTTTAAATTATTCATAGAAACAATATAAACATCTTACAATAAAGGATTGACTAAATAAATAATGGTTCATTCCCTGTAAGAGAAATCATATCGGAGAAGAATATTGAAAATGTTTACTATTGTTAGTTTTAAAAGTTTATTAAACATCATCTATACTTGAGTTCCTGAATTGTTGAAATTAACAAATAAAAGAATATTTATAAATATATGTTAAAATAGAAAAAAATGCCAAAATGATAGAAAATAGACGATGCATTTTTCTTCTTGGTACATCTCTGTGTTTTCAAGATTTTAACTAGCAGGAGTTACATACATAGAAATAATCATTACATTGAAATGTTTACTGATTTGAATTTTATTTTCAAGAACTAAAATGGCATATTACTATAATTAACATACTAAATTTTCAAGAATTTAGACATAGTTTTTCTCTTTTCCTTGAGTCAAAATTAATAAAGCTTTTATTTTATGTGACATATTACAAATTTTAGCTACTTTAAAGCAGAGACAGATAAACACTAAAGTCTAGAAACAAGAGATGAAATTCACTGAGTTCTCATGAATAAAAAGAAAACAAAACAAAAACATCAAACAGAAATCATGAAAGTATACACTATTGTACATTTCCTGCCTGCATACATATGTGCCCTAATATTAGAAATCTTAAAAATAAATCTTTCCCTGGACTGCCCATGTCCCCAGTCTTAGATACACCGCCAACTACCTGCTTCTTTCAGAGCAATATTCCTTGGAAGAGTTAGCACTACTCACTCTTCCCACTTTGTGTCCCATTTTCCTGACCGACCTACTCTGATCAGGTAGGTCTTCCTCCTCACCAATCCACGGAAACTGCCCTATCAAGGTCATCATCCTTTGCCAAATCCAATGTCAGATGTCTGATGCATTTTCCTCCAGCGCTCAGCAGCATTCCACATAGCTGCTCACTTGGTTCCACTAGGCTGCCAGGCCACCATGCTCTTTTACTCCTCTTTTCTCTCTGATTGCCTCAGTCTTTCTCTCAATGAACTCTAAGTGGGTGATCTCGGGCAATCCCATAAACATCTATATGCCAGATACTCCCATATATATCTCCCCTGAACTGATCATATGTCCAACTGCCTGCTCAGCATCTCTTGGGTATCTATAAGCATCTCAAAAATAATATGTCACACACCCGATCCTCCCCAAATTTCCTTATCTTAGTATCTGGCACCACTATTCACTGACATGCTCAGGGCCAAGTCTCGGTGTTATCTTTGGTTTGTCTCTGTCCATACTCCATACCCAATCCACTAGAAACTTCAGTTAGCATCATCTCCCAAATGAATCCCAACTATGATCATTTCTTTACTTCTCCACTGCTACATCCCTAAACCAACCAGATAATTCCAATAGCCTCCTCTCTGAGCCTTCTGATTCTGCTCTTGTAACCATCCTTCCTCTTTTCTCCATCAATTTCCTTCTCTGCATGCAGAGTAAATTTTAAACATGCACACAGACACACACACATACACAGACACACACACAAACACACACACTTGACCATATCACTCTCCTGGTTCAAAAGCTTCCACTGTAATTAGAATAAAACCCAAACTCTGTAACCCTGGCCTACCATATGACCTGAATCCGATACCTCTGACCACATCTCCAAATATTCCCCTACCTCATTCACTGCAAGCACAAAGGCCTTCTCTTGGGTTCCTCCAACTTCCAAGCTCATTCCATCTCAGAGGTTTTACGGGTGCTATTTTCCCTGGTTGGAGCACCTTTTGTTCTGGATTTTTGCATGGCTATCTCTTTTTCATTCAGCCCAAATACTATCTCCTAAAACAGGTCTTCTTTGACCTCTGTAGCTGAAATAATAGTCCTTACACCTACCTGGCCCTCTCCATGTCTTATTTCTTTTGTGGCACTTAACATTTTAGGACATTATCATATATACCCAAGTATAAGGAAAGATTTTTTTTTTCTCAAAAAATTATCCCTGAAAAAAAGACAAAATTCTTTTTAGATTTTTTTTTTTTTGAAGATTTTATTTATTTATTTGACAGAGAGAGACACAGCAAGAGAGGGAACACAAGCAGGGGGAGTGGGAGAGGGAGAAGCAGGCTTCCTGCTGAGCAGGGAGCCCTATGCGGGGCTCGATCCCAGGACCCTGAGATCATGACCTGAGCCGAAGGCAGACACCCAATGACTGAGCCACCCAGGTGCCCCTCTTTTTAGGTTTCTTATAAAGTCTATCACAGCACCTTCTCTTAACTATCTTATTTTTTTTAATATTTAATTTAATTCTGGTTCTAAATCCTTCTAAAAATCACCTGACAGAATTAGTTTTAAAAAGAGAACATAATGATATTTTATAAATTTTATATATATTTTTCCTGTGCTATAACTTCATGACAGAATTGCTTGGACATCATTGTAATTATGTTGCAGAGACCACAAATATATCCCTAGAGGACAAATTATTTGAACGTCCTAATGTTAAAATACGATGTCATATGCAGATTCAAATAGTGGCATATCCCCAGAAACTTAGAAAGAAGTGAAGGTCAAGTTGTGTGGAAAACTGTATGAGATCCCTAGAAAACTGGCTCTAGTAATGTCAAAAACAACGATGCCAAGATGCATGTAAAGAGTTGGTATATAATGGTTTCAAGAAATATAAGTGGAAAATAGTAACGCTGTTTAATTTTATATTATATATAAAACACACACACAAAACGGAGTTAATAAATACTTTAAGTGAACATTGCCTATATTATTCACATTTGTAATCCTATGTTCAAGTTGATCAAAAGAAACTGGGAATCTTTGCATTAAAAATATGGGACACTACCTATTATTTGAGTTTTTATTATAATCAGATTTGTATAGCAAATTATGTAGGTGTTTACTTTTTTATTGTTTCTCTCTGCTCACTATTGGTTGTCTCCGGCTTCTGAGGCAGGAACTTTGTCTCATTCACCAATGTTTCCCCAGCTCCGAGGTCAGTGGCTGACACACATGAGCTTCTAAGAAATATTTATTGAAGGAATATGTAAAGGTATAAAATAAATAAATAAAGGTAAAAAACAAGCTCCTAATTATTTTCGGAAACTGTTACCTGAGAAGCGAAAAAGTAACAACCGAACGATACATATCCATTAGATACAGGGTTGAAAGAAAAACTATTTTTAAGAAAGAATTTAAGGGGCGCCTAGGTGACTCAGTCAGTTAAGCGTCTGACTCTTGGTTTTGGCTCAGGTCATGATCTCATGGTTCATGGGATCAAGCCCCTCATCAGGCTCCGTGCTCGGTGGGGAGTCTACTTGAAGAGTCTCTCTCTGCCCCTCCCCCTACTCATGCCTGCTCTCTCTCTGTCTCTAAAATAAATGGGTAAATCTTTAAAAAAGAAAGAAAGAATTCAAGTTACAACTGCAGAGATCATCTATACTACTCTTAAAACATTCTAGAAGCTGCTTTTAATACTCCCCAATTCTACATTTGCTGTCCTGACCACACTGGTCAAAGCAAGAGAAGCTATTGAAAATTTTTGTAAGCAATGTTTAACCTGTTTGTGTGGCTGATGTTTAGATATAATACCTTTTTTATGCACGACTTACCAACATTTATGGGTTGAACCGACATTAGAGGCGACTGAAAATTTATTCCACCAGACGTGATTTTCAAATACAGAAGGAGAGTGTGGTTGAGTTTGGCGGCTGGCACAGGCACATGGCATTCACAGCTGTTGTGAACACTGCAGTTGCACTGAACAATCTGAAAACTGCCTTTCTGGGGGACCAGAGGTGACTCTTCTAACACTTCAGGCCTACGTGCAAAAGAAAGAGCTAAATATTAGCATAGGTGACAAAAATACACGACAAAAATCCAAACTGAGGTGAACTGTTCTGGACATCCAGCTTAAATGGCATCTAGAAAAAACTGGATACATTATATCAGAGACGCAAAGATAAGGGTTCAAGCAGGTTAGCATTAGAAATAATAGCAGCAAGAAGAGAGTGAAGCAATAGTCAAGTACCAAAAGGAAAGTAGCATTATGATCTTAAAACTCTACACCCAGAGAAAATACCTTTCAAAATAAACATGAAATAAAGGCTTTTCTCAGGCATACCAAAACTGAAAGAATTTGTCACCATCAGATCTGCATTATGAAAAGTGCCAAAGAAAGTCCATCAGACAAAAAGGAAATGACAGCAGATGGAAATCTGATTCCACACAGAGAAATGAAAATAACTGGGACGCCTGGGTGGCTCAGTCAGTTAAGCGTCTGCCTTCGGCTCAGGTCATGATCTCAGGGTCCTGGGATGGAGCCCCGCATCCGGCTTCCTGCTCGGCGGGGAGTCTGCTTCTCCCTCTCTTCCCCACTCGTGCTCTCTCTCACTACCTCTTTCTCTCTCTCTCTCAAATAAATAAAAAAAATCTTCAAAAAAAAAAAAGAAATGAAAATAACTTTAAAAGGGTAAATATCTACTGACTGCTTAAAGCAAAAAAAATACCATGGAGTGTATGGTTTATAACACAGGTAGAAGTATAATGTGTGACGCTGGCTCTAAGCTTGGGGGAGAGAGACGTAACATAAGTGTGCGGTTTTAATGTTCTCGTACTATACATGAAGTGCGATAATATTACTTAGAGGTACATCTGTTGGATTGTAGTTAAGTTAAAAACCTACATTATAAATCCTAAAGCAACCACTAAAATAATAAAACAAGGAGTTATAGCTAATGAACCACAATAATCAAGCCAACAGAGTATTAGTATAAGGACAGGAAAATAGATTAATGGAACAGAATAGAGACCAACACCTATATGGACAGCCAGCTTCTTTCTACAGAGGTGCAAAAGCAGTTCTGTGGAGAAAGGGTAATCTTTTCATTAAGTCGTGCAGAACAATGGGATATCTATATGCAAAACAAAACAAAACAAATTTCAATCCATACTCACACCAGATTCAAAAATTAATTCAAAATGGATCATCAGTTCAAATGTAAAACCTAGGGGTGCCTGGGTGGTTCAGTCATTAAGCGTCTGTCTTCAGCTCAGGTCATGATCCCAGGGTCTTGGGATCGAGCCCCACATCGGGCTCCCTGCTCAGCGGGAGGCCTGCTTCCCTCTCTCCCACTCCCCCTGCTGTGTACCCTCTCTCACTGTCTCTCTCTCTGTCAAATAAATAAGTAAAATCTTTAAAAAAAAAACAAAAACAAATGTAAAACCTAAAGCCATAAAACTTCTAGAAGAGAACATGGGGACAAAAATTTGTTACCTTCAGTAAGGTAACATTTCCATAGATGCAACACCAAAAGCATGATCCATAAAAGAACAAACTGATAAACTGGATTCTTACCAAGATTGAAAACTCTGTTTTTTGAAAGTAAGACACTATGGAACAACAAGAAGACAAGCCATAGACTGAGAGAATGTATTTCCCAATTATCTATCTGATAAAGGACTTGTCTCCAGAAGATATAAAGAACTCTCAAAACTCAATAATAAAACAAACAATACAATTAAAAAACAGGCAAAGATTTCACCATGCACTTAGAGAAGATAAATGAATGAAAATAAGCGTGTCAAAAGAAGCCCAAGGTCATATGTTATTCAGGAAATGCAAATTAAAACCACAATGATACCACTATCCACATGTTAGAATGGCTAAAATTTTAAAAATTAATTTTATAAGGATGTGAAGAAATTGGAACTCTGATCCACAGCTGGTGGGAATGTAAAATGATACAACTTTGGAAAATAATAATATTTAAGTTGTTAAAATTACACCTATCATACAATTTACACATTCTATCCCAGGTGGTCATCCAAGAGAAATGAAAGTATATGTCCTCTCAGAGACTCATATACAAACAAACACAGAGACTTGTAGCAGCTTTATTTGTAATAGCCAAAAACTGTAAATAACTCAAATGTCCATTAACAGGTGAATGGATAAACAAATTGTGGTATATCCATATAATGGAATGCTACTTCACAATGGAAAGGAATGAACTACTAGTGGATGCATACAACATTAATGACTCTCAAAATAATCATGCTGCATGAAAGTGTGACAAAAGTACTGTATGATTGCATTTATATAAAATCCTAGAAAATACAAAGTAACCTGCGGTAACAGAAAGCAGGTCATTCATTGCCTGGGGACAGTGGAGGGTGATGAGGGTGATAGGGACCACAGGTAGAGGCAACGGGTGGGGTTACAAAGGGGCGGGAAGCAATTTTGTGATTGGCAATATATACATTTTCTTTATTAGGGTGATGATTTTATGAGTGATTTCATATAGAAAAACTTATCAATTTATACTTTAAATATATAATAAGCTGTGTAAACATGTACAGTTTATTGTCTATTAATTTTATGTCAATAAAGCTGTTTACCCAAAAAAGAAAATTTAGGAAAAACTTTTTAAGCAATACTTTGCCTAACACTGTAAACCTACAAATGAATGAGCTAACCTTAAAAAGTAATTGCAGGGGCACCTGGGTGGCTCAGTCAGTTAAGTGTCTGCCTTCGACTCAGGTCATGATCTCAGGGTCCTGGGATCAAGCCTGCATCCGACTCCCAGCTCAGCGGGGAGCCTGCTTCTCCCTCTCTGCTCAACAGCCCCCGCCCCCCGCCCCACCCTGCTTGTGCTCTCTCTCGCTCTCTCTCTCTCAAATAAGTAAAATCTTAAAAAAAAAAGTAATTGTAGTTTTTCCTTGACTTATGATGGGTTACCTCCTGATAAACTCATCGCAAATTAGAGATATCCTAAGTTGAAATGCATTTAATACACCTAACCTACCGAATGTCATAGCTTAGCCTAGCCTCCCTTAAACATGCTTAGAACATTCACACTAGCCTACAGGTGGGCAAAATCATCTAATACAAAGCCTATTTTATAATAAAATTTTGAACATCTTATGTAATTTACTGAATATCATACCAAGAGTTAAAAAAAAGAGAGAGAGAGGATGGTGGAAGTGTATCAGTTGTTTACCCTCATGGTCACAGGGCTGACTAGGACTTGCCAATGCCCAGCATCACGAGGGAGTATCCTACCACATATCACTAGTCTGGGAAACAATCAAAATTCAAAACTCTACTCAATGAGTATTGCTTTCACACCATTAAATCATAAGTCAAACCATTGTTAAGTGGGTGACTGCCTATAACTAGCTGGGTTGAATTACCTAACTCAAAGCGCAAAGAATAATAGCATGCAACCAAGACACAGAGTTGTTATTTCTGATTTATTAGTGTTGTTTTTTTCAATCTGCATGGTTGCCTGGAGAGTCTAAGCCTAGCTGCAAATAAGAAGACTTGTTTGGGGTGGGGGGAGTCATGGGGGAGGAGAGGGATAACTAATATTTCCCTGTCTTGCTTGAGCCACCCCATTCCATCCATAAACACCTGCTGCCTTCTATCTAAACCACTCTATCTTTTTTAAAGAATTTGGGGATGGAAACGGAGTATTAATATTTAGACATGATCACTGCCTTCAGAATACTTGCAGTCCTTTTGGAGGGAAAAGACTGTAAGTGCTAAATATACTAATTAAAAATTAGTGTGGAGAAAGCACTGCTTTAGCAGCTCTGCTAACTAGCATATACCTGAGAATTCACATATAAATACAACGTGAATGAAATCGACCCGAATCTTTCATACATACACCACTAGTATTAAATGTGAATTCTGATAGATTTTCAAGTTTCCTGAGATAGACTTCAGTATTACTTTAGTCCTAAAATAAATCAATCAAGAAACAACATTTACAGTCCTTTCAACGTGCAAAGCAGTCTACTGGGCACTGTGTCGGGGATAATATTATTGTTAGAAGCACACTAAATTAACACCAAGACTTAATATCAAGTCCTTCCATTTGCTTTTGAGCCATAAGACCACAGACAGGTAAGTTCTTCTTTATTAGCCTTGGTTTCCACAATCAGTAAAACAGAGAAAAATGCCTGCACCATCTCCCATCTCCCTTTACGATGCTGTTGTAAATATCAAAGACAATTACATAAAAGTATTTTTGAAAACTTTAAAGTGCTATACACCCATAAAATAACATTTTGAATTAGAGTTGGAATGACTTAGCACTTTCAATTTTATCTAAATCTCACAAAGCCAATGAAATGTCATTTTTTGAAAACATCACACTATGCCTTTTAGGTATTTTTTGAGTATTAAAATAAAAGCTTTTATGAAAAGGGTATGGAACAAATTGAGTAAATTGTGGTATTTATGTCAGAAATATGCCTGTACAGTATTATGCTTTGATTGAAGAACTCCCAAATTTTACAGCAAAAATAAAACTAAACAGAAAATAAGGCATACATTCTTCACTAACGCTTTCTAAAGGACAGAAAATTCTAGTGATATTTTTCTTTTTTAAAACAAAAAGAAAAGTTAGAATTACACCGTCTTACTGTAGATGGTCTTGCCAATGCCATTTTTTCTAAATAGAGTGGATATTTGTAGAATCGGGCTGATTACCAATTAGATTAACTATCTGGTTTCTCTATCACTTTACTGTTGTGTGTTCTATTTAATCAATCTCATTGTTAATTTCTTTATAATTTCAATATACACAAAGAAAACATATATACTATATATTTATAATAATGACTATATGTAATATATGTGTTTATTCTAGTAATTCATTAATTGTGATTTTTTTTTAAAGTCATCTCCATTCAGAAATTTCCCAAACCACCCCAACAGACAATCTCATTATGAAACTCTAAAAATCAATCTAAAACTAATTTTCAAATGTTCTACACAGGGGTGAAGAAACTACAGCCCACAGGCCAAATACACCTGTTTTTTGTACAGCTTGTGAGCTAAGAATGGTTTCTTACATTTTCAAATGGTTTAAAAAAAAAAAAAGAGGAAGAATGTCCCATGATACATGGCAATTGCATAAAATTCAAATTTCCGTGTCCATGAACGTAGTAATGCTTATTCATTTACATATTAACTATGACTACAAGGTTGGAAGAAAGACCTTATGGCCTGCAAAGTCTGAAATATTTGCTATCTGGCCCTTAAAGAAAAAATTTTCAATCCTAGCTATTGGCCAGAAACATTTTATACTCCCTACTGGTGGGAACTTGATGGACAAAGGACACAAAAATAGAGAATCCACATTAAATATATTATCACATTTCCTTGTATAGCATATTTACAATTTACATATACATCTTGGGAATCACTAATTTAATTTTCAAAATACCTTATGAGGGAACTAATATCACCTACTTTATAAGTAAGAAAGTGAGGCTCAGAGACAATGTGGACCTGAAACTAGTCTGAAGTATTGTGCTTCCATGTTCCTTGCTCACTTCATTAAACCCAAGACGTCTTATTATCACAAGACAAATTTCCCTGTTACTGTGGCCACTTTATTATTTTATTTAGGGGATTAATACATTAGTGGCCACAACTAAAAAAGAATTATAATCTGAATCATCTTAACATTTCCATACATCAGAACTTTAAAGAATTAGAGGATTATTTCAAATTACTTTTTCCTTGAAGAAAACATGAGATATTTCTCATATTTATGAGAGCATAAATTGCAAAGTTTGTATGAAACTTGGAAAGAGCACATTCGATCCTCTGACCTTTGGTCATATTATTTGTTCCCAGAATTATTTTTCTACGAATATATTAAAACTTCTCTAAGCAAAGATCTATGCTAAGTTATTACAGGAATAACATCAAATGGGCGCCACGCAAGTTCATAACTGTGACATAAACTGAGAGCAAACCATGGTGGACAAATGAATACATGGGAATTGTTTAAAACAGTATTGGTTTTGTATATCATTTGATCAAGTCACTTATTTTAAATCTCAGACTGGTAATCTATACAAATGTTACCCAAAAAATCTACTTTGCCAATCCCCCAAATTTCAAAGACCAAATTAGTATCCCAGACTAGTCTCATGATCAGAATCACCTGGAGCCTTGTTAAAAATAGATTCCTAGACCCTTCATGGAGAATTCAGTAGGTCTGGGACTAAGGAACCTGTTTTCAACAAGAGCCATAGATTGGTTCTCAAAGAGTTATCCCCAAACCACTAGCATCAGCATCCTCTGGAACTTGATAAAAATGCAGATTACTGGCTCCACTCCAGATCTCATGAACCAGGCCCAAATGAAAAGTAATGGCCTAGATAAATCTCATCAAGGAGACAAGTTTAAGAGGCATTTTATAAAATACAAAGTACTCTTCAGATGTAAGATATTACCAAACAAATGGAAAATCAACAAGTATGAAAGGGAGAAAGAAAAGAGAAAAAGAAAAGAAGAAAACAAAACAAATGAACCTTAATGTATATCAAGTTAATAGTATAACCACATGGGTAGAGGGGGAGGGGAATCCTTTTTTTTTTTTTAATTTTATTTATTTGACAGAGAGAGACAGACAGACAGCTAGAGAGGGAACACAAGCAGGGGGAGTGGGAGAGGGAGAAGCAGGCTCCCGGCTGAGCAAGGAGCCTGATGTGGGGTTCGATCCCAGGACCCTGGGATCATGACCTGAGCTGAAGGCAGACATTTAATGACTGAGCCACCCAGGCACCCTGGGGGAGGGGAAGCCTAATTAAAATTTTGGAACATGGTGTTTTGATCATGTAACTTTTAGCCTTAGCAAAGGCAAAATGAGTGTAAACAAATATTGTACTCTAGTTAGTATGCTTGTTTTTCACAGTAGTATAGGTTAGCAATTCCAAAACTACTTTACATGTGTTCTAGGACTAAGCAAACGGGTTAGATATTGTGGGAAAGGGAAGCCATGTTTCTTATTGCTGGGAAAAAAAAAAAAAAAAGAAGAGAAAAAAGAAAGAGGGAAGGGGGAGGGAAAAGGGAAAGGAAAGGGTGGAGGAGGAAATGGAGAGGAGAGGGGATGGGGGAAAGGAGTGGAGGGGAGGGGAGTGGAGGGGAAAGAGGGGATGGAAGGAAGAAAGGAAGAAAGAAAAAAGGTTAGAATTGATCCTATGATTTTGGGCTAAAATGGGAGATATTATGGGTGCCCAGTTGGCTCAGTTGGTTGAGTGTCAGGCTCTCGGTTTAGGCTCAGGTTATGATCTCAGGCTCGTGAGATCAGGCCCTGGGTTAGGCTCCATGGTCAGTGGGGAGTCTGCTTGAGATTCTCTCTCTCCCTCTCCCTCTGCTCCCCCCCAACTCTCTCACTCTCTCTCTCTCAAATAAATAAATAAATCTTAAAAAATGGGAGATATTAGTATGAATACATGCTTTTAATATATGTATACACAGAGATATAGAAATATAGATTTGTGCATATACATATACATCATGTGTGTATTGCATATACACATACACGTAACTAGCTCTGTAGCTGAGAGGGTCCAGAAACAATGCTACCCAAGTAATTTCTCTCCTCGTGTTCATGTTTTCCTTTATATTCTTGAGCATGTGGAACATGGTAATGTCATCCTTGCCTGCTACTTTTATTATCCCTGTCATTTCTGGATCTGTTTCTATTGACTGATTTTTTTTCTCCTCCTGGCTAGGGGTTACATTTTCCTGTTCCTTCCCATGTGTAGTATTTTTTTACTAGATGCCAGACATTGTGAATATTACATTTTTGGGTGTTGAATTGTATTGTTCTGCTTTAAAGAATGTTGGATTTTGTTCTGGCAGTCAGTTAAGTTACTTAGACACCAGTTTGAACCTTTTTTCTTTCAAGTTCTTTTGGGGAGAGAGTAGCCTTGACTCTAGGGCTAATTTGGCCCCACTTTTAGAATGTGGCTATTATGGGGTTTCTACTGACTGTCATTGATATTCACCAATCTGCTTGGTAGAAACTTTAATTATCCTGGTCCTATGTAACTTTTGAGAATTGTTTAGCTTATAGTTCCTGGTGATTGTTCTCTTCCTAGTGTTTCTTGCCCAACTTAGTGTTTCTTACCCAACATCATGTGCAGATTGGTAATCAGTCAAGGGGACCCCAGTACTAATTCTGTGAACTCCCTGCTTCAAATAATCTGCCCCACAAATTCAAGCCTCCTTATACTCTCTGAACTCCTATCTCTGTCTCCTTGATCCAGCAATATCACCGGGATCCACTTGAGTTTCCCAGCCCTGTGCCAGGTTCTGGAAATTGCCTCTAGTCCAGAAAGACTAATTCAGGACTCATTTTGTTTCCTTTTCTTAGGAATAACAGATCTGTTCGGCTTTTGTCCCATATCTGGAAGTAGATGTTTCTTACATTTTATCAAGTTCTCTAGTTGTTTATGACAGAAGAGTAATCCCAGACTGTATTATTCCCAAAAATGGCCAGAAGCCATTTTTGTTGACTTTATATATTAACTTCTGAAAATATAATATATTCAAATCATTCAAAACTTGATTTTCTTTAAAGGAAGCAGTGAAATGGGGTGGTGACTTGATGGACTGTGTGATCTATGTCTTAAATGGGAGTTATTACAGCATGTTATCAGCTGAGAAGAAAACGATAATGCAAGAAAGAGAGGGGATAATTGCAAGGGCCAAGTCCTTGAGTAAACTACAGGGGATGGGACTCAAAACACATGAGAAAATGTTCACTTTAGATTGGAGCACAGAGAACTCATCCATGATTAAAGAAGAAAAGGATACTGTGTGGGCACTGATATGAGCAGCCTGGTAGGTTTGGGTGAGAAAGCAATTATAAGAGAACCTCTCCCCTGCTCCTGTCTTCCTGCTGACAGTCAAAAGCAAGGTCATCAGGGAGTGTCTCTGGCTCTCTCTCAGGGAAGCCGGCAGCCAGGTTGTAGTGTACCCTATGGAGAAATCCACATGACAAGCAAATGAAGGAGACCTCCAGTCCCAGCCGGGGAGGAACTAAGGCCTTCCGTCCAATGGCCCATGAGGAAGTCGGAAGCCCGGGAACAGATTCTCCTGAAATTAAGCCTTGAAATAACTGCAGTTCTAGCTGACATCTTCATTGCAACCTTATGAAAGACCTCGAGGCACATGTCCCCAGCTAAGCTGCACCTGGATTCCTGACCCACATGGCCCATGAGATGATAAATGATTGTTGTTTTAAGCCACTAAACTTGGGGTAGCTTATTATATAGCATAGATAACCAAGGCAGGTATTGGTACCTGGAAATGGGATGCTGCCATACAAATACACCTAAAAATGTGAGAGTGGCTTTAGAACCAGGTGACAGACAGAGGCTGGAACAATTTGGAGAAGCATGCTAAAGAAAGCCTAAATTGCCTTGAATAGACTCGAGTGGAAATGTGGAGTTTGAGGATACTGCCAGTGAGGGCACAAGAGGAAGTGAGGAACATGCACTGGAAACTGGAGGAAAGAGAATCTTATGTAGGGGCAGAAAGCTAAGTCTCACATAGCGTGTGCCTCCTGAAATGGGCGATCTGCTGCAGGAAATTGCCAGGCAGGTGTTTGAAGGTGGCCTCTTGGTTTCTTCTTGCCACAAGAGGAGAGCTACACATTGAGCAAAGGGCTGTTAAACACAAGAAACCAAGACTTGAGAGCTGCGAGATGCCTAGCTGTTAGAGATGGCGAAGATGTCACCGCCAGAAAATGGCTTCCAAGCAAAGATCAAAGAGAAGGTAGAGGAGGGCTTATCTCTAAGAGATCTTTGGGCTTTTATCTAATGGGGTGAACCCCAGTGAGATTCACAGGAGGCTGTGTGTTCTTGTGAGAGAACATGGTAGCAGAAACACTACTAGCTCAGACTGAAAGGGTACAAAATGAAACGAAGCCATTGGATTCCCAAACTGTGCTGACAGGAGGCATGCTGAGGAACACCTCCCCTCCACTGCAGAGATGTGCAGCCCTTCAGGAAAAAGAAACTCAGAAGGCAGAGCCAAGAAACACAGAGAATTATTCCTGAGGTTGAGGTAATAGAGGGAATAAGGCTAAGGTTAGGAGGAAGGGGAGATGGTCAGAGAGTGGGATCCTTGAAACTGAAATTACAGACAGAGCATGCTTACCAGTAATGGCAAGGTCTGGAGTAGGTCCACGAGAATGGGTGAACTACATGGGGTGAAGAAACAAGAATAGGGAAAGTAAAGCCTTCAAGAAATTGAAGATCATCTATATGGACATGGAAATCACCAAGAATGCTGATGGGAATAGTAAAGAGAAAAAGTAAAGCAGGGGTTGGCAGTTACAGAAGTCCCTTGGATGACCCTTACTTATTCATCCATCTCCATTTCTCACCATTCCCCAGCTTTATAACCCAACCAGACTTACCTTTTCATGTCCTCAAATGTTCAGATGTGACTGTGGGACCTTGCAAATGCTCCTCACTCTACCTGGTTCATCCTGTGTCCCCTCGTAATCCAGACAGATACTTCTGCTGCCTGTCTGTATATGTTTTCACAAGTCCTTGTGTTTATTTCACCAAAGTGATTTCAAACTTTGTTATGCTCCTCGTCTTCACTGTTAGCTCCAGGAGGGCAAGGGCTGTGTCTGAGCTGTTCAACATGGTTGCCCACCCTCAGCTCAGTGGCTGGTGCACACAGTAGACATCTCATAATGGAAGAAAAGGATTTCTCTTCCAGGTCAAAGATAAAGCAGTTATAAATAGCACATTTCTATGGTATCTCTCCTTTTGGATTCTTTACAAACATTAATATCTGAGCTCAAACAATGCTTTCCCTTATGGGACATATTCATAGGGCTTTAAATCCCTTATAAACATTAGGTTTTAGTTCTTTTAAAAAACATACTTATTTACACATGGAAGCATTTGAAAGATTTCTCTCAAGAATTCTCTAATGTCTGGAGAAGGGGATATTGATTTAAAAATTCTTCTTACAGTAACGACCTTTATGCATTTTCCCTCCCATGGAGGTCTTGTTCATTATACTGACCATCTCTTCCTCCTAATATGAAATTTCCTATTTAAATTATTTGGAGACATAGTGCCCAAAGATGCACACAACAGAATTCAAGACAGAAACAGCATGTAACAATGTGGTAAAATGGACATATTAACCAAATTGTATAAAGGAGAGAACAATTAATGTGGGGGGGGGGGAAAGAAAAAAACCCACAATGTTTCTCAAATTGCATGCAATTATGATAAGTTTTCTTGTGCTGATATTTTTAGAAACCTGAGTTCAAAATAAAAGCAGGTCAGGGAGCCTGGGTGGCTCAGCCAGTTAAGATTTCCGCTCAGGTCATGATCTCAGGGTCGTGAGATGGTGCCCTGAGTCGGGCTCCATGCTGGGCATGAAGCCTGCTTAAGATTCTCTCTCCCTGGGGCCCCTGGGTGGCTCAGCCATTAAGCGTCTGCCTTTGGCACAGGTCATGATCCCAGGGTTCTGGGATCAAGCCCAGCATCGGGCTCCCTGCTTGGCGGGAAGCCTGCTTTTCCCTCTCCCACTCCCCCTGCTTGTGTTCCCTCTCTCCTGTTTCTCTCTCTGTCAAGTAAATAAATAAAATATTTAAAAAAAAAAAAAGATTCTCTCTCTCCCTCTTCCTCTGTACCTCCCCCACCTTCTCTCTCTCCCTTTCTAAAAATAATAATAATAATAATAATAAAATAAAAGCAGGTCAAAAGAATCTGCTAAATTCATCATATGAACAAGTTAAAAATCTAGTTAATGTATCATTATTTTCTCATTTTTCTGGGTCTGACAATTTAGATGAATAGACCAGTGGCTACTTGGCTGAGTGAAGTGAAGTGAAAATTCTCAGCTGTAGTTAAGTTACTATGCAATTTTGTAATGTTCTGATATATTCATGTGTATCTTTTTCTGAAAATGCATACCTCAAGACATAACTATAACCTATACATAATAAAATTTAAATCCTTACACATAGCCACAGTGCTTTAACCCCAAACACACTGCCCTAGCTTCCTGATAATGTTTGAAATTGTCTTGAATAGGCACCCAGAGAATTTCTGATCACCATCCAAAATATTTAGGTCATCGTAGGAATGTGCTACATTGCAAAGGAATTCTTTTCTCTGAGCTAAAATCTATTTTGCTCAATAAAGCAGGAAATTTTCTACTCCAAATTTCAAATATATCTCCATCCAAAAGAGCGCTTCCTTTCTTTCCTCATTACTTACAGTTGAAGTGAGCCTCCTTCATTTTGAGACGAACCTTCCATCTGTGCTCTTTTCCTGGAACTTGCTTATTTACATATTCACTCTCTGTCATAGATCTTGAATGGGTCCCCTCCCACCCTATCTTCAACCTTTCTCCCCTTGCTGGGTCATTATCTACAGACTCGAAATAAGCTCATTCTTTCCTGTCCTTTAAATGTCCACCCTTGGCTGTGCTTTACCAATTATTACTCCAACCTTCCCACTTTACAACCTCAGTTACTTTGTGGGCCTCTAGAGATCTATAGCTCAGTCATTTCTGTTGTGAACATGTATCAGGGTTTCCTGGCTGCCCAGCATTTGTCTGGAAAATCTAACATTTCGTACAGCTCAAACAATGGCAGCTAGGAGCACGTTTTCACCAGATAGTCCCATTCTGGACCTTGGCCCTAAAGAGAATTGCACAAAGAAGCAGGGGCTAGTAGGGGCTTCCAGGGTCATCTAGAATTCAGCGGCACTAGACCCCACCTAAGGCTTCCACAGCAATCTTGTGCTCCCACGGTTTCATGTACCTACCCAACATACAACAGTAACCACTAAAACTGAAGCCATGTGCATGTCTGCCCCAACCACTAGCCTGTGATGCCTCCAAGACAGAGATCACAACTCTTCTTTTTTTAACATCTTTAAGTTTCTTTTTTAAAATTATTTTAATTTACAAGGATATATTATATGCTGGCTAATTGAATTTAAATTAAAAAAATAAATTATTTTAATTTAAAATATGATTGTTCTAAATATATAATTAATATAATTATTTTATTTAAAATTTACATAACATAAAATTTACCATTTTGAGTGTACAGTCAGTGACAGTAGTATATTCACATGGTCGGGTAATCATCACCACCATCCAGCTTCAGAACTCTTCTCACCGTCCCAAACTGAAACTCTGCACTATTTAAACAAGAACTCCCCATTACCCCCACCCTTAGTCCCCGGTAACCACCATTCTACTTCCTATCTTGACTCATGTTTATATGGACAGTTTCTAGTACATCACCCCTCAATGGTATGATCGCAAAAACTGTAGAACTGAAAGAAATTAGTCTCTTTCTCCTTAAGCATCACAGAAAAGAATTAGAAAAAAAATTTTAAAGAGCTAAAATTCACATAGAAATGATATGTATTATCACTAGAGTTTTTAGAAAACTTGAATGATGTCTTAGCTGGAATTATAAGTGTATGGCTATTTAAAACCACCATCTTGGCTCTCTAGCCACACAAATAAATATTGAGCACTTATATTTTTAAGCTAATGAAATGATCAAAGATGAGAAAAAAATCTACCTGAAAAAGAAATGTATAATAACTTTTTCCCCTCACTCAAATATCTAAGACCCCTGAACTGAGTTCATCCTTCTTTCAGAATATGCCCATCCATAACTGCAGTGGCTTGCTACCTTAATCAACAGGAGGAGCAAAGAGGAAACCTAATAGAGATGAATACTGCATGAAAAATATATAAAACTGCCTTCTAGAAATGTACATACATGCAAAAGGAAATATAAGTTTTCATAATCCACTTTTGTATACGAAAGCTCTTGCATTAAAAAAAAATTGTGTTGTCGAAATTTCCAAATTAATTTATTTGGTACTTACAGAATATATAAAAGGTGGACCTTCAGGTCATAAGTCTTGAAAGGATTCTTAAATAATGTCTCCATATAACAGATGAATAATTTCAAGTCCTCTTTCATCCAGCACTGTATGTTCCAGTTTGCACCTGAATTAAAAATAAACTACATTAAATCTGAAAAACATTCTGAACAACTCAGTGAAAGAGAAGAACTAAATTAAATTTACCAGTGTTCTGATACAATTTCCATTACCTATTCTGAGAGAAAAAGAACCAGCTCTAACCTGTGGTTATGTATCTGCCCAAGTCACTTAGCTCCTGAGGCCCCCAGTTTCCTTTTAGGTAAAATAAGACAGTTAAATTCTCAAACTTTTTTTTTTTAAAAATCTTGAACTACTTAAGTAGGACAAAAAGACCTCAAAAGTCACCTAGCTCAGTTCATGCTTGCTTTCCAGGAGAAAAGAAAATATTCAATATCAAGGTACCAGCAAATGTGGAGCAGTATTTATGTGTCTGCTTTAGCAATAAAAGCACAGTGATTCACATGTGAACTATGATTCATGTCTTAAATTCTTGTTATTGTAATATTATAGGCCCCAAATACAACTGATGCAAGTGTACTTCACCATGCACTGAAAAACTCACCTGGTAATAAATTATTGGTGATTTGTAATTTAAAAAGCAAGAATAGCAAAAACTAGAAATAATGGCTAACGTAAAACAATGCTAACATATTTCCCCAAACCCGAAGGATTTCTAGCTGGTAGGGATTTTACAACACTGTTGAGCCCTTATGAAGTAAACAGCATGCCTGGTAGAATAATCAGTTGAAATCCTCAGTAACCACCACTTAACCTACTAATTTTAGTTAAACTCACTAAGAAGTGACTAGTTATGCAAGCTTTATTTATGTGTAAAATTTAAATCTACAGCATCATAATCACTCCTTTTGAAAACTGAAGAAAGTACTAAGATTTTTTGATCATTTCAAAGCTCATCACAAAGACCCTGCCTTATTAAATTCATCCTTGGTATATTTAATAATCGCCAAATGGCTAAGTTCCCCTACAAATGAAAAAAAAAATGCCTCATTTAAAATTAAATGAATTGTATTAATTAAAGGCCATAGAATCATTTGGAGACACTAGGAGTTATTACTACTAACTTGTTTTAAAACTCTGATTTTATTGTATATTTATGCTTTATTCTTATTCCTAAGCTGATTTCAATAAACTGGAATGTTTCTTCCATCTAATCAGTGATACTCAACCAGGGGCAATTTGGCCCTCGGGGGCATCTGACAATGTTTGGAGATATGTTTTGGGGAAGGAGCTACTGATATCTAAGAGGCAGAAGCCAGGGATGTTGCTAAACATCCTACAATGCACAGAACAGCCGCCATAACCAAGAATTGTCTGGCCCAAAATGTTAATAATGTTGAGAGTGAGAAATTCTGATTAACTCTTTATAGGAGTGCTATACTTATGTGTGCCTCTGTTTTCATATTGTAGGTCTCTTTGTATTACTGAATCAATTGACTCTGCTCTGTTAGCTTTTCCAGAAGGCTTGGAAATAATTTTTTGGTTTTGATTTCCAGATGCAGAATTACTAACTACCCTAGCCACATTCAGTATGCATTATACTTAAACAACAAAACACCCCTTGATTTAAAATACATAATTGGCTACAGAGAGATTCCTCGCTTGAACAAATATTATTCATAAGTGTTTTAAAATTGAATTCAACAGCTGAATATTTTTTCAAGATTTTATTTATTTATTAGAAACAGACAGACAGACAGAGAACACAAGCCGGGGGTCCGGGAAAGGCAGAGGGAGAGGGAGAAACAGACTCCGCACTGAGCAGGGAGCCCGACAAGGGGCTCAATCCCAGGACCCTGAGATCATGACCTGAGCTGAAGGCAAACACTTAACCTACTGAGCCACCCAGGCACCCCCAAAGGTTGAATATTTTGAATATTTTATCTATTCAACAAAATGAGGTGTGCTTTTTCTATTTTAAAGCAAATTTAGAAGGTTACAAGAAATGGATTTATAGGTAAAAAAAAGTTCCCTCATTGCATTTTTATAAGATATAAAATAATTTGGGGCTCATTAGTTTGGTCACATGATGAATCATAATTTTATTACTATATAAAATGATGATATGTATTAAGAATCCCATCCATATTACATCTATTTCATACAGGTTTCAGAGAATGAAAACATTTTGTTTAAAACAGTTAATAGGTAATGCTTGGAACATCAATATACTTACCTATCTGTTGAAAAACTAAAGAATTCACTGTTGAAACAAATGCCTTCCCTTCAATGTTGTCTGCATGTACAGAACAGTTTTTATCTTCCTTGCTCCAAAAGCAACAGTGGAAAGTTGTTTTGGAAGATAAGTTAGAAAAGTAGGTAGTACTCGAATTCAATTTAGCTTCGACAACTGCCTCATAATGTTCACTCAGATTGGAAGTGTTCTTTGAGATTCCGGTTGGCAAGAGGAAGTCATAGGTTGTATTTGTTGGCATGCAAGACAGCTTAAATCTCCAGGGAGTGATCGGATATGCCAAGTTAAATGCATTTGTCAAATAAATAAATTCTGTTAGGATATTAAAAAGACACACAGAAAAACAATCATTTTGACTAAGACATAAATAGGAAGTATCTAAGATTAAACCATGTAGTGCTCAATTATTTAACTTTCTACTTGTTCAGTCTCTGCCTGATGCAGAGCTCTGTGCTTCCATTATACAATGGAAGGTACATTAATTTACTGAGATAACTTCATCCGTTAGCACCTCTTTTTGGAAATTCATGCTTCATTTTCCTGATTAATCTAGCCTTCTATATTTATATTTTAATGAAAAAATTATAGCTAAATATTTCAATTACTTTTTCTAAAAAAATTATTCTAATGAACTTCCAGTATAAGTGGGAAATATCTGGATGTGCAATTATATAAACAGATATTAAAGTGCTGTTTTAATATTTCTTAAAGAAAATAATACCAAAATGTTAGCACTACAAGTGTTTTTAGAAAGGGTTTTTCTTCAGTATCAGGACAGCTGGATAATCTCTTGAATCTACCCATGATCCTCAGATATATGACACTGTCTAAGACATGTCTTTAATGCACTCTCCAAGAATCAATGTACAATGACAGGAATATTCCACTGCTGATTAAAGACAATTCTCACTTTTTTGACATATAAAAATTAAGAATAATTATATAATCTCATACCCAAAAAATTCTCAAAAGTGGTACTTGTTTTTTTAATAAGTAATTGTTTGAAAATAATAATTAATTCTCAATAATTCTTTCTTTTTTTTTAAAGATTTTATTTATTTATTTGACAGAGAGAGACACAGTGAGAGAGGGAACACAAGCAGGGGGAGTGGGAGAGGGAGAAGTAAGCTTCCCACAGAGTAGGGAGCCGGATGTAGGGCTCAATCCCAGGACCCTGGGATCATGACCTGAGCCGAAGGCAGACACTTAACGACTGAGCCACCCAGGCGCCCCAAAAATAATTCTTTTTTTTACAAGCTACTCATATAATTCAACAGCCGTATTGCCTCACATACAAACCAAAGCAGAATGAGAATTTGGAGAATTTTGCATGGATTTTCATGGAATGAGAATTCTGAAGAATTAGGGTAAATGTAAAAATGTAAGAAAACAGCAATTTTTAAAAAATCAATTCACAAAAAATGTTTTAAATCATAAAGGTAATATATATGAAAATATCTAAACAATATATAGGTAATGACTGTTAAAGTTTGATTTCTAAACTTCTCCATAAAAATAAACTAACATAAAAATATATCAGATGCAAAAATTAAAGCAAACATGACTAACATGACTAATACTTTGCCCACACTGATAACAATTAGGTATCATAATATCACCAAAAGTGACTCCTCATTACAATTGTGTTCCTTTGGACTTCATCTTTCTAACATATGTTTCTGAAATTAGCACATGTCAATAAAAATAGGTTATTTCTTTGATTTTACAAAACTATGAATATTTGTTGGTGTTAATTAAAAGCACCATTTTCTAGCTGCACATAGAATATTCAGTTGGCTGAACTGAAATGAGCCTAAAATCCTCAAAGAAGTATTTGAAATGTAAAATGTAATAATGAATGTCATAGACATAGCAACTATTGAATCAGTTTAATTAAAAGATGGTTCTATTTTGCATGCTTCTTTTGCAAATAATATTTCTTTCCCTCCAGATGAACCCTAAACAGCCAGGAGTCCAGAATTTTATCTGAAGGCATATGTTATCATGGTAACAACATCCCAAGAACTCTTCTGATTCACAAAACTTCATCAAACAACAAACCTTTCAGAAAGCCAATGTGAAACACATTGAGCGGAGCCTAATAAAAATTAGAAAATATAAGAGAGAATGAGTATGTTGTTACTTTTTGATAGTCCCTTGTGGCATTGTTTTTTTGAAATCTGTTAACAGTGGAGTTATGCTGGGTATTTTCTGTAAATATATAGATGGCTACAAGGAGAATGAACAGTACGCACAAGGAAGACTTGTAGAGAAACTCTTAAGAGCACCTTCAGATTGGATTAGCCAAGGAGATGCTTAGGACACACAGGTGGACAGCTGGATAATCTCCCAATATGGTTGCCAGATAAAATGGGTTTTGTTAAAAATAGCCTGACTTTAGTTTTTTTTAAGATTTTATTTAGGGGCGCCTGGGTGGCTCAGATGGGTAGACGTCTGCCTTCGGCTCGGGTCATGATCCTAGGGTCCTGGGATCGAGTCCCGCATCGGGCTCCCTGCTCAGCGGGGAGCCTGCTTCTCCCACTGCCTCTCTCTCTCTCTGTCTCTTATGAATAAATAAATAAAATCTTTAAAAAAAAAGATTCTTAAAAAAAAAGATTTTATTTATTTACTTGACAGAGAGAGCACAAGCTGGGGGAGATGCAGGCAGAGGGAGAAGGAGAAGCAGGCTCCTTGCTCAGCAAGGAGTCTGATGGAGGGCTTGATCCCAGGACCCTGGGATCATGACCTGAGCTGAAGGCAGACGCTTAACTGACTGAGCCACCCAAGCACCCTTAGCCTGACTTTAATTTTAAAATACTTGGAACACAGCCTAAATTAGATGACTTGAGGGTTTTTTCGTTTTTTTTTTTTTAATCAAAATATCTTTACAAGGCAGTAAGAAACAAGTGAGAATAGTATGCTCAATAATCATTGGTGGGGCACCTAGGTGGCTCAGTTGCTTAAGTGTCTGCCTTCCACTCAAGTCATGATCCAGGTTCTGGGATGGAGCCAGGCCTTGGGCTCTTTGCTCAGTGGGGAGTCTGCTTCTCCCTCTCCCTCTGACCCTCCCCCTCCCCCACTCATGCTCTTTCTCTATCTCAAATAAATACATAAAATCTTTAAAAAAAAGTCATTGGCAATGGGTGACTAATTTCAAACAGAAGCATGCTATGGTTCACAGTAGTTAAAATCACGACATTAAAAAATCATCTGTAAGCTTTCTCTTGAGGATATTCCTGCAATGGGTAGGAGGAAGACTAGCATACATTTAATTCTTCTTCTGGTGGTATTCAAGATGGAAATTTTCAATGTAAACATCATCCCTTGATAATATCCCCTTATAACATTACACTTGTGATTGTCTACTGGAGTTATAATGTGGAATAGCTTTTAAAATGGCATCTCCCTTCCATTTGAGAATAAATCCATTATTTTGTGTCATAGCGATATATTTTACATACTACCACCAAGTAAACTGCTCCTTGATACAGAGAGTTAGTTTTAACTATCATCTGATATATATACATTTATAATTTAATAATGCTACATTTACTAAATTAAAATTAAAACATTCAAGTGTCACCATATCTTGCTTCTACAAATGTATAAGGGTGTTAGTGTACATAAATAAACTTTCTGTACTGTAAAAGAAAACAAAGTTAAGTAGCAAACAATGGGCAGGAAGAAAAAATTTGCAAAACATAATAAATTGTTAAGGGCTTGTGATGATTAAGGTTATGTGTCACTTGTCCAGGTCCATGGGGTGCTCAGTCATTTGGTCAAACAGTAGTTTGGGTGTGTCTGTGAGGATGCTCTGGATGAACTTAACATTTGAATCAGTAAAATGAGAAAAGCAGATTGCCCTCCCTAACGTGGACAGGCCTTATCGATCAATTGGAGACCTGAATAGAACAAAAAGGCTAAGTTAGAGGGAACTCCAGCTGCCTGACTGACATCAGTCTTTTCCTTCCTTTGGACTCAAACTGAAACATCAGCTCTTCTTGGGTCTTAAGCCTGCAGTATCCAGACTGGAACTTATCCCATCGGCTCTCCTGGCTCTCCAGCCTACCAACTGCAGTCATGGGACTTCCCAACCTCCACCATCTTGTGAGCCAAGTCTTTATAATAAATCTCTTTCTCTCTCTCTATAAATTCTCCTGGTTCTGTTTCTCTGGAGAACCCTGACTAATACAGTACTAAATATCAGTGACATTTTAGAAATTTTGAAAACTCATGAAGATAAAATCCAGCAACAAAATGGTAAAGTACATGATTTAGAAAATTGCATAAGAAATATAAATTTTCAGACGAACCATGAGAGACAATGGACTCTGAAAAACAAACTGAGGGTTCTAGAGGGGAGGGGGGTGGGAGGATGGGTTAGCCTGGTGATGGGTATTAAAGAGGGCACGTTCTGCATGGAGCACTGGGTGTTATACGCAAACAATGAATCATGGAACACTACATCAAAAACTAATGATGTAATATATGGTGATTAACATAACAATAAAAATTTTTTAAAAAAAGAAATATAAATTGTCAATAAACAGTGCTCAACCTCATAAATAATCAAGTAAATAAAACTGAAATGAGATGTCATGTTTTCCTTATCTGACAGGGCAAAAACGTGGAAGAATGATAATATACATCTTTGACAGAAATGCAAGGGATAGCATTCATGTACTTTGTGTTGGTACTGCAAATGGTACGAAATTTTGTGGAGAAGATTTCACAGTACCTATCAAATTTTTAAATGTGCATACTATTTAACATAGAAAGTCCTCTTTAATAATTAATCAACAGGAATATTCTTCCAAATATACAAAGATATATGTATGGATTTCAATGCAGCATTATTTGTTACAGATAAAGAAATGTCTATCAATGGGGAATTGGTCAAGTAAATTAATAATTTAAGGTATAGTCGTAAGTTCTTTGTTATGCAACCATTAAACGAATAAGCATATCAGTAAGTACTCAGTAAAAAAAAAAGTTGTCATGATAAATTGAAAAGCTATTAAGCAGAAAAACACAGAACAATAGATATAGACCAATTCTATTTTTGCAACCATAGACACAAATTGTGTATGTTTGTGTGTGTTATAGTTCTGGAAAGCTACACATCAGGTTGGTCCAGGAGATTGAGAAGGGTTTTCATTTTCACACTTACACTTTTGTTTGGTTTGTATTTTTAATCATGAGCATGAGAATTTCTAACTGCAGACAGGAAATTCTGCTAGCCGATAAAAAAAACAGGATCCCTAAGGGCAAAATCTCTTATATACGGACATTTAAAAAGCTAATTACTTACCCCAATGTAACAAAGCCACACAGAAATTTTGACAAGTCATCTTACTTCAGAGAAGTAGACCTGAAAAACAGTACATCTAAAACAAATACACACACAAAACACACAAAACACCTGACATCTATCGATACAAGCTGTCTGGGAAAATATAAAAGGAAAAGGATTATGAATAAGTCTTTAAATTTTAATCCTCTATAATACTCTGCATCAATATCAGAGAAGTGTCTCACATTAAAGTATAGCTAGACATTATAGATTCATTCCCGTGCACATACTATCTTACACAGTTAAAATATAAGCCACATATTCATATATGGCATATTCAAAAAATTTTTAATGTTCCTTTATGCCATGACAAACCAGGACAGGCATCACAGGATAAGACCAAATTTTTAACTAAACAAAAGTGTTCATAAGTTTGATTCAATATGTACACAATCTAACATTAATTTTTTTATACTCAGTTCTTAAATTTCTCTTATTTTCTAAAGCCATTACATTTACTGTGATACTACAAAGCCAAACAGTTACAGCATAGGTATTGACTGTATATTTATTTCCAATAAAGAGGAGGAAATTTCCCTGTATGCTTTTGGAAACCCCTAGTGTTTATTTGCAGATGCAGTAATACTCACACTGGAGAGTTATCAGAGTAATCTAAGGAGAGGTTGATGGCTTAATATATCCAAATGATCGGGTGACTTCAAGAGACAAGCTTTCCCATGAAGTCTACTCAATTTGAAATACATCTTGAATAAGATTATTCGTACTAGGACATCATGAATTAGAATGGCAGTGTAATTTTAATATATTGGGCTTCGATTTGTAATGAAAACCTAAAGGCTTTTGTTGTTCCAGTGTTTTTTGTTATCTCAAATTGGGGATTCAGTTCACTACACAACGTTAATCTGAGGTAAAAAGCTCTGAATTAGGTGTCAGGAGTCTTGAGTGCCAATCTAGTATCTTCAACCAATCAGCTGTAGGACTTGGGACTTCAACACTCTAGACCTCAGGTTCCTCGTGTACAAATCCCCCTGATGGATGAGCTGTACAATCCCTTTCAGAGCTTCTCATGATTCTGAGAGATTTTATTTTAAAATAGAAGTCACAGCTTTACCACAAAGAATATTATAAAATACGAAGTGAGAAACATGTCTCATAAGTCACATCTGAGAATTGGTACCATGTGATGAGTAAACAGGAAAACATGTTTGTTTAGTTCCCGACTTAATAACTCCCGGGAAGAAAAGGGATGAGCATAAACATTTTACAGTCTGATAAATTTGTTTTTCAGCCTCTTGGTTTTTCGTCAGAAGTTTGGTTCTTTATACACTGATATCACAATGTGTCTTTAGGATTTCTAAACATCTGTTCAGTCTTTGGACTCCTCATTACCGAATCATATGAATTTTTTGATACCTGTTTCTGATGCAAAATTTTCTCCTAAGGGGAGGTTGCTGGGGGGGGCGGGGAATGGATGAAATAAGTGATGGGGATTAAGATTGCACTTGTTGTGATGAGCACCGGCTGTTGTATGGAGGTGTTAAATCACTAAATTCTATACCTGAAACTAATATTACACTGTATGTTAACTAACTGGAATTTAAATAAAAACTTTTAAAAAATATCTCCTAAAATAAACCCAAGTGCAAGTTTCATAGTCAGGATGTGTCATAGATACAACATATCATTAGACTAAGTGTTTTGAATGAACCAACTGGTGGCAAATAATTCAGTCCAACAATTGATTTGACTCACTTTTAACTCAACTGATCTGCTGAGTCAAATGACCAAATAGATCAGTTGTTTTTGCTTATATAAGACAAGCGTTCTTTTATTTAATGTCCATGCAAAACACAAACTATTCTTATGGTTTGAATTCTTGCAGGCAGGTTTCACTCTTACATAACAGAGAAACAATCACAAAAGTGAAAAGGGCATAGATGCAACCTTGAAGAGAGTGTGAAATATGGTGCCTGATATAGACTCAATGAGGCAAATATTTATATGACCCTACATTGTACCAGAAAGGAACATAAAGAGGTTTACAAAACCACAAATAATACCAAAAAAAAAAAAAAAGGCAGAAATCTTTAAACTGTGAGGAAAAAAACCAAGCAAAGGGAAAACTAATGGTAAGAAGACCAAAATAAGTGTAATATACAAAATACCATTCAGTTAAATTCACTTTTTAAAGATGAACTATTAATTTCCTTATGCTTTCTTATGATCAAATTGTTCAACCATAAATTCAGAGTACTTTTAAGTAATCTCTACACCCAACATGGGGCTTGAACCCACAACCCCGAGATCAAGAGTTGCATGCTCTACCGACTGAGCCAGCCAGGCGCCCCTTCAGAGTACTTTGAAAATGAAACCAACAGCTTAGGGGAAATGTTCAAATAATCTTAACACTAAGAACAGAAAGAAATTTTTGCCTGAGTAAATTCAAAACAGGTAACATCCTCATGAACATCCTAACAGTACCAGACTTTCATGGAAACGTCACACGATTCAACAGTTCCTCAGCCCCTCCACTGCTAGTACCCTATTCTAAGCCACCATTATCTCTTCCCTGGACAGTCAGAAGTACCTCCTAACTGGTCTCCCTGTTGCTACCCTTCCTCTCCAGTTCAGTCTATTCTCAGTGCAGCATCTAGAGTGGTCTAGATCATGTCTGGCTTGCCCCAAACACTATAGTACTCTCCTTTTCACTCTGAGTACAAGTCTGAGTCCTGCACAGAGCTACAATGTCCTGGATCTTGAGTGCCCCTCTGACCTCATCAACTACCGCTCTTCCTTTGTTCAAGTCACCTTCTCGGAACCTTTCCTGACTAGCCCATCTAAAATTTCAACACCTTCCCCACCCCAACACGCATATCTGCTGTTACTGCTGAATTTTCTCCTTATCACACTTATCACACTACCTAATGTGAATATGACTTCTTGTTTTTCTTGCTTATTGTCTAACTCTCCCCACTAGAATGTAAACTCCACTAGACCAAGAGATTCTTTTTACTATTTCCTTTTCATCATTATATCCTTCACACATGGAAGCCTGCCTGTCACCTACTAGGTGCTTTCTGTATGAATGCTGAATGAATGAGTGAATGAATGAATGGCATGATATGACTCTTGAAATATTCTTCAAAATAGTCTGGCGGCATCATACTAAGAAAATAACAATCTTCAAAAGATGCGTTCTATGGATAACAAAGATGTCACACACACCACACACACACACACACACACACACACACACACACACACAGGAATATTATGCAGCCATTAAAAAGGAAGAGATCTTGCCATTTGTGAAACATGGATGGACAACATAGATGCTAAGTGTAATAAGTCAGACTGAGAAAGACAAATACCATGTGATTTCACTCATATGTGGAACCTAAAAAAAAACAAAACAAATGAATAAACAAACAGAAAGCAGAATCAGACATAAATACAGAGAACAAACTGATTGTTGCCAGGCGCCCCCTTAACCATTTTTAAATATGGATCTTGTTGGGGTGCCTGAGTGGCTCAGTAGGCTAAGTGTCAGACTCTTGATTTCGGCTCAGATCATGGTATCAGGGTTGTGAGATCAAGCCCCACGTAGAGCTGCACAGCAGAGTCTGCTTGGGATTCTTTCTCCCTCTCCCTCTGCCCCTCCCTTCCCTCACTCTCCCTCTCACACAAATAAATAAAATCTTTTAAAACAATAAATAAATATGGATATTGTTGAGAATTTGATAAGAGCAAGGTACCAATTGCCAGGAGGAGACACATACACCCAAAATTAGGGCTATAATTTCAGGGGGTTAACAAACTCTCTGAAATTTATCCAAAGCTCCCAGATTAAGAGTTCCTGATGTAGATAAATAAATGGAGTCCACGTTCCGCAGGCAATCCTCCGTAAGTATAGCTCCTATAAACTGAGCCACTGATAAACATCAAGCTATGAGGAGTTTGAGATTATATTGCCTAACGTTCCCCCTGGAATATAGTCATTCTATGTTGACAGTTAAGACGAATAATGTGTTTTATTTGAAATCTTCATAAAATATACAGATTCATTCATAGACTGATCTAAATGATCCATCCATAACACCTAGATGTGCAGTCCGTAATTCAATTTTCATAATACACCAGAGTAAGCATATTAAACACATCACTGATTCTTGAGTTATTATTATAAACTTCAAACAAAAGGAAAAATCAAAATCTATATTCTCCTGAATTATCATATTATGGGTTTTCAGAAGAAAATCAGACTTTAACTTCTATCACAGAAAATTCTTTGTGTATCTTTATGTATCAAATTCTACCTAAATATAAAGCAGAATAGTCTCAATTAGTGTTTGAGTGGAAGAAAGGAAATTATTTACAACTTGCTCCAATGATCTCACAAAGTCTCTAGGTTTGTAGAAAAGTTTATGAGTTAGAAAAGCAATTCTGACAATTCTGTTGCCTTGATGAGTAAACTCAATGAGCGCCATCTGCCACTAATTCTTGCTTTTACTTTCCGCCCATTTTTCACTTAAACAACACCATTTAAGTATTTTATTTAAATATAAATGAAAAACCCTATTTCTTCAAGTGTCAAAATAAATATAGCCTGGTCTATCTCTACTAATCTTGTCATTCTTCACTTAAGACAGAAATTGGTCATGCTATTCCTTCCCATCAAGTAGCTGTTAAAGACTTACTTTAAAATTAAAAAAAAAAAAAACCTTCCATCATCTTGGTATAAGCATTTGTCACTTTGAAAACTTAATTTCAAGTGTTTTAATTCCTGATATGACTCTAATTATGTGATCTTGTTGCACATTACTTCCTTGAAAATACAGAGGGATAAGCTAGAATTCAGAGACTTAGGTACCAGAAAGTCAACAAAGTTGAGTAGGAATAGGCATCTTACCTACAAAGTAATTTAAAAATCTGTACATAAATTAACTCATTTAATTATTAGCTAACTATTTGGTACAATATAAGTTACCACACAAGGGACTAGAAATATAAAAATTAATAGGAAATCATCATTTATTTTAACAAGTAACATTGTTTTATGACTTTTTTATATATCAAAGTTCTATAATACCAATATGAGTAAAGTATCATGGGACTTCACATTCAA
The DNA here is from genome assembly GCF_964656455.1 of Halichoerus grypus. Classification (NCBI taxonomy): domain Eukaryota; kingdom Metazoa; phylum Chordata; class Mammalia; order Carnivora; family Phocidae; genus Halichoerus; species Halichoerus grypus. The sequence continues at coordinate 134,969,751 of NC_135716.1, forward strand.
GATGACAAACTGAAGAAATAAACTGATCTTCTCTTACTCCTGAGATGTCTTTAGTATTACAGTGAAGTAAATCATTATCAACCAGTAGAACAGAGAATGAGAGGGGACCAGCAGCAAAAGAGAGATTTAAACAAATTTCTGGAAGATGAAGCAAAGATCAATGTAGAATGAAGGAAGTGACTACGTAGGATATTTGGGGAAGGGGCTGTCATCAACGAAGGAACAAATTTATTTAGCAAAACCCTGGAAATGTTCTGAATGGTAAAGGGCAGGGTGATGTGCGGCCAAAAGAGACGGTTTTGTTCTGCATATGAAATATCTGACTTTCTTTATCCCCTCATGAACAATTCACAGCAGCCAAATCTAACTCCCTGTAACTGTCAGAGGAGTGATTTACAAACAAGAGAAACAACTCTGGCTAGTTTAATAGAAAAAAAAATTAGTAAAATTATTGGGTACCTCACAGAACCTCAGTGACAGTCAGAGAACTGACTAATAAAGCACATAGCCAAGAACCTCACCCAAAATCCCATGAAAATTGCTCTAGAAAAGATAACCCTGCTACCATGCTAAGACATTGCATGTTATGACTGAAGCCTCAATGCCTACTACCTCTGAGTTCCTCTGAGCTCATCTGTTCTTCCATATCCCACACTTCTGATCTAAGATTTGGCATGAATGCCTCTCACTGATTCAGCCTAGTTCACAGTCTACATATAGGCAGCCAGGAAACTTGGGAAAATAGGGATTTATAAGGTAGGGAAATCCCCAAACAGAGACAAAATATCCAAAGTTGTCAAATAGCCAAAGAAAATAAAAAATTGTTCCATATACTCCTATATATTAAAGGAGTTAAAAAGCACAAGTTATTTGAGGAGAACTTGGGCTTTCAGTATAGACTTGACACGAACATGGTAAAGAACTTACATGTTCTGATATTTAGGGGGACTGACCTTCTGCATAAAAGGCAGCTCCCCGCTCAAGTGCCTAGAATAAAGCCTATCAGTTGACAAACACTGCCCATATGCACAGAATTCACATTCTTCCTGTTTTTCCCCTTAACAGCCATGCTGAATAGAGACGTGAACTAAGACATGAAGACTTCGGCACAATGAAAAAATTTTGTAAAAAAAAAGAAAGAAAACCTACCACAGAGGATATAAATAAATCAGAGTAGAAAAAATAGCTTTAACAAATGTTCATGAGTATCTTCAAGGACATTTTCAGAAGACGTTGCATCCATAAATTCAAAGATTGCTCTGATAAAGGAATCATACTCAGAAGAAAGAGCTTTGGAAAATCACATGCATAGTTGCAAAAACATTTTTCAGTAGAAATGTTAGCAAACACATGTGCATAATTAATTCCTCCCCAAAAGGAAAAAAGAGGAAAAAAATGCTTAAAAAAAAAAAAAGGTCAAATGATCCATATCCAACCAGTAGTACTTCCAGAAAAAGAGAATAAAGAGAAAATGATCAATGAAATAATATGAAAAACTTTTCCAGAGCTGGTAAGAGACACAAGTTTCCAAACTCAAGAAAAAAAAAAAGTGTACCAAGTACAAGCAGTAAGAATGGAAAAAATATCCAATGCTAAACGTATCACTAAGAAATTACGAAAGAGCAAAGAAGAGAAGACAGGAAAGGTTTCCAGAGAAGAAAAACATCTCTAAAAGAATGAGAAACAGAATGGAAGCAAATGTTTTATACCAAAACAATGAATACAGTGAAACAATGAATACTATAAAACAAATGTTTTATACCAAAACACTGGAAGATAATCCAGTGACGCCTGATGGAAAATTACTACAGTAGAAAATTCTATTAGCCAGTCAAGCAAGTATCAGAGCAAAGCAAATATATTTTCAATAACACGATGACTAAATTTATATCCTATGAGTCTCTTTCTCAGAAGGAATTTTACAAGGTATTCCAGCAAAATGAGGAGTAAACCAAGAAAGAAGGATTCAGGGATTCAGGATTCAGAAAAGCATGACTACAACCCAGTTGATGGCTCCAAAGACTTGAGAATGACCAGTCCAGATAGCAGATGACCCCTGAAAGGAAATGGCCAGAAGGAAGGCAGGAATGGAGGTAATTCAATGTGTAATATGATTCTGAAGCTGCAAAAATCTGACAAAAACAAAAACAGAACCCACAGAATAGCACAAGGGAAAAAAGGAAGTCATATTTCAAAATTGAGGCCACTAGGCCAAATAAGAATATGAGTTCATGGTCGTCAAAAAGAAGAATTAAATGGATTCCAAAAAAATAAAGAGAATGAATAAAAAACTAAAAATTAAAGGTATAATGAAGAAGGCCCACCTACCTTCTCCCAACAAGAAAAAATAATTAGAAAAAGCTTTACAGAAAGTCCTGATCTAAATATGAATCAAAATAAAATATGGCATGCTTTTTTTTAAGTAAACTCTATACCCAACGTGGGGCTTGAAGTCACGACTCCAAGATCAAAGGTCACATTCTCTATGGACTGAGCCAGCCAGGTGCCCCATACATGGCACAATTTTGACCAAGTGCTGGAATTAAAGAATCCATTTGAAAGAAGGAAGAATCCCCTTAACCTTGATTCTGGGAAGATTCTCCTTTGGGTGGCTAAGGAGTCATATTAAATGAAATGCAATCCCGGGACACTTCTTGATTCTGCAGTGAATGATATTTACAGTCATAATAACATTAACGCTATTTATAGATTTTTCAACTTTTTTGTTCAACCATTTAGACAAAAATGAAAGATTCAATTAATTACAATACTAAACATGAAATATTAATAATACTCTCACTATATAGCTCTCAAAACTTGGGCGGTATGATTATATAAGGAGAGAGAGTGGGAAGGCAAAGAGTGAAATATCGCAACCTGATGCTGTAGGAAGGCAAGAGGAACTGTCTGTAGTGAATGGAACAGAAATAGTGGAAGGAATTATAAATGTAACCAATTAAAAAGCTCAGAAAATTAATATAATTATATGCAGGAACAGAGAAAGAAAGAAGGCAAAACTAGTAAGCTAAATTCTCTTCTACTACAGTATCTGTTTATGGTTGATAAATGAAAAGAAGTCAGTGTAAGCATATTATCCAGCCCTTCAGAGGAAGCCACAGGCCTAAGAACCAAAACCAGAAATGGTTCAAGTTAGTTGTTCCCAAGGTCAGCACGGGCACAGTGAGGGTAGTGGGGCAGGGGACGAGAATTTTTTGATTGCAGTAGGTTTCTGTAACCATGTGCGTGGATTATTTTCATGTAAAATTATTATTGAGTCCTTTTAACTAAATAGAGGGCTACGAGATTTCAGAGAAAATAGCTACTAACAAAGTCCTAGGGGCCAACGAAAGGTTCACAGAAGTGAAATTTTAGTTGAACTCCAAGGAATACAAAAGAAGAGAGTAGTGTTGTATTTCTTCTATTTTAAGGTTCACAATATGTTAACACCTCTGACATCAAGATCTTTGTTAAAATCGATGTCATCTCACAATTACCGATGGCCTAGTAGCAGCTGTGATCGAGTTGTCATTGATTGCATACAGACAAACTGGGGCGCTTTCCTCATGACAGACTGGACAATTTTAACCCATCAATATTTCGGGCAACAAACTATTTAAAGACCATTTGAGGAAGGAATAGGAGTCCTGAGTGTTGTCTGAAAACCTTATGTTGACATTTTATGGGAAGACCATATAAAGAGCCAGCATCACGTTTGCAAAATGGACCACACTGGTAGAAAATCTAAGAAACAACAGTGAAGCATTCTTTTATGAAGTGCTATATCACAAGTATTCTTGATAACCCAGAATATGCTAGTGTTTGGAAAAATATTGACATCAACAGCACTGAGTTGAAAAGCAATTAAAAAAAAAAAAAACTGATTCTGAATATGAAAAAGAATTCCTTAACCAATTTCTTTGATTTACACTTTCCTTATGAGAGCAATAAGATTTAAACAAAAATCTTTATTTAACTAATTCTAAAAGAGCTCTTCCAGTAGATATAAGACAAAAATTCTAAAGGATGAGAAAGCATTGTAAAATAGTTAAATAGGCAGAGCCTTTTCTTTCTTGGAGGTACAAAAATGGTAGTATAATATACTTAAAAATCCATGATGTCTAGATTTACAGAACTACAACTACCTAGAAAGAGGATAATTAGGAGAAATCAGAGAGATTACTTCTAGTTTGGGGAAATCATAACAGATATCATAGAAGAGTAATGAGTTAACTGCCCCCTTAAAGAATGGGAAGGCATAGGAAGCATAGATTCCCACAGAACCTACGGTCAGTAAAAACAAAGATCGGCCAAAGAATATCAGTAAAAGACAATAAGAACTCCTGTGTGTGAACTGATTTGCAAATTGGGAATCAAAAGACCAAGAAGCCACTTGCCCAGATGACTGCTTTTTATAGAAAGAACATTTTTTACATCCTGTTCATTCTGTGCAAAAACCTTCTCTCCCTCAAATCAAACCTGTGACTAGCAGTGTTGCCGCAAGACACCCAGGTCACTAGAGAAATACCCAGCTACCTCCTGGGTAGGTCTAATATGGTGAGTATGTCATAATTCTAAGAGATAACATTTAATAACATGACAGCAACTGCAATTATTGGGTGCTTATTATGTGTGTGTCAGTATGTTTTCTCTCTCTGTTGATATAATGTGTGTGTTTATCTATGTCTGTTTATAATTTATTTTCTCTTTTAGCTCCTAAACACCAGTTTGGTTCAGAAATTTTGTTGGTACATACAGAAATCTAATTGTTCGATTATCTCATGTTCATAGTTTCTCAATTTTCATAGGCTTAGACACCCAAATAACAGCTGCTGGATAAAGTAAAATGGGAAAATCTGAGTCTCAGAAAAACTAAGTTGTCCTATGCCTTCACAAAACAAATATTTGGTAGCAGCTGTTCTTAAACATGAATTCACACTTTTAAAGTCCATTATAATACCATTATAGAAGCTCCTGAGAATCTCTGTTTGTTTCAAATCTTTAGCTATTCTCCAGTACAAACAGATAAAACACGTATATGTTCCCATAAACCTTACAGAAACTATTGGCCCAGGAGTAAATCCTCTCTCTCTGCCCTCACTTCTTCTCTTTCTCATTCACTATTTTACCCATATGTATACACATTTGTAAGTCTAGATTGTTTCTGGATTTTTTCCCACTAATTGGCAAAGACTTTTAAGATTAATATCACAATGCCCCTTAAGAGATTCTCTAGTTAGGTCATTTTCTTTTGCTAGTTCATAGTACTCCCGTGGGATTCAAATACACGACTCTCTTCCTCGAGATCATCCACCTGTCCCCCAGGCAGCGGCTCCCCATAGCTCTGTGCTCTCCTCAGCAAGTCTCCATGCTGTACCTGGAGCTCTCGCCCAGCTGAGCAGATCACTGAAAGACCGCACTGGCCAGGCAAACACTCTCCCGCACTAACTGAGTGTGGACTGTATTCACTTTTGGGGAGACTTTATTTGGTACCATAAAATTGTGTAAGGGGGAAGAACCTAGCCTACTAATTTTATAGACTACGTGAATTGCGGACTTTTATTCAGTGAGAATCAATATCCACAAAAGTTTCTCATGGTCTACCTTAAACATATTAAGTGTTCACAATTCTGAAAAAGATTTTAAACTCCCAAGTACGTGGCACTTAAATTTGACAGTAATTTTCACAACATATCCAGCATTGCCATGTCTAATATTTCTTATAAATACTTACTAAAATTTACTTGAAAACATTATACTGCCATTAACCACATCTTTTTAAGCTTGGCCTGTTGGCAATGTAGAGTTAAGGGTCACATTGCTGGGGGGAATGTAAAACGATGAAAGCTGCTTTGGGATGCAGTTTAGCAGATCTTTAAATGCTAAACACAGTGTTGCCATGTGACTCAGGAATTCTGCTCATAGGTATATACCCAAAAGAGATAAACACATACTTTCACATAAAAACTTATACACAAATGTTAGTAGCAGCATTATTCATAATAGCCAAGAAGTGGAAGCTTATCCAAATGTCCATCAACTGATGAATGAATAAACAAAAAGTAGTATACCCATATAATGGAATATTATTTGGCTATACAAAAAGAATGAAGTACAGATCCATGCTGTAGCATAGATGAACCCTGAAAACCTGCTAAATGGAAGAATTTGGTCACTACAGGCCCCATGGTTTTATTTATGTGAAATATCCAAAAGAGGCAAATCCATAAACACAGAAAGTAAATCAGTGGTTTTGAGGCACAGGAGGAGGAGGATTGGGGAATGAATGCTAATGGGTACAGAGTTTCTTTGAAGAGTGATGAAAATGTTCTCAAATTAGATAGTGGTGATGGCTGCATAAATTTGCATAAATTTGTTAATGTACTAAAAACCATGAGTTGTATACCATAAAAAGTTGAATGTTGGGGTGCCTGGGTGGCTCAGTCAGTTAAGCAGCTGCGTTTGGCTCAGGTCATGATCCCAGGGTCCTGGGATTGAGCCCCACATCAGGCTTCCTGCTCCGCAGGGAGCCTGCTTCTCCCTCTCCCCCTGCCTGCCGCTCTGCCTACTTGTGCTCTCTCTCTATCTCTCTGTCAAGTAAATAAATAAAATCTTAAAAAAAAAAAAAAGATGAATGTTATGTGAATTACAATCCAATGAAGCTATTATTTTGAAAATACATTTAAATGTCAAGTATATTTCTATATGGTATCAACAAACAGACAATGAATTTTTCTAAAGATATTATTTAAAATAAATTTTAAAACATGGGTGACTCATTTGGTTCAGGCCATGATCCCAGGGTCCTGGGATTGAGCCCCGCATCGGGATCCCTGCTCGGCGGGAAGCCTGCTTCTCCCTCTCCCACTCCCCCTGCTTGTGTTCCTGCTCTCGCTATCTCTCTCTCTGTCAAATAAATTTAAAAAAATTAAAGAATAAAAAAAAACTAAAAAACAAAACAAAACCATGCAATTCCTGTGATAAATCTAACAAGAAGTTACCCAAGAACTCCTAAGGAAAATATTGAAACAACATTTACATTTCTTGTATCAGAGAAGACCTAATATACTGGGAGATAGTCATGGATTCTAGGGCCAAATATTTAAAAGATATCAATTTCCTTTTAATTGTTTATAGGGTTGGGGCGCCTGGGTGGCTCAGTCGGTTAAGTGTCTGCCTTCAGCTCAGGTCATGGTCCCGGGGTCCTGGGATAGAGCCCCGCATCGGGCTCCCTGCTCAGCGGGAAGCCTGCTTCTCCCTCTCCCACTCCCCCTGCTGGTGTTCCCTCTCTCAGTCTCTCTCTGTGTCAAATAAAAAATTAAATCTTTAAAAAAAATAAAATAATTGTTTATAGACTCAAAACAACCTCAACACAACCTCCATTAAATTCCTAACAAATTTTATAGAACTTGACACGCTGATTCAAAAACATGTATATGGAAAGGCAAAGGGCCAAGGAATGCTATTGCACTCCTGAAAAAATTGCACAAAGTGAGAGGATTTGCTACCACACTTACCAGATAGCAAAATTTAATTTAAATCTTCAGTAATTACAACAATGTGATATGGGCAAAAATACAGAAACCAAAAGCACAAATACAGGGCACACAAACATACCTATGAATATATTAACTCTTGATGTTTGAAATAATAAATATTTGTTGTTTTAAGCCATTAAATTTTGGGGTATTTTGTTGCACAGTAATAGGTAGCTAATAAATTGCTGCTCACCAGTATTCCCAGATTTATTTTCCTTTTAGCACCAAAGAAGATTAACTTTCCCCACCTCCTTAAAGTTAAGCATACCACATGACTTCTTTTGCTCCTAAAATGTGAGTGGCAACAATTCATGTCACTTCCAGATAAATGTATTTAAAGTTAGCTCATGATTATCCATGCTTTTCTTCCCAGACTATACCAACTGGGCAAGGCCTGTGTTGCAGATTGTAGAACTACAGAATGATGGACATTCCCTGAATTTAGACCTCTGAGTTACTAAGGACAGTTGCCCTGGAAAGTTGCTTTAATCCACAGGAAACTTTGCATGAATGAAAAATAAAGCTTTATTATATATTAAGTCAATGAGATTTGGAGATCATTTGTTACTACAGCGTAACAGATACCAAGCTCAATCTCACTAGTAATTAAAGAAACAAAAAATAATGAGATAACAATACATACCCACCAGATGGACAAAAATTAAATATTTTGATAATATTAAGTTTTGGCAAAACTGTAGAGCAATGAAAGCAGGAATGTAAATTGGTAGACCCATAGTGAAAAAATGTGGCATTATCTAACAAGGCTATTATCTGCAAGCCCTGTGATCTAGTAATCTGACTAATAGTTTTATACTCTTAAGAAACTCCTGCATCTGTGCACCATGACACTTGTAGAAGAAGAATCATAGTTGTTTATTTATGGCAGAGAAAGAAAAAAAGGAAGGAAAGGAAAGGGAGGGAAGAAGGGAAGAGAAGGGAAGGGTGGAAGGAAGGAATGAAGGAAGGAAGAGAGAGAGAGAAAGGGAGGGAGGGGGACAAAAGTAGGCAGGAAGGAAAGAAGATGAGAAGGAGGAAGATAGGGAGGAATGGAAACTACCTGATTATTCATCATCAGAATCAGTAAACAATAAGTTATTATATATGAATATAGTGAAATATATCCAGCAATGAAAATAAACAACAACCACTGTCAGCAACAACCTTCAATCAATAAAAAAAATTACTGAGCATCTCTCAGGTGCTAGGCCCTATTTCAGGTACTGGGGATACACTAGTGAGCAAAATAGGAAAAAAAAATCCATTCTCACAGAGTTTATATTCTAACAGAAATAGAGGGAAAAACATAATAAATGAGAAAGGTGATAAGTAATATGGGGAAAAGCAAAGGAAAGGGAAAAAAGTGTATTGCAAGGACAGAGGATGTGTCATTTAAATGTGATAATCAGAGTAGGCCTAATTGAAAAGGAAGTATTTGAACATTTCAAGTGTATTCCAGGGAGAGGTAACTGAAACACAAAAGTGGTCTCTGATATATAGTCAAGGAGTAGCAAGACCAGAGAGAAGAACGGTAGGCAATGAGATCAGATAGGTAAAGGAGAGAGGAGAAAGATCCGGTAGGGTCTTGCAGGAGATCCTAAAACCTTAGTCCATATGAACTAGAAAGCAATCGGAGCTTTTGAAGCAGAAAGGTGACACGATTTGACATAGGCAGTAAAAGGAGAGCTCTGATTGCAGTTTTGAGAATAGACTATAGAGGGCAAAGGATAAAGAAAGGGAGACCAGTTAGGAGGTCCTTGCAATAATTCATGTGGGATATGATGGCAGCTCAGACCACAGTGGCAGCCATGGAGGTGATGAGAAGTAATTAGATTCTGGATTGATTCTGAAGGGAGAGCAAAGAGGATTTCCTGACACATTACATCTCAGGTATGAGGGAATGGGAGAAACTAAGATGTCTCCAAGGTTTGGGGTCAGAGCAAGTGAAAGGGTGGCTGGAAGTGAAGAAGACTACAGATAGAGTAGACTTGGGCAAGACGAAGATTCTGTTTGGAGCAGGTAGAACTGGCGATGTCTACTGGATATCCAAATGGAAATGCTGAGTAGGCAGCTGATATAGACGTGTCCCTGAGGTCAGGGAGGGAGGTCAAGTCTTGAGCTATATATATCATTTTCAAGTCATCAGTATACAACTATAAAGATCAAAGAGAAAAAATAAGGAGATTGCATGTAATCATCAGAGTGTAGAGAGAAAAGAGCTCCTGAGGACTAAACCTTAAGGCATTTGAAGGGTAAAACCTCTCAGAGAAGCTCCTGATGGGCAAAGGAAACAGGAGTGGCCAGTGAAGAAGGAGGGAAACCAAGCGTGCGTGGTGTCCTGGAAGTCAATAAGGAAGGATTACATTGAGCAGACAGTGATACCCGTGACAATGTTATCAATAGGTAAAGGAAGATTAACATTGACAACTAACTATCACATTTAGGAAAGGTAATGACATTGGTGACCAGGACAGGGGTAGTTTTGGCAGAGTACTGAAAACAAAAGATTAACAGGAATGGGTTTAAGAGATAATGTGGGGGTGCCTGGGTGGCTCAGTTGGGTAAGTGTCTGCCTTCGGCTCAGGTCCTGATCCCAAGGTCCTGGGATGGAGCCCCACGTTGGGCTTCCTGCTCAGCAGGGAGCCTGCTTCTCCATCTGCCCCTCTCCCTCACCCCGTTCACGCTCTCGCTCTCTCTCAAATAAATAAATAAAATCTTAAAAGCAAGAGGTTTCTAGATATTGGCATGTTCTCTTATTGGTGTGGTGAATAATAGGGTATTCACCTTATACTTGTCTATTATAATCATGTGCTATTATTATTTGTACCTCTTCTCTCTTTTTATGTCATATATATGCTCAAAGGGTTAAAAAAATTAAAGATTAATAAGATCGTGTGCGTGAAAAGACAAAAGATAATACCACTATTGCACCACAAAAAGTTTTAATAAAAAGTATGTGAGAAGGGGCGCCTGGGTGGCTCAGTCGTTAGGCGTCTGCCTTCGGCTCAGGTCATGATCCCAGGGTCCTGGGATTGAGCCCCGCATCGGGCTCCCTGCTCTGCGGGGAGCCTGCTTCTCCCTCTCCCACTCCCCCTGCTTGTGTTCTCACCTCGCTGTCTCTCTCTCTCTAATAAATAAATAAAATCTTTAAAAAAAAAAAAAAGTATGTGAGAAGGAATATTCCAAATTATAAGCAGACCAAATTTGAATTGACACTCCAAAAGGTTACATGTACTATGTCTGGCCAGTAGGTGAACACTTGTGCCTTTCTGTTTTAATTAAAAGCGGAATTTGTAAATCACATAAAATTTTAAGAATTAGAGGAGACTATAAGCCCTTTTCTTCATTTTTAACTCCACAGGATATGTTTTTTTAGTATGTGTGCTTGGTTCTCAGTATGAAAAATGCAGTACAGTATCTGCCAAGACAATTCTTTTTTTTTTTCCCCTGGATATTTTAAGTTTTATTTCCAAGGCCCCCACAGATATTGCACTTCACAAACAAAAACCATTTGATTACATAATAGTGATCTAAGTGTGAAGACATGACTGTTTTTTCTTGGTAAACTCATTACAAAAGAGGAGCAGAACTTCGGCCAACCATGGTGATGCTCCCAAACCATGAATGAATCAGGGATAGACCTTGAGCAGTCAGATTCATCTACTGTTTTCCAATAAGCACCTAGAAGTCAGGGTATTTGAGTTCTCCTACTCTCTGTGCATTCACCAACCAATTTACTTAACTCCTTGAGCATCTGTTTCAAAGGAGATGATTACCTACTTCACCAGAGAATATAAGGCAAGACAAATGCCTGAATGAGTAAGGACACTTCCAGCCCAAAGCGGAAAAGGCCATGGAAATGAGGGAATGTGTTCACAAAAGAGTACTGTACTTGAAATCCACTCTACTTTCCCAAACTACACACACGGCACATGCTGGGTGGGAACATATTATTTTATTTTATATCAAAGCCACCAAGAAGAGCCAGAAACACTTCTAAAACCTATCCTCACTACTGATGACTATGTCTCAAATAATTTTAAATTATAAGTAACAACAAAAGCCATTCTAACATCCTCTGTCTGCCAACAAGGCAACAGTTGTTTGTTGCTTGTTTTTAACCAAAACTAAGTAAAAGGTTCACTGACCCTTTGGGGCACACACTTCTTGTACAACTTTTTGTGTGGGCCAATTCCTAATTTCTGGTTTATCTGTTAAGTTAACCTCTGCTATTTTCTAGGCTTCATTCCAAGACAACTAAAATGCATTACTAAAATTGGCATCTCTGCTTTTGAGCTTAATTTCAGAGAGGCTTTGAAATGGTCTGAAGCCATTTTTTTAATATTCTGCACACAACTATGCTAAAAAGTAACACAGGTTGGTCAAGATCAGTAATTGATAGGAAAGGTACAATTTCTGTTTTCCTCCAAAACCATTTTTATTTCCTCCAAATATACAATACTGAAAGAGAGTAAGTGCTGTGCTAAAGCCACGTGTTTTTGCTGCAGTTTTGCCAAATATTGGCTGAAAAGTTGAACATAATTCCTTAAGGCAGAGTAAGAGATGATCTAAATATTCACATATAAACTATACATTTCTGAACTCTTTTATAAGCGTTTTTCTCTTTAATTTCTGGTTGGAAAACCCTAAAGACACAACTCATAAAGGCATACAAACAAAATGCCAAGATCAAAATAGATTTTTAAAGTTTCATGAAATCATGAACTTAGCAATGTTCGCAACATGTTAAAGAGTTACCGAATTATACATTTTTAAGTTGGGAAACATCTTAAATATTATTAAAAGGCCCCCAGAATCCAACCCTCTAATTCGACAAATGAGGAAAATGAGGCCCAGAGAGGTTAAGCTAACCACAATTGTCACGGATAATAAATGGCTAATCCTGCCAAAATCCAGATATTCTGACTCCAAATCCAGAGCTCTGAGAGAGCATTTCTTTCAATATACTTTAATACTTAACCGAAGTACATGTTAACAGAGGACACTCCAGGCAGGCCCTCAATAGAAGGATCTCTTACAGACTTAACGGAGCCCCCTCATCTGTTAGCAAACACAAGTCCTAAAACTAACACTGGCAACAACTACTCTCTTAGGCGGCTTCACCATACCTGGGGTTTGCACTGATTCCTCAGTTAGGTCTATTTTTCTCACCTCTACGAACCCCTTTAGATAAGTGCTTTGGTTGGGTTTGGGTTCGTTATTTTGTTTTTCCCATTTCTTTGGGGAGAACGGGAGAGGGTTAAAAAGAAGCTGGGATTTAAACCACTCCAGCACAAGTTTGTTCTCTCCTCAGCCAAACAAACAAACGCTTCCCCGAGCCGCAGGGCTTACTGGTTTACGTCGCAGTCCCTTCAGTTTCCAAAGTAGGAAGGAGACCTGGAAAAGAAGTTGGCTGGGGGGCACGTCGTTTCGGGGGCACTCAGCAGGTGCGCGCCCGGGGGCGGCCGGCTGCCGTCAGACGCGCGCCCCGACCCTCCTCGCCCCGGGAGCCTCCCGATCCCCGGCCTGGGGAACCAAGAGTCCGCGCCGCCCCTCCCGCCACCCCCGAGCGCTGGCCCCTCCGGTGGCGCCGCCGAGTCGTCCCCGGACTCCCCGTCTCCCCCAGTGGCCCGCGGGCTCCGCGCCGACCGCGCGCGCCCCAGCGCTCCGCTCCTCCAGCTGCCGAGAGCGGGAAAGGTGGCTGTAGGGGGTGGAGGAGAGAGAAGGGCTCCCACCTCGTTGCCCGGGTCCAACCCACGCGGAAGGCAGAGATGGCGGCCGCGGCACCCGGGCTCGGACACCTGCGTCGCTCGCGCTCGGCGGGCCGTGGGCTCTGCGGTGGGGCGCCTCCGAACTCCTCGCCCAAGGTGCCGGGCAACTCCCCGGAGAGCCGAGGGCAGCGGAGTGTGGGGAGGAGGGGCCGGGGAGGGGGGGGCGCGTGGGGTGGGGAGAAGGGAGGGAAGAGCCGGTGGCCGCCCGCGCGCGCCCCGCGCCCTCGGCGACCGCCCCGGGGCGGCAGCAGAGGACCCCAGCGCCCAGGACGGCCGCGCAGGTGACCGGGGCGGCCGCGGGGAACGCCGCAGCGCGTGGCCGCGGGCCTGGCGGGAGAAGCAAAGAGCTGGCGAAGGAGGACGGACCCCTGGCTTGCGGGGAGGCCGAGGGCCGAGGCGATCCCAGCAGGAAGGCGGCGCCGCTGCTTCAGGCAGCTGTCAGCTATAGCGCGCCCACCCCGCCAGGGGTTCTCAGACTCTGAGCTAGGCACTGGGGTTCCCTCTGTTCCTCCCACTCCCAGACTTCCGGGCCTCTGCTCCATCACGCGCGCAAAATGCTACTATAAAGATTGCAATAATTGAGAGGAATAGAAAAGGAAAGCAAATTGGCAAAGACTAGAGGTAGTGAGGTAGTGAGTTTCCTGTCACCAAGGATGTTTCAGCCAAGCATGTTGGTCGGGTTTCTCAGGAAGGCTGAAGAGGGCATCTGTGCGGGGTCGGACTAAATGACCACTTACTTCTCTTTCGGTCCTGAAATTCAATGGCGTTTGACGTAGCAAACAAACAAACAAACAAAAAGAAAAAAATCTGTCCTTGAACAGATTCCAATCCCTAATAGACATTTTCTTACTCTCCATTCAAAATATTCACTCACTAATCTGTTTATTAATAAACGATTATTGAGGACCTACTGTGTATCAGGCAGCATGCTAGGTACAATTCTTATGTTCCTTGAACTTGGAGTTAGGACAAGCAAGTGTTCATAAAATTACCAATTATGATGGGTGATATGGAGGAATCCAACAGGAAAAAAGAAAGAATAAAGGGGAGTGGATATACTCTAGATTGGGGGGATGGTTAATTTTCAAAGGTCTCTAGAAATGAACTTGCCTTACGCCCTCATAGGAAGATGCATCAGAGGCAAAGAGAGAAAGTAGCCCAGAGATGGGTAGGGACGGAAGCAATGTGTCTTGGCTCCCTGGCTCAGCCACTTTGTCAACTTGTGGAGCTTTGTAAATGGAACTTTTCACCCATAGGAATATCCTCTCAGAGCCAATGGTACTTTTACAAAGAGCATTTAGATCTCCAGACTACTTGTTGAGGCCACTCATTCAGGAATTTCATATTTGTGCACTGAATGGACTTTCTGGGGCATCTGTGGCTAGAAGCACTAGCCTTTGGGTTTCATCAAACCTCAAAAAAACAGACAAATGTCTCCATTGGATAGAGACAAGAATTGGAGTAAAGATACTGACTTTCCCAAATTATTATAAACAGCACGACAGAATCCTTAATTAGACAATCTGTATGAACTAACTTATTTGTTTCCTAGGGCTACCTTAACAAATGACCAGACTTAATGCTTAAAACAAAACAAATTTATTCTGTCCCGTTCTGAAGGCTAGAAGTCCAAAATCAAGTGTCATCAGGCGGCACTCCTTCCCGAAGATCTATGAGGGAACCCCTCCCTTGCCTGGTCCAGCTTCTGGTGGCTCCAGGAATTCGTTGGCTTGTGGGCTGCATCACTCCAGTCTCTGCCTGCATCTTCCTATGGCCTTCTCCTCCATGTGTCTTCCTCTCTTCTGTCTCCTACAAGGACAGTTGTCATCAGATTTAGGGACCATCCAAATAATCCAGGATGATCTCAGCTTGAGATCCTTACTTAGTTACATCTGCAAAGACCCTTTTTCCAAATAAGGTCACATTCACAGGCTCTGGGATTTAGAGTGCGGACATATTTTTAGGGGGAAGCCACCATCCGACCCGCTAAAGCTAGTAAACCAATAGGGACCAAAATTATTGTCTACCGTGGTATCAGGGTATCATTTCAGCACCATTATACAAAACCATATTGATACTAAGTATAAGTTATCATTTCATTGTGAGCTACTAAAAAGAGGTATCATTAAACCTGAGCATTATGAGGAATAACTGCCATAAGGAAAAGAAGTACAGGGCCCCGAGCCTGAAGTTCATGTTTGTGTCACAGGTGATACTTGAAGGCCAACCATGGATCCTCAGCAGCTACTATTGTTCAATTAATACAGAAATACAGCCCACATCCATGGGTATGGATTTCTGATAATGGGATCCAACACATAGGAGTCAGGGGCTCCTATGGAGCTTTCATTCTAGGTTACGGAACAGCTTTGAATCTCACTCTCTCTGCACAATGCCTGCTGCGTATCTGAAGGCTGATAAAGAGCTGTTAAATGAATAGATGGGTATAAATAAATCACTACCAATCAGCTAGGCAATTATTACCACATTGAAAAACATCTCTATAATAAGAAGATAGGATTTACCAGAGCAAAACAGATTAACACACTGACTCATTCAGTATTTTCTTGAGTGAAGGAAAAGTCCCTAAAAGGAAAACTTTGATTTGAGAAAGAAAATAATGAGGTATCTTTTTCTTCTTCTTCTTTTTTAATCAATAATATGCCTATTTACACAGATACAGATCTTGCTGGGAACAATCAATCATGACTGAAGTTCTAGTTACTTGAAGTGAATAAAATATTTTGTCCAAGTATTTGGTTGATGCTTTCAAAAACATAAACATTATTCAACTGGTAATTTCATGATACTGATGCATCAATTCTTGAAACTCTTGCAATGATTCAATGACTCCACTTTCTCCTGGCTCACCTCTTCCCTCTCTGACTTTCCTTCTTACTTTTCCACTCTTACGATTTTAGACAATCAACCAATATATTAATAACTACCAAACTGGATTCTCATTCTTGGGCTTGCTTGAGTCATAGGCCTATCCCTGAACCAGTCATGGTGGCCAATGAGTTGGAATATGATGACTGTCCAGGTATGAGTCACCTGTGTACTCCTGGAAGACAAGGATTGGGAGGAGAGTTGATCTAACCATAACCAAATAACGTAAGTGGGGGAGTGGTATCGCAAAATAAACTAGGGTGCTCTTATGAAGAGAAAGTGGGCAAAAAAGCATAGATACCCACTGCAATAGACACTCAAAAAGGTTTGTTGTTAACTGAATGTAGTTTTAATTAAAACATCACTTCACCCTTTCTATGATGTTCTAGATGTTTTCCATAAAGTTTTTTTAAATGAATTGATAATTATAACTATTGATTACATATCTAATTACCACACAAATCTTTAAAATTTGCTTTTATAAAAGACTGTGAAAAATGTTTTTACATGCCTCTAAAGCCATCTAAAGCAAGCACGTGGACTCTGGAATCTGATTGCCTTAGTTGTTTTTTTAATGCACATTAATTATGAGAATAGGTTCTCTACCCTCTTTCTGCCTCAGTTTCCTTTTTTGCAAAATGGAGTTGATAATAATTGCCCCTCTGAAATGCCATGCAATGTAATGAGATAATAACTATGCCTTCATTATTGGGCTTGTTGCCTAGAACTCTATTATGTTTATTATTCATCTCAGTTAGCTTTCACAGCATCCCTGGAAACTATTTTGGGGAGTTATACTCTGATCATTTACTTTTCTCTTAATAAATAATCAGTATCGATTATGTATCAGGTACAATTACCAAGATAAACAGCATGGGTCCTTTCTACCCTGGAGGAGTCAAGTGAGGATTCCCATAGTTAACCAGGTTGGTGTAGGGCACTCCATGCAGGGGAACAGAGGATGGAAGGGAAGGCGCAGAGGAGAGAAGGCATAGTAGCTTTGGGGACTGCCAGTAGCGGGGCCCTGCGTATGTCAGGTAAGTGTACCTGGAAAAGTACATAGCAGTCTAATAGGAAGAACTTTGAAGCTCATGTGGATTTTGAAGTTCATTTGGACTTTCACCTCTACGCATGAAGAAATGTTGAAAACTTTTAGACTCAAGAATTGTTTTCAGGGGCGCCTGGGTGGCTCAGTCGTTAAGCATCTCCCCTGGGCTCAGGTCATGGTCCCAGGGTCCTGGGATCGAGCCCCGCATCGGGCTCCCTGCTCTGCGGGAAGCCTGCTTCTCCCTCTCCCACTTGCCCTGCTTGTGTTCCCTCTCTCGCTGGGTCTCTCTCTGTCAAATAAAAAAAATCTTAAAAAAAAAAAAAGACAGTAGGCAAACTATAATGTGCAACTGAGTCAAATGAGGGTTATTTAAAACATAAGTTCTGATTCCAGAGTGCTGGGGTGAGCCCTGGAGTCTGCACGTCTAATAAGCTCCCAGAAGATGTCAATGCTGCTGGTCCCCAGCAAGGCAACAGACTATCTAAATATTGCCAGTGCTGTTTCCAAAAAAAAGACATTTATATCTAGTGTACATCAAACTTTTAAGTCCCCATGGAGAAATAATGTGCAGCTCATAAAGATGTCATGACTAACTGAAGAACTCTTGTGTACAACAAACCAATATGACAGAAATATTTTATCTTAATTCTTCAGATATCTCTGAGAACAAGCCCCTTTGAAGCCTAAACATCCAAATGAAAATTACTAGGTTATGTGTGAGGAGGTTATGAGTTGTGGCGAGTGGAGAAAGTATAATATAGGATACCGTGATGGTCTTTCTGATGTTGTCAACTTGACTCAGTTATCTTCCCCAGTTACATGAGCAAACACTAATCTAAGCGTTGTTATGAAGATATTTGGTAGATGTGATTGAAGTCCATAATCAATTATCTTTGAACAAGAGAGATTATCCTAAATAACCAGGGAGGGCCTGGTTCAGTCCATTGAAAGGCTGTAGAAGCAGAGCTGAGTCTTCCCTGAAGAAGGAGAAATTCCACCTGTGGACAGAAGCCTCAGCTCATGGCCAAGTGCTCCGATGTGCCTCTCCTGACAGTCTGCTTTATGGATTTTAGACATGCCTAGCCAGTCCCTAAATCACAATAAATAGCTCCTACTGCTTCTGCTTCTCTGGTTGGACCCAAAAGAGGTTTTGGCAACTAAAGCCAGGGTGCTGCTATAACAAAGACCCAAAAAATGTGGTAATGGTGTTGGACTTGGGCAACGGGCAGAAACTGGAAGAATTTTGAGACACATAATGGAAAAACCTATCCTGTCTTAAATAGACTATTAGAAATATGGTGGTTAACAACTCTGCTAGTGAGGATGCAGAAGGAAGTGAGGAAGCACGTTTTCGGGAATTTGAGGAAGGGAGATCCTTGTTATGTACTGACAGAAAGGTTAAGAGAATTGTGTCCTGCTGTTCTGTAGAAAGCATAATTTGGATACAATTAAATTGGACATATAGCTGAAGGAGATTTCCAAGCAGAGTGTTGAAGATGTATTCTGGCTATTTCCTGCTGCCTACAGTAAAATGTAAGAAGAAAAAATGAACTGAAGAAAGAATTCTCAAACGAAGAGGAACCAGGACTTGATGATTGGGAAATTCTTGGCTTATCCAGTTTCCGAAGGGTACAGAAATTGACAGCTTTACTGCCAGGAAAGCATGCTGTAGAGAAAAAGTCAGGAATATGGCTGGTCACCCTTTTGCTAATACCTCAGAAAGATTTAAAAAATCGGAGTATTCAGTCACACAAAGGCTCTTTGAAGAGATTAAGTATGTGACTCATAAATTCCCTCAGACCTCCCAAGTAGAAATGGGATTATTTAGGGAAGATCTATGCATAAGCCTCTTTTCTTCTGAAGTGAATTCCTTTCAACATACACAGGACACCTATAGGGTTCTCAAAAATTTTATATCAGTGGAAATACTGCCATGTTGGATTTAAAGGGATAGAGTACGGAACAAAGAAAGCTGTTGGACCCCCAAATTCTACATACAGAAAACAGGCTGATAAAACGACACAGCTTGTACTATAAAACAGACAAAAATCCTGGGGCCCATCATAGACCTGATGAATAAAAACCTCTGGAGGTGGGGAAACAGAACTCTATGTTTTAACAGGCATGCCAAGTGAAATGGGAGATCATTTGCTTTTGGAGAAAGGCAAGAATGATAGTTTGCTTCAAACACTGGGAAGACGATCATGAAGAAGATGGGGTAGATTTTTCTATGTAGCCCCTGTAAACCAAACTAACATCAGTGAATAGAAAGCACAGGTAGCCAGATTTAAACCAAATCAAAGGAATCCCTTTCTAGCTGCCAAAGTCATTCAAAGTGGAATGGGCTACCAGGTGAGACAATGAGCCCTTCATCAGTAGATATTTTTAAATAGAGACTAAAGGACTGGTCATCAGGAATACTGCAGGATGACACTGGGTGGGAAAGAGGTTAGATCAGAATGATGGTAATTAGGGCTGCACCATATCAAACAATCTATGGTTTGGAGCTGCAACTTCAGAGTGTTTCCATGAAGAAGGTTTGGGCTATAAATGACAAGTTATGTAGTAAAAACGTTACCTACTATCCACAGAGAGTTGATTGACCATTCACAGAGCATGAACGATCTTTTCCCTCCAAAAGTGAGGATTGCCTTTACTTACTTTGCCTGCATCTGTTTTCTATTGCAATAAATAAGTAAGTACATAGAATGTGTGTGTCTGTGGGTCTTATTTTCAAGACAGCTGGGGTGAAACAGTAAATCCGAAACAGGAAAATTAATTGATGTGGATTGTTATTTAAACATGCATACACAGGTTTGATTTTAATTAGCTCAGTTAAGCAGCCAAAGAACTCAGTAATTTGACAGCTTGCAACGTAGAGGCTCTGCTGTGACTTTCAGATTGATTGCATATGAATCCTTTAAGTATGGGGTCCCAGTCCTCTGCAGGAACCATTAGTGTCTATGGGTATAGGGGTATTTAGCAAAGTTGTCTTGATGTTGACCAGCTTTATATTCCACACCCCACTAATAATGTCAAAGAGGTAATGAATATGCTGAGAGGTGAAAGGACATTATTATGATCATCTAAGAACTATGGGAGATTACCCAAACGTTAAAATTTCATGAGAGTAACTTGAGATGATTTGGTTATCATTGTCCTAAAAAGCACCACTTTGCTTGGCTTTTATTTTGTGATTTCTTTGTTGCTACAGTTGCCCTGATTTTCATGCCTTCAGAAGGGAAAAGAGTAATGAAGTCACAAAAATGGAATCTCAGAATATGTGACGAGGCTTTGTGAAATGGATACAAAGGCATTTGGATCTAACAATAAGAAGGCTGTATTTGCAAACTTAAAAGGTGCTATAGTAAAAAATAATTCATCAATATAATCATCAATATTTGATTGTAATAAATGGCAATAGTTATATAAACAATATAGCTGCTTAATTAAATAATGGTTTCTGAGACCGAAGTAAACTTTAGAAGAAAAGATCTTTTACATAAGGGTGTTTAAATCTGGGGGTCACGCGACATGCCACTTGCAGCTAATCGGTAGGCCAACTTAGTTGGGTAAATGGTAGCCAGGACCTCTGCCTAAAGCAGAAATACATTAAACAATGGAAAGTTTAGAGCAGATAATGTAAAAGCTGATTTAATGAAAGCCTAAATTGAATTTTCTACATTAAACACAAACAGTATCCCTAAAATACATTTTTTAAAAGGTTTTAGTAATTCAAAGTTAAATGAAATAGTAAAAATCAATGAAAGAAAAACACTTTAAAAATGTAGAAAGGAGGGGCGCCTGGGTGATTTAGTCAGTTAAGCATCTGACTCTTGATTTTTTTTTTTTTAAGATTTTATTTATTTATTCATTTGACAGAGAGAGACACAGTGAGAGAAGGAACACAAGCAGGGGGAGGGGGAGAGGGAGAAGCAGGCTTCCTGCTGAGCAGGGAGCCCGATGTGGGGCTCGATCCCAGGACCCTGGGATCATGACCTGAGCCGAAGGCAGACGCTTAACAACTGAGCCACCCAGGCGCCCCTCTGACTCTTGACTTTTGGCTCAGGTCATGATCTCAGGGTGGTGAGATGGAGCCCTGTGTCCACTCCACACTCAAGGAGGAGTCTGCTTGAGATTCTCTCCCTCTGCCCCTTCCCCCCACTTCGCTCATGCACTCTCGCTCTTGCTCTCCCTCTCTTAAAAAAAAAAAGTAGGAAGGAAACTGAAGAACAAATAAAGAAAATCTGAGGTTCCAAATATTTAACAAACAGGATAATTAGTATCAACTAATGAAGTTTGGCTATCATAAACGCTAGCAATTTTATCCTTAAGTGTATGATATTCAAAATTCCTCTTACTCAAATGCTATCTCCAGGCCCAGAATTTTTAATTTTTTTTTTAAAGATTTTATTTATTTGAGAGAGAGAGAAAGAGATAGCGAGAGAGAGCACGAGTGGGGAGGAGAGGGAGAAGCAGGCTCCCCGCTGAGCAAGGAGCCGCATGCGGGGCTCGATCCCAGGACTCTGGGATCGCGACCTAGGCCGAAGGCAGCGGCTTAACCGACTAAGCCACCCAGGCGCCCCTCCAGGCCCAGAATTTAATCCAAATTTTCCAGAAGACATAGATTCTATGATGCTCATTATATAATATTCTCATAAAGTTGCTCCATAAATGCTTTTTGAGTGAATAAAGCATCTTATGAAAGACAAAGGGAACAAATACATACAGAACAAATGAACATTACGTTGTCAAGTTATAAATAAAAAAAATACAACTAGGGGCACCTGGGTGGCTCAATCGTTAAGCATCTGCCTTCGGCTCAGGTCATGATCCCAGGGTCCTGGGATCAAGCCCCGCATCGGGCTCCCTGCTCCATGGGAAGCCTGCTTCTCCCTCTCCCTCTCCCCCTGCTTGTGTTCCCTCTCTCACTGTGTCTCTCTCTGTCAAATAAATAAATAAAATCTTTAAAAAAAAAAAAACAACTAATAAGGAAGTTTAGACATTAAATAATTCAGGAAATTCTTATGCTCTTCTCAGAAGTTCTAAAAGGTATTCTTGGGGTGCAGAGAGAAAAACAAAAACACATCTACAATTTACATTTTTTTAAAAAAGATACTTCAAAAACAATTACATGAACACCTACCCACACACAAATGGCCATATATCATTCCTTGTAGGAATTCCAGGTCTCACATAATATCTTAAGATACAGACTTCATCATTTTAGATGCTGCTCAGAAATATCTGTGGTTCTCCATTGCCTACGGATTAAAGTTTAAACTTACTCTGGCATTCAAATTCATGCTCAGTGTACTGTCTGAAATGTAACTGACCAATGTTTTCTCCCACCACGAAAGACAACTCCTAGGTACCTAAACACACTTTTGCTTTTTTTTTCTTCACTTCTTGCTTTTGTACATGCTGTTCCATCCTGAATGTTCTTCCTCCATTCTACACCTCTCCCTCAACCATCACCCATCACCATCCTCTATCTGCTGGTCAAAATCTTAGCCAATATGCCAAGATCCAACTAAATCGAAACTTCTTTGTAAGCTCCCCAATTGGAGCTATGCTGTCTATGGACTATGATCATTTAGAAATTTATGTTGTGTCCATTTTATCATGATATGGTTAGTTGTGCATATATCTACATAAATGCCCTGAGGGCAAATGTTGTGTTATTAATGTTTGGTTTTCTATCCCCTAAAAGTATATCACTGTATCTTGGATTGCTCAATTAATACACATTGGACTGAAATAGAAAAGGCAAATCGTACAGTTTTCCATCTGTATTATTAAAAAGAACGAAAACAAAAACTGTTTTATTTTATGAATAATTACTTTACAATGATTATTTACCTACAGTACTGTTTGAAATTTGCATACAAGAAAGAGATTTTTATTCTAAATTTCTGTCAATTTTTTTTATAGGAATTATATATGTAATATAATTTCAATGAATTTTTAAGTATACAGGCACAGGAAAAAATGAGGAGAAATATAACGAAATGTTAACAGACGGGAATCTTTGGATTGAGGAATAGATGAGTTTGCTTAGTCATTAATTTTTACCTTTCCAAATTATCTAGGATAATCATATGTTACTTTATAGTCAGGGAAAAAAAAAAGGCTATTTGAAAATATCTGTGTAAGATCATGTGTTCTTTGGAAATGATTCCTGGGAGCTAGAGCTAGTAAAATACACCTTATGGCCTGGGGCAGCCCAGTTACTGTTGGCTGTTACTCACTCACCAGCTGCCCCAATTTATAACTCATTTAGGCTCCCAATCTGTCAGAACACTTTCCCTTGCCCTTAGGATGCTACCGGTGTGCATGGGGATGAAATGTATTATCCTTCCTGCCTCAAAAGCTACATAACAGCAATGAAACTCACAGTAGCTAAATCAGCTGTGATGAAAAAACTGTGTAGAGTTGAAAGGCAAGTTAATTGGATTGTTTGCTTACAATTTAGTACCAAGGATAAATATGATTTAACTCCAAGGTTAAAATTAGTACCAGGACTTGGACTAAAAGAGTTTTCTTCAAGGAATTTCTTTTCTACATTTTGTCAGTACTTCTTGCTCTATTCTTACATTTATTATCTATTTACCTCTTTATCAGAAATGGGTACCGGGGTATAAAAGAGATTACAAAATTCTCCAGGTTTTCCACTTAAGCCAAAGTAATTATTATTTCCTTGCATTTGAAAGAATATAATAAGAAGTAAAGTTAAGAAAATAAATGCAGAGAAATTACTCCGAGCCTCTTGCCTGAAAAGGCTGCTATGAATAAACAGTGGGCTAGGATCATTTCAGAATTATGCAGCCAAATGAAGTTTTCATAGAAATGCATTTCATATTGAAGTCTCTATGGAACTTAAAGGAGAGTGGCCAGTATTTCTGATAATCCTGAGGATTGGTACACACATACCATAAACTAATTTTCACATAGCACAAAGCACTTTGTCCTCTGCAGGCACTAATGAGATTTGAGAGCAAAAAACACCAGGCATATTCATGGCCTATTAGCCAAATCTTGTACTTGAGCTGCTTCAGAGTTTACACATTTACAATGAAAAGGCTAAGTGTTTTTGTTGTCATTGGTGTTTTGTTTTGTTTTGTTTTGTTTTGTTTTGTTTTGTTTTGTTTTGTTTTCGGGAGCCCAGTTTCCAGTTCTGACCTGATGGGTCATAAAAGACACAGTCAGTATCTTGTTAATCATATTTCTTACCTTCATCCTATGAATGTGACATTAGGAAACCTTTATTAGTGCGGTCCTACTAGACAGCTACCCAAGACAAACAGACCATGGAGGACATTTACAATTTTACCAGCCAGCTCCCCCTTTCCTCTTCTTCTGGTCAGAGTATTTCCTCTGGTGGGAGGAGGACTCCAAGCACATGGATGTGTTCCAGCATCCTGGCTTCGGGGGGCACCTAGCACGTGGCTCAAGCTGGACTGGTCATAGTATCTCACAGTTCTGGCTCTGTAATTGGTCAGTGGGGTGGGAACATGACTAGAAGGAGAGTGAAGATGGATCTCTGAGGCTTTTCCAAGAGAAGCTGAGATGGGAGGACCAAAGGGTGGGTGTCAAAGGGGTAAAGAGCTTTTTCTCCTCAATGGTGAATATGTGCGATTATGAACTGCAACTATCAGCAGCCAGGTTCTCTGACACAGGGAAGAACAGGAGTCTGCAGGAGAAGCCAGAATTTTAATTCCAGGCCACGCAAGCAGGTGTTCAGAAAGTGTGGCCATTTTTTTGTACACAACTCAATTTCTTCCGTGATAATCCTGTTTTACCAACAGATAGAAACTAAACCTCAATGAATTTAGGTTCCTCTTTCTTTTCCCTAACTTTTCCTCTAACTTCTAAGCAGTAGACAGTGGGAGAGAAAGGTAGGCGGATCCTTGGTTCTGATCCTTAGTCATCTGTTGAATTTCACATCTGACTCCTCATCCCGTCTGTTTTTCAGATGTTGATCTACATGGATCCATGCCAGAGGTCACTTCAGGATCAATGATTCTCCCTGCTTGCCCCTGGTGCCTTTCTGAAGTGAACCGAGTATTCTCCAAACACTGCCCTGGGCTGTGGCCACGTTCATGAGGCTTTCCAACCCACAACCACGTCTATGCTATTCTCGGGAATTATGCTGCTCTCCTACACCTCAGTAAGTCAAGATGGAACTCTTCAAAGCTACTTCAGATTTGATTACTTTCATCACACGGACATTCCTACACGCTGCCCCATGCTATCCCAAGTTGCTGAGCCCCAAGGGTCTTCTCTCCATCCCTACCTCTGTCTAGGATGGGGCAACTACTCTTTCTACTCTGTGATTCTATACGCTCTTAGATTTCCCCAAAACTCATTGGAAGGGTCTGTTGCTGCTCCCCCATCGGGTTCAGTCCTCAGATATAAACTTCATAAGGCACTTCTAAACATTTTTTCAACTATAGGTTGGCTGTAATTGATATTATGAAACACATTCAGTTTAAAAACACCAGTAAACATAGATGCCCACAGTGTGTTGCTCAGTGACGGAATCATCTACAAGGGATGGGGCCTCTTTCTCAATGGTGCACCAACTTAGCTCTCTTTGTTTCCCCTCTTCGCTTTCTTCTTTTCCCCTAATTTAGGATACTTCTGTTAGTCTTCAGAGCCTGAATTGAGCCGGAATTTGAGACTTAAAACAGTCTGTTATCACATCTTCTATGGCAATGGACACAAAAATGCCCACGAAGGGAAGAGTTGTTATAGTATAAATAAATGAAAAGTACTGGGGGAAAACACAGCAAGTAATATATCAAAATATTCCTCCACAGAGGGCATGATACCCAGGCAGAGAAGGGGCAGGGGTCACATGAGGGAAAACTGAGTCCTGATGGTACCCACCTCCTGGCCCATGGCTCCAAGTCCCTCCTAGAGAGTCTGCTCCTGCCTTCATGAAGCTTAGTTGATCAACTCTCCCTGTGGTACTGTCGGCTGCTTCAGGAACTTTCCTTAATTCCCTCCTTTTACTTAAGCTAATTCAAGCTATATATGGCTGACCCAATATAACAGCTTCGCCAAAAATGGGAATTTTTATTTCATGGAATCAGGAAGATTTGAGCAACTAAGTAACAGGACGAGGAAACATGTAGCTGGTCTTCAGGAACCCTAAAACCACCATTAACCTTCTCCATCTTTTATCTCTGCTTCTCAGTATGAGTGGGTCTCCTTCCTTCTTACTACGCCTCTCCACATGGTGGGAAACATGGCGACTGACCATTCCCAGGTTTTTCATCCCTAGGTTCCACCATCAGATAAAGGAAGAAATAAGTCAGGGTTTAACGTTTCTATTAATGTGTTTTAGTAGTAGAAATGTAAAGAGAAAGAAAATTATTGAGTTCACCAGTTCTTCTTCCATGGAATATGGACAATAGCTTCTGTTGGATTATAACTGTGTAAAAAAATATTCCTATGACTAAGCTATTTGACCCTTCTAAATCCCTTTTTTAAAGTGTATAAAGGAAAGAATGAATTTTAAAAAATTGCTATGTGTCTTTTCTCAAGCTAAACACAGGAAAAGAAAATGAGAATATAAACAAGAATATATTTTTAAATAGATAAAAGCTAAAAAACAATCATGTGTTAATGTCTTTGCAGTCAAAATTAAATGTGATATAACATAACAAAGGAGGATATTACATTCCTAACATAGAAGAATTTTAAAGTCAAGGAGACTGAACTATGATAAATAGTACCCTGTGTTCTACCCTGCCCAAGCACAGGGTACTTCAAAAATTTTGTTTCAATTATAAATTGACTGTACTTGACATTATGAAACACACTGAATTTAAAACACCAACAAACACAAATGTCCCATGCATGTTGCTTAGTGATAGAGCTCATCTATAAATGAACTTCTGCAATTATTTATAATAAAAAGAACTTGGATTAGTGCAAATACAAACATTCCTGGATCTGAGAACATGCGGGTTCTTAGTCACTCTCACTCAAACTTTGTGGAAGAGTCCTGTAAACTTTTTGCTTGGAACTTCCAGATGCACTCTTAACCTCTTCCTCTCTCTCTCTTCCCCCAGCAGATCTGCAGGGAAATGCAATAGTGAACAATGCAGAAAATAACCATTTTCGTTTTATAGTTCCTTCTATTTTCCCCTGCTACTATTTCCCTCTTTACCAGGAGTGAGACCCTGTTATATAAACAAGGAAGCCCAGTAACTTGAGTGCTTGCCGTGACAGCGTCCACATTGGCCGCTTTCCCCAGATTTGTAAGATTCTTGTGGTAAGAAGAATTACAGCTGAATTTTCTTAATGTTTCAAAGTCAAATACTCATTGAGAGCAATGGTTCCCAGACTCTGGATTTCAAAAATGAAATTTCAAAAATGTGTGGTGAACCAGCATAGGTTTGCCAATTTTTTCTTTTGCCAAGAAAGGATTTAGGGAAAATAATGCTCTCTACTAGCAGCATCATTTTACAAAACAAAGGAGGTTTTTAAGGCCAAGGAAGTAAGCAGTACATTATGTCAAGTTAAAAAAAGGGGCGGGGTCATCATTCCCAAGAAGAGAGGGTAGACAACTAGACACTGATTGTATCAGTCAGAATTCTGACAAGAAGCAGATTTAACTCCTCAAAGGGGTTAAATTAAAAGTATTTCAGTAAGTGACTATTTATAGAGGTGTGGGCAAAATTTTTAAAACTCCAACAGGGGATATGAGTTACCCAGAAATAGCCACAGCAGGAAGCCATTACTTCTCTGGGGCCTGAAGGGGTGAGGAAAGGGAACAGTGTTTCCAGAGCCACGCCAGAACAGGAGACAAGAGGAGCTGGATCTGGGACAAAGGCCGTCACGGCCTGCCATGATGAGGAATGGAGAGAGTGGAGCTAAAAGGACCACATCTATCTCCTCCATCCTGCCTGAACTCAACTGGAAATCAGAGGGCAAGGGGGCCTGGGTTTTGCAGTCCACAGACAGCCTCTAAGGGCACAGAACAGGTCAAAAGGGTAAAAGATGGATTGGGCTGTGGGTCCACTAGAGCATATCAACATACTCTGGTGAGGGGCCCAGGGATCAGACAGAGGAAAGGGTGTACATGTGAATGTCATTTTTCATTTCAATTGTAGGAAAATTACAAGAGAAATTTTATTTTAAGATATGATATTGCTTGTAATTATATGCTTGATACATTGGTCATTTTGTGCCTCAGTATCTAATAGTGTAACATCAAGTGGTGTTCAAATGGGCAACTCGTTCCAGTACTTTATTTTTATCACACTCATTATTAAAAATTCAACTTCACATAGGTATAAAATGGAAGCAACACTCAACATTTTTACTTAGTTCAGAACATTCTGAGTGAACTAATGCCAAAATATAACAGCCTCTGGCCTCAGAGACTTCTCCTACCCCAGAGGTTCCCAGACTTTTGCTGCATATTGATATCATCTGGGATCTCTAGAAAAAAAAACAGTGATGCCTGGCTTATACCCCAGAAGTACTGATTTCATTGGTAGAGGTGGAACTTGGCAAAGGAATTTTTTAATAACTTTTTATTTTAATTTTAGGAGTTTTCAATTTAAAGAAAAGCCATAAAGATAGTAGAGTTCCCATATATCTTCTCCTCGGTCTCCCCTATTATTAACATCTTACTTTGGTACGGTGCTTTGGTCACCATCAATGAACCAATCTTGAAATACTGATACATAATTTTAAACTAAAGCTTATACTTTATTCATGTTTCATTAGTCTTTACCTTACGTTCCTTCTCTGTTCCTGGATCCCATCCAGGATACCACATTACATTTTAGTCAGCATGTCTCCTCGGGCTCCTCTTGGCTGTGATAATTTCTCAGAATTTTCTTGTTTTGGACGGCCTTGATGGTACTGAGGAGTACTGGTCAGGTATTTTATATAGTATCTCTCAGTTTGGATCTGTCAAATGTTTTTCTAGTGATGAGACTGGTTCTATGTTCCGTGGGGAGGAAGACCACAGAGGGAAAGTGCTATTCTCATCACACCATGTCAAGAGTACATTCTATCAATATGATTTATCACTGTTAATGTTGACCTTGATCACCTGGGAGACACAATGTTTACTAGATTTCTTCACTGTAAAGTTGCTTTTTTTTTTTTTTTCCTTTCCACCCTGTGCTCTGGGAGGAAGTCACATGTGCAGCCCACACTTAAGAAGTAGGGAGTTGTGCTCCTCCTCCTTGAGGACAGAGGATCTGCATAAATTATTTGGAGTTCTATATGGGAAATTTGTCTATTTCTTCCACAATTATTTACTGATTCAATCATTTATTTATATCAATATAGATTCATAGAGATTTATTTTATTTTATTTATTTATTTATTTATTTAATTTATTTATTTTATATTCTGGGCTATAATCTAATGCCACTTTATTTTGTTGCTCACATTGTTCCATCTTTGGTCATTAGGAGCTCCTTCCATTGGCTCTTGTCTCCCTTTGATATGTTCCATCATTGTAAGGTGTTATTTGTTTGTTTTTGGCACTTCCATACTTTTTGGCACTATAAGATGCTCCAGGCTCATCTTGTGTATTTCCTGTATGGTCAGCCATTTCTCCAAGGATTTCTGATTCCTTTTATTGGACTATAGTATCAGAAACAAATATATGTGTATGTGTGTGTACCCTTGTTTCTAGGCCCTTTCAGCTGACAGAGCAAAAAAAAAATATGTGTGCATATAGCTAATTCCCATATAGACACATACCTATAATATTCTATATGTAAATATCTATATCATAGAGTTCATACTAATGTCTCTAACTTTTATCCATAACCACAGGGATCATTCCTGCCTCTGCACTTGCTTACTTGTAGGATCCTAATATCCATTTACTTAATTATTTAATTCTGCTGTACATGTATATTGATTTCAGAACTGTTAACCCATGCCCCCATAGGAAGCTTTATCAGCTAGAATAGAGTGCTTCTGTACAATCCCTTTCTCCTTTGGTCTTCTAGTCACCACTCATTTCCAAAGTTATTTAGGTCAGGCAACTTTTCCCCTAGTCCTGGCAGTGAGGTTTTTTTCATACATTTGTAACATAGTTAGATTGTTTTGCCATATTCTGTATTCCATCCTGGGATCCCTTGACCTCCTAAATGATTTCTTTTAATTTGCCTACATTAAGGCTCACTCTTTGTGCTGTAGAGTTCTATGGGTTTTGACAAATGCATAGTGTCAGGTACCCAACATTACAGCATCATACAGAAAGTTTTCACCACCATTATGCTCATGGGTACTTCATCTATTCAACTTTCTCCCTTCCCTAAACTTCAATAATGACTAATTTATTTATTGTCTTTATAGTTTTGCCTTTCAAGAATGTCCTACAAAGTCATACAGGAGCCTTTTCAGACTGGCTACTTCTACCTAGAAATATCCATTATCATTCATCTGTATCTTGTGTGACTTGATAGCTCATTCTTTTTTACTGCTAAATAGTATTTCACTTATATGCATGAACCACGATTTCTTTATCCATTCACCTATTGCAGAACATATGGTTGTTTCCAGATTTTGTTGATTATGAGTTAAGCTGCTATAAATTTTCACATGGAGGTTTTTGGGTGGACATAAGTTTTCAAATCAACTAGGAATTTCTGGATCATAAAATAGATTATATTTAGCTTTATAAGAAACTGCCAAACTGTTTGCAAAGTGGATGTATGACTTAGGGATTTTTAAGAGCTTCCCAGATGATTCCAATGTGCAATAATGTTTAGGGGCTGATGTTCTACTCTGAATGGTTTGAGGAAAGAGTCAGTTAGGGGTAAGATGAATGTCTTATCCAAAAGAGAGCTGCAGTGCATTCTCCTCCTCAAGACTACTCATAATTCAAGACACTGATCATATAAACAGCAGTCAGGAATTTTTGTGGATATATAAATCACAGATAAATCTGGTGACAAATCTTGGAACTTCACTATTCCACCTACTCACCTTTGTGAGAGAGGTCAGATAAATGTTCATACTGCTAAAGATGTCCTCTGAAATGCCACCTGAATAGGAGATATAAACAAAAAACCCAAAGTGGGTAAGAAGGATGGGTTAGTCAGATGCTTTGCATGCAAATTAACAGAATCCCAAATCAGCTTAAGGAGAAAAAGGGTGGGAGCAGGAGGGGTGGTATTTATTGGCTTATGTAGTTGAAATGTGCAGGGGTAGTTGAGTCTCAGCGTGGCACAAATGATACCAACAAATTGTCTTTCCTCTCTCTGCTCCTCCATCTTCTTTTCCTCCTCTCTTTTTCTCTCCTCCTTATCCAACCCCATCTCCATCCCTCCAATCTTTTCTGTATTAACTTCATGCTGGGTTGTGTCTCTGTAGGTGTAGAGATCTCTTCTTACAAGGACACCAGTTAGATTAGATTAGGGTCCACCCTAATGGTCTCATTTTAACTTAATCGCCTCTTTCAAGGCGATATGTCCAAACATAATCACATTCTGAGGTATTGGGAGTTAGGTCTTCAAACTACAAATGTTGGAGGGGACAAAATTCAGTCCACAACAATTAAGCATCCAGTGGGCAATCATTTCTTGTTTTGTATATGAAGGAGAAAAAGATGAAGACTACTGCATATCTATCTCATATAACTTCCACATTTTCAATGTTGCCTTATTAAAATCTCTTATTCTCTTTTTTAAAAATAACATTCATTGGGGCACCTGGGTGGCTCAGATGGTTAAGCGTCTGCCATCGGCTCAGGTCATGATCCCAGGGTCCTGGGATCACGCCCCGCATCAGGCTCCTGGCTCAGCAGAGAGCCTGCTTCTCCTTCCCCCTCTGCCTCTCCCCATGCTCATTCTCTCTCTCTCTCTGTATCTCTGTGTCTCAAATGAATAAATAAATAAAAAATAACATTCATTGAATTTTTTTTAAAGATTTTTTTTTTTTAATTTGACAGAGAGAGAGACAGCGAGAGAGGGAACACAAGCAGGGGGAGTGGGAGAGGAAGAGGGAGAAGCAGGCTTCCCACCGAGTAGAGCCCGATGTGGGGCTTAATCCCAGGACCCCAGGATCATGACCGAGCCGAAGGCAGACGCTTAACAACTGAGCCACCCAGGTGCCCCTCATTGAATTTTTTTAAAGAATACATCTCAACTGTGATTCGAAAGGGAAAGTAGCTATATTTTAGGTAAACATATCAGAAGACTGTATCTTGAGCATCTTACTTGGATCCTTGTGTTTTGTGAGTCACCATATTTGGTACTATCAACTTCTTTAATTTTGGTCATTATTTAAATGACTGCTAAGAGAAGAAAGCCTGGGAAATCACTCTGAAGAGCCCTAATATTTAAAAAAGAGGCAAAAGGTAGGAGCTCCATGGTTATGGGTTAAATTGTTTTCCCCAGAAAGCTGTTTCCTAATACCTGATACCTGTGACCTTATTTGAAAATAGAGTCTTTGCAGATAAAATTAATCAAATTAATATGTGGTCATTCTCAATTAGGATGGGGCTTAATCCAGTGTGATTGGGGTCCTTATAAGAAGAGAAAGCAGAGACACCAGGAAGAGAATATTACAGACAGAGAAGATGGCCATGTGAAGATTGAGGCCAAGATTGGAGTCATGTTGCCACAAGCCAAGAAATGCCTGGGGCTACCAGAAGTTGGAAGAATCAGGAAAGGATCTTCCCCTAGAAGCTTCAGATGGAGCATGGACCTGCCAACACCTTGATTTTGACTTCTAGCTTCCAGAACTGGGAAATAATAAATTTAAGTTGTTTTAAGCCATCCAGTTTGTGGTACATTTTCAAGGCAACCCTAGGAAACTAATACATCCACGAGGAGACTGAGAGGGTGAAGCCAGAGAGGAAGTAAGAAATTCACCTTTTAGACATCAAAGGAAGACAATGGATGGAGAGTCGTTTGTATTGTCAACTACTCTAGACAGGTTAGATAATATCCAAATTGTAAGTATCCACTGAGTTTAGCATTACACAGGTGCATAGGCATTTATTGTTAATATTATAAGGAATTGTTAAGCCGTTTCAGTAGCGTGATCACTTCTGTCTAAAGGATTAAGGAAAATTTCATAGCGGACATGGCACTGCAGCTGGAATTTAAAGCCTAAATAGGATTTCAATATGCAGAAATGGAAGGTGTTGCAGTGAGAGGGGGAGAAGTGGTGAAATTATGGAGAGAAAAAGATTCAGGGGGGCGCTTGGGTGGCTCAGTCCTTGGGCATCTGCCTTCGCCTCGGGTCGTGCTCCCAATGTCCTGGATCGAGCCCCGCGTCGGGGTCCCTGCTCCGTGGGAAGCCTGCTTCTCCCTCTCCCACTCCCCCTGCTTGTGTTCCCTCTCTCGCTGTGTCTTTCTCTGTCAAATAAATAAATAAAAAATCTTAAAAAAAAAAAGGAAGAAAGAAAAAAGAAAAAGATTCAGGACACATACAGGACATGACCAAGAGAACACAAGGTCTTTATAAAGGAGATGTTATCTGGAGTCCCATCATGGATGTCCTTAAATGCCATGATAAGAAATTTGAACTTTTCTCTAGAAAGTGCGATATGGCACGATATTAAGTATAAGTTAAGAAAGTTGTGTGGAAAATGTTATATAAATACTAGTAAATAAGCAAAATGGGCAAAGGGGAAGACTATAGACAATGAAAACTGGAAGCTACTAGAATGCCCAGGGGAGATATTCTGAGAATCTGAACTAAAGTGACAATGAGAATGGAAATATAGTTCCTATTTTTGAAGCCCTATCATGTACCAGGTCCTCTGTTGGCTGCATTATATATGTTAATTGCACTACCTCTGACAATTCCTCTCCTTGGTAAAATTTACTGTCCTAATTGTATACCAATGGAAACTCTAACTCAGAGACGTTAGTATCTCACCCAAGGTCACACAAAGAGAATAAATGGTGGCATTGATATTTGTACACAGAAATTTGGTATATTTTTAGGCTCTTGTCTCATCAACTTACCCATCCTACAGCTCATGTTGCAAATTCCAGACATTATTTGGAAAATGTATGAAATGAGACCTCACACTTTGCAATTTTGCACGACCTCCTCCAAAAAGGGAAGAATATTGTGAAAACACAGCAATGCTCTTTGGGAAATCCACTGTGTGGATTGCAGTTCGTTTGCCATCTATTTTTCCATCTTTCCTATCCCCTAAAACACACTGTTTCACTATCATAAGCATTTAATAGCTTTTCTTTTCCCTCTGGTACCTGAGGACATCAGGTGCATTTTGACATAGGAAAGAAAAGTACCTTTTGAACTATCTTTGAGGGGCTGCTACTCAGTGCACATTGATTTTCCTTTTAAACTAGAATCAGTCAGTGTTTCTCTGTCAGACACTCACTGATGACCACTTATCCTTGAGACACACATGAATGAATCAGACAATTTTCTAATGATACTGAATTGGAAAGAAAACGGTACCTTGATTCCTGTTTGTAAGTTTATTGTATCAAAATACAGATACAAACTTTTAAAGAGGGCATTCTTCTAGGCTTGATAAAATAGAACACAAGCTATCCTTTGATGAGCTTTTAAAGAAATCTTTGATCTACTTATTTTTAATAATAAAATATTGGGAAGTCGAGTGTATTCCCGCACATCTCAGGCATTTAAGGAAATGATCAACATCATTGCAAGATAACTGGCTGCCATCTTTTGAGAATCTGAACTAGAAACAGGAGAACTGGAGGGTTAGGAAAGAAAAGCACAGGGACCGAATAATTGCCTTTCTCCTTCTGTTTATATAATAAATGCACTCATTGTTGCCATGGCAAAGGAGCCAGTCTGTTTTTCTCATTCCTCTGTTTCTACCCATTATTATTATATCCAACACCAGAAAATGTCATATTTCACTATCAACTTTCTTGAATCATTACGTTTATCTACTCTGCATTTACTAGTCTAGCCACAGTCTTTTTCATAGTGATACTTGGACAAAAAGTGATTTCAGGCAAGGGAAGTGGCTTCAGATGCAGTTCGAGGCATCAGGAAGCAAAGAATGAGGGAAGGGGGGCGGGGGGGGGGGGAAGACAGCAGCTCTCTAGCCAGGAGGGCCTCCCTAACCTTGGAAAACCCCTCAGATCCAAAAGGGACAAAGTCTAAAAATGTCATTCAAAGCAAATTCCACCTTGTTGATAAACTGAATTGACTTTGTAGGCATCTATTTTGACTTTCTACACTCCCAAACCAACCATCATGATGGGGGTCATTAGTCTCTTTTGTCATGATGAGGCTGAGCTCATCTAAGCATAAAGTCTAAATTAGGGGAATTAATACTACCACCGCTCTAAAACAGTCATACGACAGGTGGAGTATTCTGCCCAATCCATGATGTCAGATTTTGTCAGAGACAGTGACTAATGTATTTTCCAAAAGATGACAACTAAGGTCTTGCAACCACGTCCCCCATTCATTAATGCATTTGTGTATTCAAAAATTGCTTATTAAAAGCATATTATGTGCTAAGCACTGACCTAACCTGAAATTCAAAACAAAATACTCCAGTATGACTTCATCCCCTTCTCTCAAAAAGTTTACATTCCAATCCAACCATGCAAGAGGCAGTTGAATGAAGAGGATATTTTTAGTTTAGAAAAAAGATGACTGAGTTTGAGGAACTACGCCCGAGAAGATAGCAAATTTAGGAAAATGCCACAATCTGTAGGAAACAATAAGGGTGAGATAAGTGGTTGCATCCTGTTTATATGCCCTAAGGCTGGAGTGTATAAACAATCAGCTCAGATGTTCTTTCTTGTTCATTTCCATTCCGCAGGCAAAAAGATGAGGCAGCTTGCCTTTCCTTTCATAAATCCCTCGGTTGCAGACTCTGATATTCTTGTTGAAACAATCCTACGGAGAGACACCTGGGTGGCACAGTAGGTTAAGGGCCCAACTCTTGGTGTGGGCTCGGGGTCTTGATCTCAGGGTCGTGAGATTGAGCCCCCTGTCTGGCTCCGTGCTTAGCTTCAGATTCTTTGTCTCTCTCCCTCTGCCCCTCCCGCTCGTGCTCTCTCTTTCTCTCTCAAATAAATAAATTAATTAATTAAAAAAAAAAAAAATCCTACAGAACAAAGGGACCATGGGAAAGCTCAGGACAGAAAGGTTCCAGCCTTGAACAATTTAGAAAGAGTCCAGCCAACAACCAACCTGGATTCTGCTTTTAAAGATTTGAACAGTTTTCATGTGCAATAAGTAAGATTCTAGACTTATATAAAATTGCAGGAAACTAAATTGAGACTAAATGAGTGGATACTATAAAAGTAAGCTTTCGGATCAATACAATAATAATAATAATAATAATAAGCTCTAGAGTCATACTTCTCAAATTGTAATATGCATGTGAATTACTGGGAGAGCCTGTTAAATGTAGATTCTGATTCAGGTCTGGCCAAGGGCCTGGGATTTTTCATTTCTAACAAGAGCCCAGTTCGGGCTGATGCCTCCGGTCCTAGGATTAAATCTCACGTATCTCTGCTCTAGAGTCATCTGACAACGGGCTCTCTAGGATGCACTTACTGGGTTGCCAGCACTACAACTATTGAAACAGAAGCTGAGTAACCATTTGTCAGGCATGCCACATGCTTGTTCTCTATTGTTAAGAGTCTGTTCTTTGGTTAGTCTCTTTTTTTTTTCTTTGTTCATTTGTTTTGTTTCTTAAATTCCACATATGAGTGAAATCATATGGTATTTGTCTTTTTCTGACTGACTTATTTTGCTTAGCATTATACTTTCTAGGTCCATGCTGTTGCAAATGGCAAGATCTCATTCTTTTTTATGGCTGAGTAATATTCTACTATATATATATAGTGGAATATTATATATATACCACATCTTTGTTATCCATTCATCTAGTGATGGACACTTAGGCTGCTTCCATATCTTGGCTATTGTAAATAATGCTGCTATAAACATAGGGATGCATATATCCTTTTGAATTAGTGTTCTTTGTATTCTTTGGTTAAATACCCAGTAGTGGAATTAATAGGTCCTATGGTAATTCTATTTT
Source organism: Halichoerus grypus (assembly GCF_964656455.1). NCBI lineage: Eukaryota > Metazoa > Chordata > Mammalia > Carnivora > Phocidae > Halichoerus > Halichoerus grypus. Next base: position 135,007,014 of record NC_135716.1, read on the forward strand.
TTACTTTTTGAGGAACCTCTATACTGTTTTCCACAGTGGCTGCACCAGTTTGCATTCCCACCAACAGTGCACAAGGGTTCTTTTTTCTCCACATCCTTGCCAACACTTATTTCTTGTGTGTGTGTGTGTGGTTTTTTGTTGTTTTGTTTTTTAGCCATCTGACAGGCGTGAGGTGATATCTCATTGTGTTTTTGATTTGCATTTCCCTGATGCTGAGTGATGATGAACATCTTTTCATGCACCTGTTGGCCATCTGGATGTCTTCTTTGGAGAAATGTCTGTTCATGTCTTCTGCCCATTTTTTAATTAGATTATTTATTTTTTGGGTGTTGAGTTGTGTAAGTTCTTCATATATTTTGGATACAAAACTTTATCGAATATGTCATTTGCAAATATCTTCCCCATTCAGTAGGTTGTCTTTCCATTCTGTTGATTGTTTCCTTTGCGTGCAGAAGCTTTTTATTTTGATGTAGTCCCAATAGTTTATTTTTATGTTTGCTTCCCTTGCTTCAGGAGACATAGCTAGAAAAATGTTGCTATGGTCAATGTCAGAGAAATCACTGCCTGTGCTCTCTTCTAGGATTTTTATGGTTTTAAGTCCCACACTTAATCCATTTTGAGTTTATTTTTCTGTATGGTGTTAGAAGGTGGCCCAGTTTCATTCTTTTGTATGTAGCTGTCAAGTTTTCCCAACACCATTTGGTGAAGAGACTGTCTTTTTCCCACTGCATATTCTCATCTCCTTTGTCAAAGATTAATTGACTATATAATTACGGGTTTATTTCTGGGCTCTCTATTCTGTTCCACTGACCTATGTCTCAACTTTTGTGCCAATGCCATACTATTTTGATTACTACAGCTTTGTAGTATAACTTTGCAATACATTCCTTTTTTTTCTTTTTCAAGATTGCTTTGGCTCTTTGGGGTCTTTTGTGGTTCCATATAAATTTTAGGATTATTTGTTCTAGTTCTGTGAAAAATTCTACGTCCTATTCTTAATCCCCTTTACTCAGCTACCATCTCTGCTAGTCTGGGTAGCTTAACTGGTGGGTGACCCAGATTCACATTCTTGAAATGTATAAGCCCCTGGTTACCATGCTGTTCTTCTTAGGCCATGGCTCACTTCACCTGTATATTTACTAGTGATAAGTAGTGATCAAGGTCAACCTCAACATTGATAATAAGAAATCACACTTTACCTCTGTGGTCTTTCTCCAAAACACATAACCCTAATCTAATGATGAGAAAAACATCAGACAAATCTCAACTGAGGGACATTCTATGAAGTACTTAACCAGTATTCCTTAAAACTGTCAAGGTCATCAAAAACAAAGAAAGTCTTAGAAATGGTCACAGCTATGAAGTCTAAGGAGACATGACAATTAAATGTAATGTGGTATCCTGAATGGCATCCTGGCATTAAAAAAAAAAAAAGACATTAGGAAAATATTAAGGAAATCTGAATAAAATATAGGCTTTAGTTAATAATTATGTATCAATATTGGTTCATAGATTGTGACAAATGAACTACTGATGTAAGATGTTCATGATAAGGAAAACTGGGTGCAAGGTACATGGAAACTCTCTGTATTATTTTTGCAATTTTTCTTTAGATCTAAAACTGTTCTAAAATTGAAGATTTAAAAAAAAAAACTAAATCACTCTTAAGGAGATAATTATCTTTTTAATAAAAACAAAAAAATGTTTGCCATTATAATTATGGAACAATAGTCCCAGAGCATGATAGAAATTTGGGCAAGATAAACAGTGGACTCAAGTTGGACAAATTGTGATATTCCAAGAACTGACTAGCAGAAGGAGATTGGGGTCCCAGAGCAGAGCAATAAAGGAAATGGAATGAAATCAGTGACGTAGCAGGAGACCACGGATACTACAGAATGAAGTCAGTCCCCAGAATATTTCCAGGGGTAGGAATGGCCAATGAAGTTTAAGAACAGTATTCCTCATATCTCATTTACATTTTTCTGCACCATTATGATGTAAGTAACCTCCACCCTCGTGCTACCTCCTCTGTTTGCACTTAAATATTCCTTCTGGGCAGTGCACGTGGTATTTTTGAGAAATCAAGGCAAACGGAATGCTTCAGGGCACACGCTGGCTAGAGGAGAGAGAACAACCACAAGAAGCAAAACGCAGGCAACAAAGAAGAATTCCAGAAGCAGAAAACCAGGAGAGGCGACTCTAAGAGCCATCAGCCTTCTGAGAGTCTTCGGAGGTAATGAAGGCAGCGGGGAGACACGGGGTCTCTCCTCAGTCTGGAGACATGAGGAACGTGTACAGGATAATTCTGTGAGGCAGTTATGTAACAAAACACGTTCCTAGAAGAGTGCAAATTTATAGGCCTTTTTTTAACAATAGGAACCATGAAAGTATTTGCCACTTGGCAATTTCATGAGTGTAAAATGTTCCACTCAGTTCACATCCACCACTTCAAACCAAAGGAAGTCACAATTTATTTGTTACCATCTTAGTTAGAATAATATGCCAGCGCAGAAACTTCCTTTCAATTATGTGTTCCTGGCTTCCTGCCTTCTTAAAATAAATAAAACCGCCATATCCTACCTCTCAGAACAAAAACAACACCACGTAGCAGTTAAAGCAAAACCTCTGAAGCAGATCAACCCCTTAGGCCAACTTCTGACTCTGTGGACGCTCACCTCCCTTGCTTATATAAGTGGAAATGTTTTCAAAAGGGTCTCTGTTTCATTGATAGAAGGATACAGGTCTGTGAGCAGAGAAGGGTTCCTGTGGAAAGCAGGTCAGATGAGCACAAAGGGGAAATGCATCAATTCAACTTTGTGAAGTAATTATGAATTGATTATACCAGGCAGTCTGATAAGGGATACAAAAATCAGGAACACGGCCTTGTCCTCAAGAAACTTTCAGTCTAATGGGCAAGGTAAATAATAGGCAAGCAAAGTAATGGCTGTTTAAAAATATAAAGAAAGATTGCAAGACACAAAGAGTTCTAGAGATGGGTTGCATAACAATACGAATATACTTAGCACTACTTAACTATATACTTAAAAATGGTTAAGATGGTAAATTTTATGTTATGTGTATGTCTTCCCACAATTGAAATTTGTTTTAATTTTGAAAAGGAAAAAAAAATGTAAATAAAGATAATTGATTGACCACCTCCCCCTGGTTTGGCACCAGGTAAGATTGGATTCTGCCCAAGAAAATCCACTTTAGGGGGAAAAAAAAAAGCACACAATTCAGTTCAAAATCCACGATGGACAATCAATCATCAAACACTAAGAGAACAAGTAGAAATACCAAGGAGCCAGAATTGGTGTGGAGATGCACAGAAGAGAGGACAGAGATGGGCAAAGAACTCGCAGGGTCCTTGGGACACCTGGGTGGCTCAGTTGGTTAAGCATCTGCCTTCGACTCAGGTCATGATCCCGAGTCCTCGGATCGAGCCCCGCATCAGGCACCTTGCTCAGTGGGAGCCTGCTTCTCCCTCTGCCTACCATTCCCGCTGCTTGTGCGTGCTCTCTCCTCTCTTTCTGACAAATAAATAAATAAATAATCTTAAAAAAAGAAAAGAAAAGAAAGAAAAGAAAAGAAAGAACTCACAGGGTCCAAGAACTGGCAGAGTACCAAGTGTGCCAGAAAAAAAGAAAAGGCTAGCGCAATTGCTGCTGGCTGCTACGGGCATCACTGGCTCCCTTTCTAAGTTGTTAGGCAAGCAATTGGGAATGTGAAGGGGCAGAGCCCGGAGAGCTACATAGTAAGGGCTAATGAATGCTGGAGAACAAAACAAGTTCCAAGGATCTGCCAAAGAGGAAGGACGAGGGAGATCAGGAAAAGCTTCCTGGAGAAGTTGACCATTAGAGTGAGCTTTACAAGACGGATTGATTTTGTCATATGGGATGATGGGGGAAAAAGCATTTCCATAGGAAAAGAACAAAACCACGGAAACTGGGAAAGGCCAGGGATTGTGGTTACATATCTAGTAGATAAATGTATCTAACATGTAGAGAATTAAGAAAATTAAGAGAGAGGGGTGGGCACCTGGCTGCCTGTCAGTAAAGCATACGACCCTGGATCTTGGGGTTGTGAGTTTGAGCCCCACATTAGAGGCTGAGTTTACTTTAAGAAAGAAAGAAAGAAAGGAAGGCAGGAAGGCAGGAAGGCAGGAAGGCAGAAAGAAAGAAAGAAAGAGAAAGAAAGAAAGAAAGAAAGAAAGAAAGAAAGAAAGAAAGAAAGAAAGAAAGAAAGAAAGAAAGAAAGAAGGAAAGAAAGAGAAAATTAAGAGAATAATGTGAGATAACCTTGGAAAAAAGGCCACACTATTAGGGTCTTGCAAATCAGAATAAAGCAGTCAACAAAATTAAACTGGCAATAGTGTTTTTATTATATTGAAGGGAGAGAGAATATATAAAAGACCTATTTAAGGCTTTGGCAGTGACTCAGGTAAGAAGACTGCACCCAACATAAGGGTTCATCTTGACTATGGCTGGTATTCCCAGCAGCGAATCCCTAGTACATAGTAGGTGAATAGTAAACATTTGCTGAATAAATACATTATGCATAATAAAGAAACATTTAAGTGGGGCACCTGGGTGGTTAGTCGGTTAAGTGTCTGACTCTTGCTTTGGGCTCAGGTCATGATCTCAGGGTCCTGGGATCCAGCCCCGAGACGGGCTCCACGCTCAGCACAGAGTCTGCTTGAGATTCTTTCCTCCTCCCTCCCCCTCTTCCTCTGCTCCTCCCGAAGCTCCGGCAATCATGCCTGTACTCTCTCTCTCCCCTTAAAATAAATAAATAAATAAAATCTTAAAAAAAAAAAGAGAAATAAATATTTAAGGGATGAAATCAGAGGGCCTGAGCTAAGATAATGACAATGGTAATGGAAAATGGGGAAAAAAATAGAAAAAATATTAAGATAAAATCAATACGATTTAATATTAAATTAGAAGTGGGAAAAGAATATATGATCTTGAAGTTTGGAGCTTGGGTGCTTTGGGAGTGGAAGAAGAAGATAATGAGTCTTCTACCCCCACCTGTGCATAGAAAAGATATTTTAATGCAAATCTTTCTCATTAGAAGTATGATCTATGGTGGACCTTGGTAAACACAGTACAGAAAGGAGCACAATTAAGTAGATTACAACTGACATAACATTGAGTTTACAAATTATCTAGCTATACTTTTTGAAACAGCCATAAACAGTATTCTTAGCTAAGCTAAAAAGCAAACTATATGCTTCAAAGAATGAATAGCTTAGGTCCTACTCCATATTTCTCAACAGAAAATACAAAAAGAAAAACAGCTAATTAAATAGAAATGCTGCCCTATAGCTCATCTCACAATTTTAAAAGCAATCCATTTACCTTAACTACTCCTAACAGATACCTTCTAAAAGGCAAGGATACAGGTTAAGCGAAACTCAATGTTCCCAGCTCACAATGTTTCCATCTCTGCCCGGATGGATGGTAAAATAAGCAAGATGATCTACATACTTCCTACCATAATATCCAGCTATTTGCTAAAAAGGATGTTTGCTTTTTACACCAGAGATATTCTGAGGTTCCCCTGGGCAGTCAATCACAGGAGAAAGTGGTTCTCTCACAGCAGAGACAATGTTAGAGACTGAATCACATTGATAAACCTGACCGACCACGTTTCTCTTTGAAATCTTAAACTAAAGCGTAGATAAAGATAACATTTGGTTACTTAACAGTCAGTTACTTAGTGGGATATTCACTAAGAAATTTCATTTCTTGCTTCAGAGTAACATGAGCTTTTGAGATTTTTCTGAAGTTTTACAATCAAAGAAAAATTAGACACAAACCTGTTAGCTGGAAATGGAGCCTCTTCTTAAGACTTCTTCGACCCACTTGATATAGTCTGAATATATAGGAAAATAATTGCCTGTACTGTTTACCATAAAGAGGTTTTAAGTATAGGGGCGCCTGGGTGGCTCAGTCGTTAAGCGTCTGCCTTCGGCTCAGGTCGTGATTGTAGGGTCCTGGGATCGAGCCCCACATCGGGCTCCCTGCACCGCGGGGAAGCCTGCTTCTCCCTCTCCTACTCCACCTGCTTGTGTTCCCTCTCTCGCAATGTCTCTCTCTGTCAAATAAATAAATAAAATGTTTTAAAAAAAAAAAAAGAGGTTTTAAGTATATCACAAACATCAACCACTTCACATCTGACTAGCAGCAGCATATTTCCAAGGCCAGGATGATCTCCCCACTAGCAACAAGCACTTCTGTTAGGTAAGGATGTGGAAACACGTTATGCAACCATTTGTACAATTGTATGTTGCTCAGCCAACAGTTTTCATCTTAGAGTCATAACTTTGTGATCACCTGGCCTACCTAACCCAACGCCCTGCTTTCCAAATTGTGTTCTACCTATTATTAAAAATCAACGGGCATCTGATTCCTCAGGATGCCCTGCAAGCTTGGCCCAGCATTCCACGAACTTGATCGATTATTTACACTTTGGGAATCAACTCTCTGCTCACAGTCCTTTCTATTTCTTTAGTTTAAGTCTGAGGAAACTCACTCAGGAAGGAGGTTGGAAGATACTTCCACAAGTCACCCAAGAGGGCTGAGACCAAAATACAAGCACCTTGGCCATTAAAGGCATGGCAGTTGGCTAATAAGAACTTTTTCTTAGATTCAAGCATTAAACATACACCGGATAGGCCATTTTCCACAAAAGGGATAAAAAATTATTCTGGGATCTTAAAACACAGTGTTCACTGGGAAGAACTGCCATTTTTCATGTCTCCTTCCTCGAAATGCCATTCTTGCCACAGCCCAGATTGAAATTCCTAGGACTCAATGGGGGAAAGTTGAGAAAACCCATGGTGCATTAGGGAAAACAGAAATTCTCAACCAAGAAAACAGAAATTTAAGAAGCACAGGGGAGTTTGTTCTCACAGAAAAAGAAATCTGGGATAGTACTCATAGGAACACTCATATTATCCCCAGGACAGCCTGTAAATAAGTTGTGTTACCACTGACAAATTTTTAAGATTTTTCAAACTAACATCTGAATTCCCAGAAAATGTATTATGCTCTTAGGAAATGTTTCTCTCAGTCCTCTGCCTTGCACGTTGTTTTCTCTCTCTCTCTATGGGGTCATGGACAGCAGAGTCTCACAGCCATACAAACAGCAATAAAAGCCACCAGCTATTGAACACTTAACCACATGCCAGGCACTACGCTAAGTATTTGATAGACATTTGAGTGCTTTAACCCTCACAGCAATTCCTACAAGTTGGTGGTATTAACCTCATTTTCGATATAAACAAACTGAGGTACAAAGAAATTAAGAGAACGGCGGAAAAGTTGGATGGCCGAGAGGTAGCAGAGGCAGGATTCAAATCCCTTAGTTTAGAGCCATACTGTTTTTATTGCTAATAATTTTATTGCTAAAAATGGAGAGCGGGGCACCTGGGTAGCTCAGTCCACTAAGTGTCTGCCTTTGGCTCAGGTCATGATCTTGGGGTCCTGGGATCGAGTCCCACATCGGGCTCCCTGCTCATCAGGGAGTCTGCTTCTCCCTCTCTCTCTGTCCCTTCCCGCCCCCTTGCGTGCTCTCTCTCTCTCTCAAATAAATAAAATCTTTAAAAATTAAAAAAAAAAAAAAAAAAGCAAGCAAGCAAGCAGAGGACGGACCAAGTATAAACTTGGTTACTGCATGGGCATTTGGATTATAGAAAAAAAAATGTGTCTTCTTTCTCATGTCCTTTCTTACCCCTAAAACTGAACCCACAAGTGATGGAGGCTGGTGTAAGGCATACGAATTGGAATTGCAGAAAAGCAGCTTAGAAATGGGTGTTTAAAGGTTGGTTAATTTGATTGAAGTAAGAGTGGAATGGAAGAGATGAATTAAGAGCATACTGAATGGCCAACTTTAATCTCTAGTTTTATTCAAGATGCATAATTAGAGAGAAAAAGTCCCAAGTACATCTGCTGGTCTATAAATGTAACCAATTTCATTTATTTAAATGTCATCAAAGCTTCTTCACTGTTGGATTCTGGTAGAAACCTTATTCAGTTTTTCCCTAGCTATGTAAATATATTTGGACAGAAACTTATGTGAAATATGTATGTATATATGTATGCACACACATAACCCCAGTTACCCAATATTTATTTACTACACCTTCGACAACACAGAATCTAAGAGGAAAACAGAAAGTAGGCAAAATGTTCTCTTTGCAAGCAGCATAGACACAGTAAATATCATGTGCTTTCATCCCCGCACTTGCCCATGCTAAGAGCGTTAAGAACTTTTATTTTGCTGTTACTGCTCACAGCTCAGTATTTGGTAACCTGTTTTTCATTCCACTGCTGATAAGAAGTAAAGAGAAAGGGAGGATTATTTTTTTTTTAAAGATTTTATTTATTTTGACAGAGACAGAGAGTGTACAAGCAGGCAGAGGGAGAGGGAGAAGCAGGCTCTCCGCTGAGCAGGCTCCGAGAGCCCGATGCGGGGCTCGATCCCAGGACCCCGGGATCATGACCTGAGCCGAAGGCAGACGCCTAACGACTGAGCCACCCAAGTGCCCGAGCGGGAGGATTATTAGAGGCAGCCGTCCTTGGAGGCAGCAGAAAGTGAGAACTGACAGGCAAATAACTAAACGATAGAAAGTATATTCACATACACATAGTTGCTTAATGTGCTGCCATAGAATGAATGGGTAAATGAATGAACCTTCCCAAGAACCTAAATTACACAGTCAGTTTGACAGCAGTTCATGGGAAAAGACCTGGGCATTCTAGTAATGCGAGTACAGAATGTGAGTCAAGAATTAATGTTCTAGGGTGGCTCAGTCGTTAAGTGTCTGCCTTCGGCTCAGGTCATGGTCCCAGGGTCCCGGGATCGAGCCCTGTATCAGGCCCCTGCTCAGTGGGGAGCCTGCTTCTCCCTCTCCCTCTCCCCCTGCTTGTGCTCTCTCTCATTGTGTCTCTCTCTGTCAAATAAATAAATAAAATCCTTAAAAAAAAAAAAAAATTACTGTTCTACTAGGTTGAATAAACTGTTCCATGCAATGTGTGTGTGCATTTGTGTGTGTCTGTCTGTCTCTCAGAGTGGGACAGGGATGATCATAAGGATTTAGAGATCTCACAAAATGAAGGCAGCTGACCCTCGTGGAAACTGGAGCCAGGCACTGGAAAGCCCTATGTGGTTCACTGGCAGCCATGGGCTGTGTCTCTCCTCTGTGCTTCCCTCTGTGGACCTGCACTATTTTTCTTGCTTCTACTCCATAAGGCTATGACTAGTCACATCTCTACCTTCAGCCTCAATGCTGGGCCTTCCAGCTCCTCTCCAGGGAAACAGGGCTTCCACATTCCCAGGAGAGGTATCTAATTGGCCCAATAAAAACAAAACAAACAAAAAAATAAATCCGATATTTGCCTTTATTCCAACCAGTTGTGGCCAAGCGTGGCAGGGTCAAATGTAACACCGTAACCACCTAGAGCAGCCTTTAAGTATTTATTCATTCAACCACTCATTTATCTGTTTACATATGATATGTAGTCCCTGACCACATGGAGCTCACATTTGAGAAGTTAATGGTCACATTTCAAGTTTCACATTCAAAGAAATAGAATATTTTGTTGCAGTCACTTTCTGAAAGATATTAAGGAACTAGACCATGTTCATGGATGGATCACTAAGTCTCTGAGAAATTTGGAAGCCCTGTCTCATGAAGAATTGTTCAAGACTCTTAAGTTGCTAGTGTAAGAAAGAGAAAACTCATTCAGTCATTCATCAGGATATTTCATGAGTACCTACTTTATTTCCCACACTGTTCTAGATGCTGTGGTTGTCATGGGGCACAAAATGAGACCCAATTTGCTCATATCAAAGGAAGCCTGACTGCTGTCGTCAAACTTCAACAATTTGTCTTGTATAAAATACACACTTACTCTATTCTGCTCCAAAAGGCAGAACTCATCAGAGAATGAAAGTTACAGAACTGAAGATAGAAGAATGTGCTATCTAACCATTGGTGGGGTCTAGAAATAAAAAACTCCCAGGGAATTACGTCTCCCTGCTGGAACTATGGCAAGTGGGAGAACTATCAGGAATATTGTCAGTGATTCTGGCAGAGGAGAAAAAGTGGAACAGAGGTATTTGCTAAAGTCCCTTCTAAGTCTAAGACTCCAAAATGGAGCTTCAGAGAACAGAGTTCAGAAACATAATACCGTATCTGAACCTCCAGTTTAGCTCAGAGAGAGGGCTTCCCAATAGGCTTCATTATGTTATTCTCTACCCTCATTCTTCTCAGATGCACTCTCTGTAAAACGGCATTGCAGAAATGTTCAGAGACCCACAGTGGCTCCAAAAGAACATTTTTATAAGTAATGTTGTAGGCTGACTGTACAAATTGGTAATAGGAGCACTATAGGATCTATTGTTACTAATCTGTTTTTAGAACAATACTGAAAAATGACACAACTTCTAACCAGAAAGGGAAATAAATAGGCTAGCCTCTGTGTGTGTCTGCATGTGATGGCAATAAAGGATTTACGTGAGTGACCTTGAAAATTATCTGTATCTACCTAAGATATGCTTTCTGTGGTAACAGTGGGGGACAATGAAGCTGAATTTTACATGCAGACTTCAGAGCCCATGAGATGTAGGATTGTGCCCCGACTCCCTCGTCTCTACTTATGCCTGTTTCCTCATTTGTAAAACGCATATAATCACAATGCATATGGTTAAAAGAGATCATTGTACAAACAACGCACTTAGCCCAGTGCAGTGCCTGGCCCAAGGTGAGCACTCAACATACACTAGCTATAATATTTACAGAACAATGAACATGTGGCGAGTATCCTTTTATGTGCCAGGCAACGAGGTGCTGGCTTTACATGTGTTTTCTCATTACTCTCCGTGTTGAATAGATAAGAAAATGAAGACTTAGAGGAGTTAATCAAATCCTTCAAAGTTAAACAGTGAGTGACAGGGCAGGAAATTCAGCCCAAGTAGTTTTAAACCAAGAATGTAAACCCAAGTAGTTTCTAACTATTGACTATAGCTCTACTTCCATTATGTTCTCTCTGCCAGCATCTTTAATATCAGGCTTCTGTCTGAAATGGTGTCTCATTGTGTTTTTAATTTGCATTTCTAACGAAACCAGAGAGGGGACAAACCATAAGAGACTCTTAATCTTAGGGAAACAAACTGAGGGTTGCTGGAGTGGAGGGGGGTGGGAGGGATGCGGTGGCTGGGTGATGGACATTGGGGAGGGTATGTGCTATGGTGAGCGCTGTGAATTGTTTAAGACTGATGAATCACAGAACTGTACACTGAAACAAATAATACATTATATGTTAATAAAAAAATTGCATTTCTAAGATTGTTAATGTGTCTGAGTGTATTTTCATGGTTTTGTCTTTATCTTACAGATTTGTACAAACACTGTATATTCTGAATACTAATTATGTAATTATTTGCCAGATACACACACTCTCACACACACACACACACAATTTTTATATATATTACCTTCTCCAAGTCTTTTCCTTCCTCTGTCTCTGTGGTGTCTCCTCATGAACGAAAGTTCTTATTTAATGCAATTACATTCATCAATCTTTGTGGTCTGTGCTCTTTAGATCTTGTTCAAATAATATTTTCCTTCTCCAAGTCACAGATTTTTTCTTATACTTTCTTCTAAAAGTTTTATTTAGCTTTGCCTTCCACGTTTACATTTTTACTAGATATGGAATTGATATTTATGGTCACTGTGAAGTACAGATCCAATTCCATTTTTTCCAATAATTTCAACCCATTTGTTGACCATTCCATTTTCCACAGGTTTCTGGTATATATCAAATTTATTATGTTCCATTGGTCTCTTGGTCCCTTAGTTCTTGCACCAATCACCCACTTCTTACTTAATATAATGTTATAAGATTTGCTTCTTCTTTTTCAGGACTATTTTGGCCATTCTCAGGCCTTCAGTGATCCACATAAATTTTAAAACCAGCTTTCAAGCTTTGTTGTGTCAAGCTTGCAAGGACAGCACAAATCATTTTTAGATTTTTATTTTAATACCACTGAATATGTTGTTCCATTTGACTAGACATTCAAGATAAGTCTACTTATTATCTAATGTTAATTATGGTATTTGTAATACCATTAATAAATTTTATAATTTTCTCCATAAAGATTTTTTTAGATTATTCCAGGTGTTTGTGCATGTATGTATATAAAATTTCTACTATAAATAGAATTGTACGTTTTTATTTCGACTATTTTCTTTTATTTAAAAGATTTTATTTATTTATTTATTTGAGAGAGAGAAAGCAGGAGCAGGGGGAGAAGGGGCGGGGGGGAGGGAGAGGGACAAGCAGACTCCACGCTGATCCCGAGGCAGGGCTCGATCTCAGGACCCTGAGATCATGACCCCTGCCGAAACAAAGAATCAGATGCTGAACTAAGCCACCCAGGCGCCCCTATTTCAACTATTTGCTACATTTTTGTTGCTGCTGCATAGAAATACCATAGATTTTTGTATATTAAATTTTATAAACAACATATCTAAACTTTTTTAATCAATTTTAGTGATGTATCTCTAGATTATGTAGGTATTCTACGTAAATAGTCATATAATTCCTCAAAACTGTGACTTCCTCTCTGTAATTTTTATACCATTCTTTTCTTGTTAGTTTTGCTTTGTTTGTAGCATTAACAAATACCTGAAAGATCATGTGTTAAAGTTGTACCATTAAGTATGGCTTGCTGTAAGGTTTGGGGAGATACCTTTTCTCAGGTTATGGAAATTCCCTTTATTCCTAGGTTTATACAAGGTTTTTCTCCTCAATCATGAACAGATACTGAGGGGGTGCCTGGCTTGCTCAGTCCGGAGAGCATGTGACTCTTGATCTTGGAATCATGAGTTTGAGCCCCACGTTGGGCATAGAGATTACTTTAAAAAATAAAAAATAAAAGCAGCATATGAATAGATACTGAATTTTATCAAATGCTTTTCCTACATATATTGAGATGATAAAATCTTTTTTCTTTTCTAATCTGTTGCTGTGAATTTTATTAACAGACTTTTCCAAAGCTAAAGCATGTTTATATTCTGAAATAGATTGAACTTGATCAAGATGTATCAATGTCCTGGGCGCCTGGGTGGCTCAGTTGGTTAAGCGACTGCCTTCGGCTCAGGTCATGATCCTGGAGTCCCTGGATCGAGTCCCGCATCGGGCTCCCTGCTCAGCGAGGAGCCTGCTTCTCCCTCTGACCCTCCCCCCTCTCACGTGCTCTCTCTCTCATTCTCTCTGTCTCAAATAAATAAATAAAATCTTTAAAAAAAAAGATGTATCAATGTCCTATTTACATTGCTGGATTTTTTTTTTAAGTATACTGTTTGGGTTTTTTTGGACCTGTGTTTTAACATGAAGCCTATCATTTTTTTTTATACTTACGGTATCTACTTTCTGAATGAAAGAAGTTGGTCAACTGTTTTATCTTTTTCTTTCTGGAAAAACTACGTAATATAGGGATTTTCTGTTTCTTGGAAAATGTGTTGAGCTCACCTGTAAATCAACATGGTTTCAATTCATTGACGAGTTGGGGAGTAAAAGAGGAAGGTTGATAACCATACTGTTATTGATATATTTAATTTTCTATTTTACCTTAGGCCGGTAGTTCCCTCCCACCACCACCCTGCCTTGCGCCACCAAAATCCACTTTTCTAGGCAATTATGGGCTGAACTGTGTTCCCAGAAAATTCATATGTTGAGTCTCTAACACCCAGTACCTCAGACTGTGACTCTATTGGGAGAAAGGGCCTTCGAAGAGGTGATTAAGTTAAAACGAGGCCTTAGGGTGGGCCTTAATCCAATCTGACTGGTGTCCTTCCAGAAAGAAGTTTGGCCCCACAGAGAAATTTGACAGAGAGCATGCTCTCACACAGAGAAAACACGATGTGAGGACACAGAGAGAAGGAGGCCATCTGCAAGCCAAGGACAGAGGCCAGGCGAAACCAAACTGGCAAAGATCTTGATTTTAGACTTCTATTGTCCACAATTGTGAGGAAATTAATTTCTGTCCTTTAAGTCAGCCAGTCTGTGGTATTTTGTTAGAGCAGCCCTAGCAAACGAATACAAAGATTTACACATTTATTGAGATAGAAGCTCGTTGTTCAAAGTATTTTCTCTCTCCCTTTTTATTGTGTATTTTGCCTACTCATCTCTTCACTTTTCTTCTTATCAGACTTGCTGGAGGTTCTTCTGTCTTCTGAAAGGTAAACCGGGCCCCCTAGTTCAGATCCTGGTTCTGCCATTAACTAGTTGGATAACCTTTGACAAGCGACTTAAATTCTCATAGTTTCATTTTCCTCTTTTGTAAAATGGAGATAATTATAATACCCTCAGGCACCTGGGTGGCTCAGTTGGTTAAGCGACTGCCTTCAGCTCAGGTCATGATCCCGGAGTCTCAGGATCGAGTCCGCATCGGGCTCCCTGCTCAGCGGGGAGCCTGCTTCTCCCTCTGACCCTCCCCCCTCTCATGCTCTCTCTCTCTCTCATTCTTTCTCTCAAATAAATAAATAAAATCTTAAAAAATTTTTTTTAAATTTTATTAAAAAAATTGTAACACCTCAATGTAGGGCTGTTAGGGGGATTAGATGAGCTAACATAAATAAATCACTTAAAACAGTGCCAGTCAGTGCTAAATATTAGCTCTTTTTGTTAATATTATTATGGTTATTATTCAAAGTATCATATTTGGGTATTATTAATTCTCTCTATTGTTTTTCTGTTTTGTATTATCTTTTTTTTTAATTTTTAAAAATTTTTTTTAAAGATTTTATTTATTTATTTGAGAGAGAGAGAATGAGATAGAGAGAGCATGAGAGGGGGGAGGGTCAGAGGGAGAAGCAGGCTCCCTGCTGAGCAGGAAGCCCGATGCGGGACTCCATCCCGGGACTCCAGGATCACGACCTGAGCCGAAGGCAGGCGCTTAACCAACTGAGCCACCCAGGCGCCCCTGTTTTGTATTATCTTTACATTATATTATTTGTTTTTTGTTGGCTGGTGGCTTTTTTCTTTCTTTTAGCTCACTCTTCTTTTTCCAGGTGAAGTTAAAATCTTTGCTAATTTATTTTTCAGTATTGTTATTTTCTGTTCAGAAAATCAACTCAAACTTATAAATTTCCCCTGCTTTGGCTACTTCCAGCAAATTTTTTTTTTTTTTTTAAGATTTTATTTATTTATTTGAGAGAGAATGAGAGACAGAGAGCATGAGAGGGAGGAGGGTCAGAGGGAGAAGCAGACTCCCTGCCGAGCAGGGAGCCCGATGCGGGACTTGATCCCGGGACTCCAGGATCATGACCCGAGCCGAAGGCAGTTGCTTAACCAACTGAGCCACCCAGGCGCCCCTACTTCCAGCAAATTTTGATACAAAATGCTTTATCATTCACCTGTTGGTATTTTGTCATTTTTTAAACTACCATTTATTACAAGTCTAACTTGGCACCCAATATTATTTTTTAGTTTGTTTCTAGAAATTTGGAGTCTTTTATCCAACTTCCATTATATTTTCGCTTTATTGCAGTCCCTCCTTAACACCTCTGCCTCCACCCAGCTCACCAGACTGAGGGCCTTCTGCTCCTCATGCACAGATGCCGTATCTTCTTGTACTTTTCTGAAGATGACAAACTATTTCTTAAATATTCTTCTGGATCCCAGAGTCCCTTGTTTTGAGATGTGTACTCTTCCCCCCAATTCTTCTCAATACTGTTTCTTTCCTTGCTGCACAGTACTTTTTCCACCCAATGGACCACTTCAATTTACTTTTTCTTCTCTACTTCTTCTAGAACAGGGCAAGACCCATTCAAACTCCAGGTTCCAGTAGGTAGGGTGCGTGAATTTCCCCTCGGTCCTGCCTGTTGTCCCTTGGTATGGATGTTGACTACTTTTCTCACATTTGCAACTGACAGGCAGATTCACCGACACTGCTCTCATTCCAAAATCTAGCTCCTAATCGACTTCCCTCTGCCTGGCCTACCTCCACTCTACGTGGTTATTGTAGTCCACTCACCTGAGTTGTTTTTTGTTTTTTGTTTTTTTGTTTCTTAGTCATCTGAACTGATTAAGTACCCACTAAGACCAAGTTTCTTCCTTTCAACTCAAACCTTCAGGACTGTATTCCTGGGAATTACCTGTTTAGAATGCAGTGAATGCTGCCAATTTTCTTCCACTTTCTCCCCAGTTATTTCGGGGGATTTGTAGTTGAGTGTCTATCTGGCATGAAGAAGATAATGGTTGCACTGGGTGGTGGATACAGGGAAGATGGAGAAACGTGTCCTTTATTTTTTTTTAATCACTATAATTTTTTTTATTTTTAACTTTTTGGCTATTTAGATAATTCATTTCAAGAAACAATAAGCTGCAACAAATATAAGGGCTTATTTATTTCTTTGACAGTAAATATATTTTCTTCCAATTAAGATCTAATTTCTCATGAGGAAGTAAGAAAAATCTCACTGTAAATCTTAAAAATGAGAGAAAGCTTAAATGATACTTCAAGATTTTGTAATTTTCAAATTCTGCCAAAGATTATTTCTTGAAATTCCAATTAAATATTCATTAAACAAGTACTTATATGTTCCACTAGTATAGGTATCTAGTCAAAAATATGAAAAGTAATCAAAAATGCTTTTTCATTTTCCTTTGAAGGCTCTGTGTAGCTCAGAAACCGACAATAAATCTGTTCATTTAAAACAGAGTTTATCAAACTCAAAGATAATTTTCAATACAAATAACACTAAGGCTCAAATTTCAAGTCACTAGGAATGATGATTAAACCACATTCACTATGAAGAACTAGACAACTAATGTGTAACTACATTATTTAAAAAGATGCCTGGGGATGGGGACACGTGGGGAGGCAGACAGTGGCGACCTCTGGAAGATGGAACCTCTTCTCTCTGCTGGTCCCCACGCCGCTGCTCCGGAAGCCCCGGCATGCGGCTCACACGGCCACCAAGCAGGGAGAAGCCACGGGCCGGCATACCGTGGCCGCGAATCGCCGGCTTCCGGGCAGAGGCTCCACCGAAACATGTTCTTTAAACCCATTTTCTGTTTGTCTGAATGAATGAAGAGCTCTGCAGTATTGCCCCACTTCTGTCAAGTGAATGTTTCTGGAAGAAGACTTGGTCTGTGCCAGGTGTTGCTTTGAAAATCACTTTCTGATGTGTCCTGTCTCTGTCACTTCCTTGGAGGTAACCCTGGAGGCGAAGTTTATTAGCTCCTCCGGGTTTCAGTCTCCTCCCATATGAAGAGGATATCTGCCTCATTGGGTCATTATGATCCATAAAAGAAACGATCCACATAAAGTACTTAGTACCAGCCCTGGCTATAATAAATGCTTCACCAGTGGCAGGCATTATCATTATCACTATTATTATTTAATAATGCAGTTGCTGTGAAGTGTGTCTTGTTCTGAGAGCTATGAGACGTAGGTCCATTTCCATCTCTTCCGGCTGACAAATTTTAAGCTTTCCTTTCCTCTCTGTGCCTTAATTTTCTCATTTGTCAAATTGTAGTGCTAGGATACATAATCTTCCAAATCCTGCCTGCACTGACAGACTGAGATTCTGGGGAACCTAGAGCAGTGCTGCTTCCTGCATCCTCTGGGAACAGAGGTCCTTTATCGGAAGCTACTATTAAACAAACATAGGTCTTTAATTCGCACAAAGTAGAACTGGGCCTGGGACAAAGACCTTAATACAAAGTTCTATTTGTCCTCAGGTGGCTCTGACCAAATATGTTTTTGCAGTGCATCCTTCTTTTTTCCTCGTTCTTGCTTCCTCTCTCAGAGTTTTCTTTCCCTCTGTCTTAGCTCAGGGTGCTAAAACAGAATACCACAGCCTGGGTGGCTTATGAACAACAGGCATTTATTTCTCACAGTTCTGGAGGCTGGAGGCACGAGATCGGGTGCCAGCACAAATTCTGGCGAGGGCCCTCTTCTGGGCTACAAACTGCCCACTTGTGTCCTCACATGGCCGACAGCAGACAGAGAAAGCAGGCTGTCTTGTGACTCTTGTAAGGAAACAATCCCATTCATGAGAATCCCACCCTGGTGACCCCATCTAATCCTCATTACTTCTGAAAGGCCCCATCTCTCAATAGCATCATATTGGGGGCACAGATTTTCAACATATAAATTTGGGGAGGGGCACATAGACATTCAGTCCCTAACATCCTCCGTTCAAGTCACTAGGTCTTTTTCCTTACCAACATGCTATTCCCCTTCTCCAAATCGAGCTGGATCCTCCATCAGTTGATTCATTGACTCATTATATTTCACTGCATAATATTATTAAATCAAAGTTTTCTCATTCACTATATAATGTAGAGCTTTTGTTCCCCTGGAACCAGAATTCTAGGCATCATTAAATAGGTGTGAAAGATATTTGGGAATGAAAAGAGGTGAAAATAATCTTACAAATCACACATTTATAATTTCTTCTACCAGGATGAGGCTTTATCTTTTACATTACTTAAGTTAGGACCATGATGGCAAAGTATTTTTTTTTACCAGGTTTGTGCAGAACCTATCATGACTCTACCAGACACTTAAAATAGTTCCAGAACCAAGAGTCAAAGGAAGATCTATGTGATCCAGAGCTGGTACACTTGATAATTGTTCAATTGCATACTTGAGAATAGCATTACCAAAATGTATTCAGTAAAAATCCAGTTCCATGAAATATAAACCGTTTGTGAAGTATAGGTAAAAATTACTATGGTCACATAAATTTGGTTATCACTATGCTAAACAAAACCAAACAATTTTATTTAGAACAGGAGTTCTCACAACCTTTAATATGTCATTATAGGGGCGCCTGGGTGGCTCAGTCGATTAAGCATCTGCCTTCGGCTCAGGT
Source organism: Halichoerus grypus (assembly GCF_964656455.1). NCBI lineage: Eukaryota > Metazoa > Chordata > Mammalia > Carnivora > Phocidae > Halichoerus > Halichoerus grypus. The sequence goes on from NC_135716.1 coordinate 135,025,918, forward strand.
CCTGATCCCAGGGTCCTGGGATCGAGCCCCGTATCAGGCTCCCTGCTCAGTGGGGAGCCTGCTTCTCCCTCTGCCTGATGCTCTCCCTGCTTGTGCTCTCTCTCTGTCAAATAAATAAAATCTTTAAAAAAAAAATATGTCATTATATATTGGGAACGTCTAAGAAACTTCTAAGCTCTCTAAAGCATGTTCCCATGTTTTTTAAAAAAGCATCTGTGAAAGTTTAATATTAAATATTAAAATTTAATATTTAGCAAACAGTCACTCCCTCTGCCCCCACTATAGGTGAAGTATCCTACCCAACGCCATTGACATTGGGGTTGGACATGTGACTCGCTCTGGTCAATGGAACATTAGAGGCGTTCGATGCTCTAAGATCAATTTCTCTCTTACACTTCTGTGAGAACCTGTCTTGGTTAGCCACTTGTACTAGACGGATAGAGAAGACCTGAACCCAACTAGGAGCTTGGAATCAAGCCTGGTGACTACAACCTTGATGCCAAGTATGCAGTGGAGCCCAGCCTAGACCGGCCAGACTGGGGTTGAACTGCAGACAGTGAGCATGAAAATAAATGCGTACGGGGGATAAGCCACTGAGATACTGAGGCTAGCCGTCCCCAAAAGCAGACTAAACATGTCAATGAAGTAGAGTTCCATGCAAAATGATTTGGGAAAACAAGCTTGAGTCTTTCAAATTCCCTCTTTCTACCAACCTACCATCAAAATCCCTCTTTCTACCAACCTACCATCATTCTCCAGTAGTTAAGAAAATTAGTGCAGCCTTTTTCAATTGAATAAACATTACAGTTTTCATTGTGATCCACATATCTATAGTTCCACATAACAAAGCCTGGGAGTTAGGATGAGCAGTCCCATTTCCCAAATAAGTAGGGGACTAGCGGGGCTGATGATGGGCAGAGAAGTCCATGGGACCCAGATCTCCAGAGTCTTGGCCCTGGCGCTTTCCCCCTACACTTTGTTGCCCCTCTTACTTTCTATAAAAAGCCCTTCATGCTCGAGTGCCTGGGTGGCTCAGTCAGTTAAGCATCTGACTTCAGTTCAGTTCATGATCTCGGGGTCCTGGGATCGAGCCCTGCAATGGGCTCCCCACTCAGTGGGGAGTCTGCTTGTCCCTCTCCCTCTGCTCCTTCCCCGCACCCCCCCATGCTGTCTCTCAAATAAAGAAATAAAATCTTTAAAAAAAAAAGTCCTTCACACTCTAATGTGTATTTAGTTCCAAATTTCTATTTTCAGATATACTTTCTGATTTGGAAATTCTGTAATTAAAAAATGACTTCAAAACAATCTCCAGTTGAATAATATGAGTTTGGGTTGCATATTGTGAACATTAATAATATCAAGAAGCCTTCCATTTATTCAATTGCACAAAAATCGTGATCCAGTGTCCTCTCCCCAAAATGGCCCAAGTAACTTTAAAAGCTACTCTAAAGGATAGAGAGCTGTGGGAAATGACTAAATCACACTGAAAGCAGTACTCTGCTCATAAAAAGTTCAAAAATTAGGCAATCTGGGTGGTAGAAAGATGTGAACCAAAGGAACCGGGACATAGTCCTGAACAAGTCCCAAAGTTTGTAATGTGAACAAGTTATGTGCTCAAGTCCTGAAACCAATAGCTGCACATGTTTTTAAAAATATTCCTGTTGAACCTGTTTGAGGGCAGCTGGTATCTTCAGCAGGCATCTTCCTTGTGTATGACATCTGCTATTGGCCTAGTGGTCCCAGGCACCATGCTTTGTTTTAGTGTCACAAGGCTTTTTTTTTTTTAAGATTTTATTTATTTATTTGAGAGAGAGAGAGAGAGCATGAGCGGGGGGTGAGGGAGGGGCAGAAGGCGAGGGAGAAGCAGACTCCCCACTGAGCAGGGAGCCCGATGTGTGGCTCGATCCAAGGACCCTGGGATCATGACCTGAGCCGAAGGCAGACGCTTAACGACTGAGCCACCCAGGCGCCTACAAGGCTCTTGACTCCCAGTGCCCTCTGCAGAGATCCTGGGAAGCATTCAACTAGTGCCTTAAAGTCCTACCCATCAAAAATACTTCTCTGACACAGACAATGTCTTACTTCTGTAGGAGTGGAAACAGTGTAGCATTTCTGAAGGGCACTTTGCCAATTTCATTCATTCCTTTTCCACATCCTCTCTGTGCCAGGCACTCTTCTAGGGCTGTAGATAGTGTAGTGAACAAAGCAGATAAAACTTTCTGCCCTTTTGGAGTTGGCATTCTAGGGGGTAGGAGATGGGGGAAGATAGGTTACTCTGGGGGAGAAAAATAAATGAATTAAAATGTCATTAATAAGTAGAAGGTCAGAAACTCTACAGAGAAAACCTACGCATAATAGGGAAGGGAATGGATGTAGGTTTAGTCTTAAATAAGGTGGTCAGGGAAGATCTCAATAATAAGGCCATGTTTAACTCCATATAATGTTTAAAATTTTAGAGCTATAAAATAGAAAGACCAAATGGAAACACATAAACTGTGTATTTGTGATTATTCAATTGAAATGAGTATTTGTGATTACCTTAAGAAAGTAGGATTTGGAGTCATTGTTTGTGCTGTGTTCTATATGTGTGTGCTTGTGTGTTTTTAATTAATTGGAATTTTTGAGAATGATGTACTTAGGCATCTCTATTTAAAAAAAAAAAAAAAAAACTCTCCCAGGCAATTCTGATGCACAACAGATATAAAATTGTTTCCTTCCCACCTTATACTTTAGATTCTATGGTCAAAAGAGACTGATAATCGGAGCATACTGAATTCAGTATTTTAAGTTTTACATATATATAAATCTTCCTGAAATCCTATCAGTTAGATTACTAAGGAGTCATACACAAATACCTCACAGTGCACTGTGCGAAATATGTAATGTAGTCCAAGTGAAGAGGTTAGCACAATAAATATTTAGCTGTCATCACTGTTATTATTGTGAGAGGCTTAACAGGGAACAAGGTATTTGATATGGACCTTGAAAAAGGAATGGGATATATGGGAAAAGATAGGTAAAGGATGTAGATAAAGGTCAGATATTAGATTTTGTAGGCAGGAGAAATACCTGGCCAGAGTCATGGGCAATGAGCTTATCCCAAGCAAAGGCCACTGTTCCTTTCATTCCGTAGTTCCATGAGCGCTGGGTCTGCGTCCACCTTGCTCACTGCTTTATCCCAGAATATAGCTGTAGATATTTGTTGAATGTTCAAAGTATTTGGACCACAACTGAAAGTTTTCCTTTTTAAATGGAACCTCAGGCCATTTTTATGACATCAGTCATCATTTTAACAAGGAGCTAACCAGAGCCATGCTGAGACAGAGTTAAGCAAGACACATTCAAGCATAAAACTACAGCGCAATCATTCTTGGATTTGTACACAATCACAACTCATTTATCTGGTGGAGTTAGGAAATTAGAAAGTTCTTTAGAATGAAAATGGCCATTTAATGCTAAAGTTTTTAAAATGTATTTTAACAAAGTTGGATGGAAACATTTTAAAAGCTTATTACAAATACCTTTTTAAGGTATTTGTTTGGCTTTTTAAACACTGCATATAGAACAAAATTGAGCCTTTTCTTTAATGAATCTGTGCTGGTTCCAGATCACAAACTGAGCAGCCTAAAAGTACCTTTGGCTAACTTAAGCTAAGTGTTTGGTTTTTGTTTTTGTTTTTTCTTTTTTGAGAGAGAGAGAGTGAGCTTGAGTGTGCACTCGCTTGAGCGGGGTTGAGGAGGGGCAGAGGGAGAGGGAGAGAGAGAATCTTAAGCAGGCCCCACACTGAGCGCTGAGCCTGACGTGCTGAGGAGGATGGGGGCGGGGGGGTTGATCTCATGACTCTGAGATCATGACCTGAGCCAAACTCTAGAGTCAGATACTTAACTGAGTCACCCAGATGCCCTAAGCTAAGTATTTTATTGGAATGTTTCAGAGTAGTCCCCAAATTAAAGGAAAATTGGATATCCAATCTCGAAAAGGTCAGGGACCATGCAGTTCCAAGGGTCTGTGTGGAAGGGAAGAATAAAGTATCTCTTTGAGATCCCAGGATGAAGCAGCCCCAACAGCTTGAGTCACTCTGCTCGACATCCAAACTCCCGCCTGAAAGCAACTGATCTGCTCAGACCAGATGCTCTATTAACCTTGCCCAGGAGAAGAGAGGGCACCATGAGTGATGGTTCCTCTGAAGCAGGGTACAACCTGGGAAAGGTAGTTTTCCAAAGCACAATCACAGTGCTGCTTCCAAAAGAGAGCAGGAGGAGGGCTGGACACATGAAAAAACAGAGGTCCCACACAAAAATTAGTGATCATTTCGAACATCAATGACAGTAACTAGATTATAATCCAGTGATGTTCTTGGAACCTACTCAGCTGTTCAAGGCTGCTTTTCCCTTGTACTTAATGGTCTCAGATCTCTCTACTTTTCAAGTTTCTTTTCTTTTCTTTTTTTTTTTAAAGATTTATTTATTTGACAGAGACACAGCGAGAGAGGAAACACAAGCAGGGGGAGTGGGAGAGGGAGAAGCAGGCTTCCCGCGGGCAGGGAGCCTGATGCGGGGCTCAATCCCAGGACCCTGGGATCATGACCCGAGCCGAAGGCAGACGCTTAAAAACTGAGCCACCCAGGCGCCCCAAGTTTCTAATTTGTATAGTTCTTTTGTCTCTCTTTTTCTTTTATTTTTTTTAAAGATTTTATTTATTTATTTGAGAAAGAGAGAGAATGCACAAGCAGGGGGAGGGGCAGAGGGAGAAGCAGGCTCCCCACAGAGCAGGGAGCCCGATGCAGGGCTTGATCCCAGGACTCCGGGATCATGACCTGAGCCGAAGGCAGATGTTTAACCAACTGAGCCACCCAGGCGCCCCTCTCTTTTTCTTTTGAAAATGATTATCTGTTTCTTGCTACCTTCAATTTGTCTACTTTGGTACTTTCAATTTACCCACCTAGCTATTTTCAATTTACCTACCTCTACTTGCCTATGGACTAGGAAATGAAGGAGCCAAACCTGTCAGATATAAGTATGTAATGAAGCTTTAAATGAGTCTGAGTCTCTGAGTAAAATGCGGATGACAAACAGGCTTGGCGTCATCTTCACTACCTTGCTACTCAGGGACTTCTCTTGCTAACACTTAGTTGTTTAGCTATTTTGATAGTGACTGGATGAGGAATTTATCTGTAAATGGTATGCTGCCATTTTTTGAAGAACGCAATGTTCTTTTATAATTATTTATTTCATCTTCACCATGGCACTGAAAGGAAGGAAAGGACAAATATTTGCTCAGGTTTACAAGTATAAAAACAGAGCCACAGAGAGCTTAAAGTGCATGGATGAAAAGGCTAGGCGAACCCCAGGTGTCTGGTTTCCACTCTAGAAGTTAGTTAATAGATTCAGCTATGTCAATATCAGGAGATCTACAGAACCATAGGTCAGAAGCAGCTTAAAACTCAAGGGATCACTAGGGATATAACAAGTGTATGATACAAAAGCACGGGGAAAATCCTACATGTCACTATTGAACATGTACTAAATCCTGAGAACAGTGGAAGCAAGTAAATGGGAGCAAACAGAACGGTATAAGTTAACTAAATGGGAACATAAACTTCACTGTGCAATCACTTCTGGCAACAACTTGCATGAAATGCTGAAAATATGTTTACCAATTTTCAGGCAACACAAAACTGGAAAGCATTACTAATTTATCAAGTGACAGAAACAAGATTCAAGCTGGAACTATTGGCCAGAATTTAACGATGATGAAATTCAATATAGATTTTTTTAAATTTTTCATCTTTATATCTAAGATTCAAATTTACAAATGTGGTACAAGAGAAGCCTAGCTTGACAACAGTCATAGGGATGTTGGTTTACTGCAAATCAAGAAATAATAATATTTACTGTTTATTGAACATAGTGCTGAGCATCATGCTAAGATTTTTACATGTATTATGTCAATTCTCATAACAATTCTAAAAAGTAAGTAACATCATCATCATCCCCTTGTTATAGATGAAAAAACTAATAATCTGAGAAGTAAAATGCCCAGAGTCTAACAGCTTGTCAATGTTAAAACCAGGGGTTAAACCTACCTAAATCCATGTCTTATTAATATGCTACTGTTAGTGTTTAAAAATAAATGCCATTAATAAAAGACTCAAAGAACTCTCGGCAATACTCACATCTCAACTGCAGTACTCTGTGCAGTTTTCTGGGGATATATAACTTTTATATTCATCTACATATACCTTTTATAAAGATATAGTCACAGTGTGTCCTGAGAGGAATGGTGAGTAAGCAGCACAGGAGAAAGGAATGAGGGAACTGAGAAGAATTTAAGAGATGCCTTCAAATACATAAACTTGAAACAAGAATTATGCATGGTGTTGAGGAACGGGCCTAGGCTCTGGATTCAGCCAGACTGATCCACCTCTCTCACCTGTGTGACCTTGAACCAATTTCCCTAAATGTAAAATGCCCAGGATGATCCTTCCTGCTACTGGTGCTAGGAGCACTAGAAACAAGGCATGGGAAGCCCCTCCGCACGGCGTTGGTATGGAGACGTGCCCAAGAGATGGTATTATTACTGCTCCTCGTGGAAGTTAAGGAAAATGGACTTTACCTTGACATTAGGAAGAAACTTTAAAAATGGCCACTGTCAGAAAGAGAATTAGCTACCTCGGAAAAGAGTGAACTGAGGGCACGTAGTCAATTTATACATATACTTTAAGGAAATACTGCACTACATTAGATGAGTTTTTAGATTAAATGTTCTCCGAGGTCCCTTTAAAAGTTGAGATCCTGAATAAGAACATATGTGCTTTCTTCCATCTACAAAATGTGCTGACCAACCCACTGTGGGACCCCTGACCTTCAGCAGTGTGTGAGAGTAAACGGAGACACCTCAGCACCTTCCCCATTCTGCGGTGGGCTCAAGGACACCCCCTTTCCAAAAGTCTATCAAAGTAAAGGCCTTTTGGTAATCCCAGATTGGCAGGTACTCTTCATATTGTTAAGTATATATATAACATATATACATATATGTTATAAAACATACACACACATATATATGTTTTACTTATAGCCATAGCTAAATGATCCTCAATAACAGAGTCAGTTGAACAGGAGACAACAGAAAAGAAAAAAATGTATGACTGCATGTTAACCTCTTGGCCACTGCACCCTTCACCCCTTCTCCCAAATGACAGCCCTGTTAATGAATTACAGCGTCTGGTCTGAGTTGCTTCCTTTTACTACCCCACACTACCATGCCATTGGTGAACTGATTTTATTCTTTTTCTTTTTAATGAAGGTTTGGCAGTACCTTAAATTTACATGATCTTTTGAAGACCTGAGTTGCTCTTTGTGTCACCTTTTAAACCAGATTTCACTGCAGCATATTTATTTACAAAGGCAGGACAAAAAGCTTTACTACATTACTAAGGTCTGGAAATTTATCTGGGATGATGAAAAAGAGTAATTATAAGCTGACCTCAAGCATGGGGAAAGTGTTTTGGGGCATTTTGTTTACGAGCCAGAAAAATGAAATCCGCCTCTTTGAAGTTTTTCTTCCTGACACATTTCTGGCCAGTCTAGAGTAGAGTGATGAGATTTTCTAATATCACGGGATACTGAATTTCTATTCTGAACTTTGGAAAATTTTCACAATATGAAATTTATTAAAGTCACAATTTACTCTGTTCCACACGCAGCTCCTCCTGCTTGGAAATCTCTTCCCCTCACTCTTGACCAGATAATTTTCTACTCATCCAAGGTCTCTGCTTAAAGGTACCTCTTCCTCAGAGAACCTTCCCTGTCTACCCTGCATTAGGTCTCTGTATTCTCTTCCATTTTTCTTCTGTATCTCCTCAAAATTTGTAGTTGTATATTAAACTGTAAGATAACCAGTTCTATCTTGTTTTCTATTGTGTCTCAACATTTAGAACAGTGTTTGGCATGTGGTAGGTGCTCAATAAATATTTGTTGAATGAATGAGTATATTCTAATTTTTTATGGCATCAAATCAAAGAAAAACAACTCAGTGTCAAATTCTCACTATGGTAAGTCTCTAAAAGTTAAAAGTTTAACTCAGTCCCTCACTACTGCTTTTTTTTTTTCAACTTTGGTACAATTTCCTACTTAAAAATTATGCCACTATAGAATTTTGTTTGTAGGTAGATCCTTTTTGAAAACATGATTTTCTGTCTGTTCATCAAAGATTTGGTCAAAGGTCTTCTGGAAAAAACAGGTCAACAAGATCATTTTCTGACTGGCCACGTGGGCAAAAACATTCATGCACAAAGGTCACAAGCAATGTAAACATTATAAAGGCACAAGACCTGCCACAGTTTCATGACTGCATTCCCTAATACTTCCTAGGATTGTAATGTTGTCAGGATAATGGTTTGGCGGAAAAGCAAAAATTTAACTCAAAATGTGGGCGTATTTAACCAATAGCAGTGGTTTCCAATTGGCTTGCCTCAAAGATTTGCTTTTTGTTTTTCCATTCCCTGATCTTAAATCCCACTCTTACCACAGATCCATGAGAGCAGGGACCAACCCACAGTGTTGTTCATCTTACCCTTAGTGCCTGGCATAAAAAAGGTGCTCAACTAGCAGTCATTAAGCAAATGAATGGATCCTTCCTTCCGTATGATTTTCTTTGCACAGAGGCAAAGAAACAACAAATAAATAGAAACTTTTATATGAGCAAAGGAAGTTTGATTATAAAATAAGTAACTCTTTAATCCAGCATTACTTGATTACCAGTCATCATTAGTGTTGTCTTTCTTTATTGCCACTTACAAGAACACCTTTAGAGTTCCCCTGTGTGAATTGACCTCTCAAGTTGTTTTTGAACCTCATTAATGAAGGCTGTCCCTACTATTACTCCTGCCCTGTTTATCACCCCCCAAAGGTTTACCAGGTGTCTCAAACATTCACTTTATTCACCATGCTTGACTTCAAATAGTCCTTGATAAATGTTGAAAATTACTTAATTATTACAAAAAAATCTCGGGCAAATCTGAAATAAGGGTAAGACATTCCCCATGCTATTGCTTGGATAGAAAAAAAAAAAAACAAAACACCCATTTGGATATCAAGAATGTTCATTATTTAAGTTTTCACATAAAGTTTCATTCTTATCATATACACATAAAAAAGTTTTCATTATAAATCTTAATGACAAAGTCATAAACAATTTTCCCTCTGAGGGAAGAGAAATTTCCCTCTGTTTGTTTTGTTGGGAAGGGAGCAGGGATTGGACAGGATCCCACTAGCAACTTACATTATTTAACAACTTTTTGAAGATTGCTCATAGTTTCTGTTATTAATAAATGCTCTTTCATACAATGGAAATGAGATTAGAGCTGTTCCGATTTACCTCACTGAACAGAACTAGAACCAATGGATGGAAGTAACAAAAACACCAACTTTAATACATTGTTAGAAAGGACCAGCCAGGGGTGCCTGGGTGGCTCAGATGGTTAAGCGTCTGCCGTTGGCTCAGGTCATGATCTCCAGGTCCTGGGATGGAGCCCGTATCGGGCTCCCTGCTCAGCAGCGAGTCTACTTCTCCCTCTTCCTCTGCCTCTCCTCTCTCTGTCTCAAATGAATAAACAAAAAATTCTTAAAAAAAAAAAAAAAAAAAGGACCAGCCAAACATTAGGAATATCCTACTTAAAATATGTCTTGGCCTCTGGGTCCTACGTTCACCACAAGGGGCTTATAATAAATTCTACAAATGATATTTGATCTCCTTGGTGATGGCGGTGAGGTGGGGGTAGTTATTTCAGCCTCTTGTGGGCTATTAAAATGCCAGGATTAGAACAATAAGAGTTTGAAATATAATGCTATTGTTGAGAGTGGAATGTGCTCATCTAGTGGCCTAGTAGAATTTGAGGAGTTTCAAACAGAAATTATGGACTAGATTTTATGGGGGGAAAGGATGCCTAAGGGAGGGTGAGAAAGGACAGCCAGGCAGAGAGGGAAAAACTACCCCCCCCCAAGATAAACCTTTTTCATTTTGTTGGCTGTGTGCCATACCTAAGAAGGCTTCCTAGCTGACTCTGACCTAATCTCACATCAAATATCACTGCTGTGTGCTGTGTGCACAGGTCAGGCATAGGTTTCTTTCCCCATTTCAACAGCTCTGGATCAGTGTAATCATCCCTGGGGGGGGGGGGGGGGGGGTGGTCAAGAGACACTAAGAGAGGAAAGAGAATGAGGATGAATCTAATCTTCCTTATTGGTATTAAGCTGGGGTGCCTGTGGGAGCTGTTCTGATGGGCCCAGACAGGCCAGCCTCGCCCAGTTACAAAGGTTATATATGTATCAAATAATCACACAAGGGCATATGCATAAACACTCTTTGGCTGGTTATTAACGGTCTCTTTCACCTGAATCCAATTTTTCTAACTACACTCAGTACATTTATTTACTCAGCCTTGCTCTTTCTGGCTGGAAAATCCAGGGGTTAATGTCCAATTTCTCATTATAGCTCCTGATTTCTGCCTTGTGCTCTTTCCAGAGAAGCTGGAGATCAGTCACGTGTTGCCAACAGCATAAAGTCCAAATGCCCAGGACCGCCATAATCCAGCTCCAACCCAACTTTCTAGCCCAGTAACTTCCCCTCTTTATGAATCTTCACTCTAATCATCCAGTCCCCTCAACACACCCTGTGATGTTCTAACTCTGGCTTCTGCTCATGCCACTTGCCAGAGATGCCATACAGCTATTCTCTTCATCGTCCAAAACTTTCAAGGAGGAGATCAGACATTTACTCCCCTAGACTGACCTTGGGAGTCACAGACTTTACAGACAAAGGTCTGGCTCCCCCAGATATTGGTCCACATGGCTCATCAGAGCTCAGGTTTATAGAGAATAGTTGCAAATTGGCAGTGTGAGGACCATGTCCACAGAAGTATTTCCTTCAGCACAGTTGTGTGCATGATATTTAACAAAAACTTTCTAAAATAGTCACCATTGTTTAAAAAGGTGGACTATTCAAAAAAAAGTAAACTATTCCATGTAATTTCTTTAAAATCTGGATTTCCAGCTTCTTTTGAAATATCAGAAAAGAAGGCATTTGAGCTTACCTTCCTGCATAGCAAAAATCAGCCAGCACTGAGTAGTAGCCGCTCTCTCGTGTTAAGGCTTGTCTCTCCTATTTGCTACAGTTCCCAGCCCTCCCACAGTTCTTACACTCAACTTGCTTTAGTCATCTGGACCACCTAACTGGATGCTATGGGCATCTGAGTTTGCACACCACCACCCTCTGCACCAAGGAATTGTCAAATCCCACCCTCTAGTACACATGGCTCTGTGGAGCTATTGCTCTTCCCGGGAGGAGCCAGGAGACAGCCGAGCAGAAACAAGCTGGACACCCCAATTTGGCTCAGCCCTTCCCCAATCCAATGTCATCTCCTTCCTCCCACACCAGAGAGGAATATAGGTCCTAGTCCTCTGTGAGTTTGCTCCAACTCTTTTTCCTAGGTTGCAAAACAAAACTCCTCCTATGCCATCCACTATTTTGGTAAGCTTTTTTATTTTAGAAAAGTTTTAGATTCACAGAAAGGATCACCGAACACTACATCAAAAAACGAATGATGTATTATACATAAAAAAAAAAATTCACAGAAAGGTTGGTAAGATAATATAGATTGTTTCCATACACCCCAGACCAAATTTTCTGTTATTAACATCTTACATTAGTACAGTTCATTTGTGACAACTGTAAGCCAATATTAATACATGATTATTAACCAGAGTCCATGTTATTCATATTTCTTTATTTCTTACATAAGGCCCTTTTTCTGTTCTCAAGACTGTATCCAGAATACCATGTTAAATTTAGTCATCATGTCCTCCTAACCTCTTCTTGGCTATGAGATCAAAGATCCAGGGAGCTTGGAGAATACCAAGCATGATAAATACCAAAAAATCTAAACATAGGCATATCATATCCAAACTGCAGAAAATCAAAGACAAAGAGAAAATCTTGGAAGAAGATAGAAGAGGAAAAACACTTTACCTTTAGAAGACCAAGGTTAAGAATTACATTGACTTCTCTTCAAAAACCACATAAACAAGACAAAGAGCGGAGTGACATATTTAAAGTGCTGAAAGAAAAAAAATCACAAACCTAGAATTCTGCGTCAAGCAAAACAGATACACTTTTATCCTTCAAAAGTGAAGGAGACATAAAGATTTTATCTGATTAAGAAAACTAAGGGATTTTGTCGGCAGAAGATCTGCTTTGAAAGAAATGTTACATTCTTCAGAGAGAAATAAAACAATAGTATAGGCCAGAAACTTGGATCTACATATAGAAAGGAAGAACATTCAAGAAGGAATAAATGAAGGTACAGTTGACCCTTGAACATGGTTTTGAACTACACAGGTCCACTTACACATGGATTATTTTTGATAAATATGGTACAGTATTGTAAATGTATTTTCTCTTCCTTAGGGGATTTTCTTAATAACATTTTCCTTTCTCTAGCTTACTGCTAAAAAGCAAACCACAGGCCCAAACTGATGCCACTTAGGTTAAGACTTCAAGTCAGTAAACCAAGACTAACTTGGTCCCTACCCTCACTGCAGTTTCAACCTTTAACCAGTCAACATAGGAATTTCCTGATTAGCACTAGGAAATTTACTGATATTCCATTCCTCTTAGGAGGGCAACCTTGCCGAAAAAACAGTGGATTGTTGCTAATAATTTCCTTTTTTCCACTCTTCTACTTTAAAAACTTCTTTTCTATAGCCCTTTGGAGCCCCCCTCTACTTGCTAGATGGGATAATGCCCAATTCATGAATTGATTAATAAAGCCAACTAGATCTTTAAAATTTACTCAGTTGAATTTTTGTTACCTTACTGTAAGAATACAGTATATGTTATATATAACATAAAAAAACATGTGTTCATTGACTCTTTTTGTTATCAGTAAGGCTTCTGGTCAACAGTAGGCTACTTAACTACTTAATTAATTGTTAAGTTTTTGAGGAGTCGAAAGTTAAAAGCAGAGCCTCAGATCCGTGCTCTCTTTCTTTACCCACCATCTTCCTGCTTGGCCTTCAGGCATGCTGTGTACCCTCCAGGACTTGTGGGTACTAAATCTTGTTCCTCAAAGCTCCCCGAAGGTTTCTGCTGATGTGTGTCTTGCGATCATAAGAACCACAAAGGTTGGTCCAGCTACAGCACTGGCCCCAGTGAGGAAATGTCTGCGGGGCTCATTAGGAGTAATACAGCTCCGGCGTGGCTCTGCCTCCAGAGTCTGAGGGTAGGATGTCTAATGGGTCATGGGTTCATTGGCTAAACTAAAGCATAAGAGCAGGAATTAGGATGCTGGACAGGAGAATCACACAGTCCGTTATCTAGGTTAGCCAGGGCAGTGTGGAAGAGGGGACTTCATGGGTACGGGGGGGCCTACCTCCTTGTCTGGTTGTTTTGCTGGTGGCTACGTCATACAGCTGACAATATGTCTACTCAAGATGGGTGTCTTCTGAGGGGGAGGGCCTTCTGCCACACCATGTGGTCTAGGTTAACAGTATGATTTATGAAGGGGGCCTTGAGCCACATGGAATCAGCCCCACCTTTGGAAGGGCTGGAGACTGATGTTAGCCCCACAGGTGGTAAGCTGTGTCTACCTGGCCAATCCTCGGTAAAAACTCCAGATGCCCAGGCTTAGGTGAGCTTCCCTGACTGGCAATACTCTGCATATTGTAACATACTGTGGCTGGAAAAAATAAATGCTGTCCACACAACTCGACTCCACTGGGAGAGGACAACTTGAAGCTCTGCATGTCATCTCTCCTGATCCCTACCTTAAGAACCTTGTTCCACTGCTAAAATTAATCTGTATCCTTTTGCTGTAAAAAACCACAACTGTGACAACATTGCTGAATTCTGTGAGTTCTTCTAGTGAATTATTAAATCTGAGTGTGGTCTTAGAGACATCCCAAACTCATAGAAGTCAGATTTTTATAAAAAATCCTATTTCCATATACTAGCAATGAACAATTGGAAACTGAAATTTAAAAAAATTAAAAGCACACAAAAAACCCCCCACAAAATACTTGGGGATAAATCTAATACATGCTAGTTTTATAGGCTGAAAACAAAATACTGGTGAAAGAGATCAAAGAGGACCTAAGTAAATGGAGAGACAAACCATGTTCATAGATCAGAAGACTCAATATTGTTAAGATGTCAGTTCTACCCAAACTGATCTACAGGTTCAATACAATTCCAATCAAAATTCCAGCAAGATTTTTTTTAAGTGAAACCTAACATACTATCTGATTTTCAGACTTATTATAAATAGAGTTATATTAGTCAAGACAGTAAGGTACTGGAGAAATGGTAGTCATAAAAAATCAATGGAACAGATTGTAGAGTCCAGAAAAAGATTCACACATATGTTGATTTATTTTTTTATAAATATGCAAAGGCAATTCAAGGAGAAAGATAGCCTTTCAACAGATGGTGCTAAAACAATTGGATATCCATATGCAAAAAAAAATAATAATCTCGATTCATAACTCATTCCCTACACAAAAAATTAACTCATATGGACCACAGACCCAAATCTAAAACTTAAAAGTATAAAACTTCTAGAAGAACGTTCTGCATGGAGCACTGGGTGTTATGCACAAACAATGAATCATGGAACACTATATCTAAAACTAATGATGTAATGTATGGGGATTAACATAACAATAAAAAAATTAAAAAAAAAAAAAAAAAAAAACTTCTAGAAGAAAACATAGGAGAAAAATCTCATAGCTTTAGGTTAGGCAAAGACTTCTAAGATGATACCAAAAGCATGATCCATCAAAAAAATTGATTAATTAAACTTCATCAAAATTTAAAATTTCTGTTCCTTTTTTTTTTAAGATTTTATTTATTTATTTGTCAGAGAGAGAGACAGAGTACACAAGCAGGGGGAGTGGCAGGCAGAGGGAAAAAGCAGGCTCCCTGTTGAGCAAGGAGCCTGATGCAGGACCCTGGGATTATGACCGGAGCCAAAGGCACACGCTTGACTGACTGAGCCACCCAAGCATCCCAAAATTTCTGTTCTTCCAAAGATGCTCTTCAGAAAATGAAAAGACAAGCTCAGGACAAAATAATTTTCAAAATTCGATATTAGTTAAGTCAAACAACCCAACAAAGAAATGAACCAAAGATTTGTATGGACACTTACCTAAAGACACAGATACAGTAAGTACACAAAAATATTCACATCATTATTCATTAGGGTAAATGCATATTAAAACCACAATGAGATATCACTACACACCGATTAGAAAGGCTAAATTTAAAAACTAACAATTTCTTACACTATTGAGTATGCTGAACAGGGGCTGTCACTATATTGCTGGTAGGAATACAAAATGGCAGTTTATTAGAAACTTAAATGCACATTTATCGTTCAACCCAGAAAATCTGCTTCTAAGTATTTAACCAAGTAAAAAGACTCATTGGTGCCCCAGACAAGAATACAGTCAGCACCTCTGCTGATGTCTCTGGTCGTATGTAGTCTCATTTGGCTAAATAGTATCTCCCCAGGGCGCCTGGGTGGCTCAGTTGGTTAAGCAACTGCCTTCAGCTCAGGTCATGATCCTGGAGTCCCTGGATCGAGTCCCGCATCGGGCTCCCTGCTCGGCAGGGAGTCTGCTTCTCCCTCTGACCCTCCCCCCTCTCATGTGCTCTCTCTCATTCTCTCTCTCTCAAATAAATAAATAAAATCTTTAAAAAAAAAAAAAAAAAAAAATAGTATCTCCCCAAATGACTTGATACGACATAATTTTTTTCTTGGTTGGAAAACAACTTTACCCTCAGAAAGATTTAAAATTAAGTACAGAAATGTTGAAGAGAATCAACCACATAATATTATGTTTCTGTATTAAATCTGCATATTTGATGCTTTATGTATTTAGGAGTATTAAGCAAAGTTTTCACCTGTTTGAGAGCTAGCAGGTTAATTTAAAACATATAATTGAGAAATTGATTTAGCCTTCTATTTGAAGTTGAAATTTTCTTGTTTATTTGCAGAAACGGAACATGTTAAAAAAAAAAACTAAGATCAACATCTTTACAAGTCAGTGACCTCTAACGTAAAATTGCTAATACTGTATATTGAAAGATTTGTAGTTAAAGAAAACCCTCTATTCAGTTAATGTAATCACCAGAAGCTTCACAGGAAACAAGTATTGACTGTTCCTAGTAATGAGTTTACTCACAGATCCACTCATTATCTTCACATTATAAAAGACTTCAAGAAGGAAGATAAAATTACAGTGAGCTCCCAATGTTACCTTACTCACACTGTGTTGGACCCATGAACAAGAAATGCCATTTGGTGTTAAAAGGACAAAAGGAAGAATGACACTTCACTTTGCCCCACATGTAGGCAGTCTATCAACCTCTCCAAGCAGGTGACCTTCCTCTTACAAAAAGCAAACTTCAAATCTTAGTTGCTCTTTATTAAGGTATTGATTATTGACTTTGATCAAAAACTCATTAAACACAGCCAGGGGCAGCGTGTACAATCTCCATGGCTTGGTAAAGGTCTTTTGACATGTGTTGCCCACAAGGAGGATTAACTTCTACTCGGTCTTCATCCACAGTTAGGGTGACTATCTCAGATGCGCCTAGCCCAGCCCAATTTACACCTGTTGCGCCAGCATAATGAATGGTACCTACTTCCACTCTCAAAAACGTCCTTTTAGGATGGCAATCCATAACCCACACATCGAGCTCACTGCCCACTGATGTTGGCACTTGTAGAGTACTTAGTCACTCCCCTTGAAGTCAGAAAACTTGGGTCCGAGTAACAGCCAGGTTATTTCTAATCTAAGGCTTGGACAACATCCAGATTTCCCAGTGACGATGTTATATTTTTCATAGTGCTATGTGGACTACATGAAAGCATGAAATGAACCAGCTTTGTAAGCTAGAGATGACTACAAATACACATTATCACAATGAAGCAAGTGGATGTTAGCAAAGGACAAATTGTAATAGGATACAAAGAATTCAGAATCTTTAAAAATTTTTTGACCCCATGCCAGCACTCTTAAAGCTATTCATCCTTTCCTCCTCTCCCCTCCTTCCTTCGTTTTCTTCCTTTCAATGTTTGAGTCCCTCCTGTGTGCCAGGTGCTAATCTGGTGCTATGTGAAGAAAGGATAGCAAAACAAAGGACTAAGATATGGCCCTTTCCAACATTACGTAACTTAATCACGTATCAATATTTATTAAGTGCTTACTACTTAATCCCTATATAGTTAAACATAGTGTATCTTTTTATTCATTTAATGCTTATATGTCTTGCAATAAAATTTCAAAATTTTTCCCTAAGGAGGCATTGCACATTTCTTAGTAAGATTTATTATCCTAGGTACTATACATTAGAAAAGTGTATTTCTGGGGCACCTGGGTGGCTCAGTCAGTTAAGTGTCCCACTCTTGATTTCAGTGCAGGTCATGATTTGAGGGTCATAAGATGCGGCCACATCAGGCTCTGTGCTCAGCAGGGAGTCTGCTGGAGATTGTCTCTCTCTCTCCCCCCTCCCTCTGTTCCTCCTCCGCTCACGTGCTCGCATGTGCACACGTGTGTGAACGTCCTCTCTCTCTCTCTCTCTCTTTAAAATGAATAAATAAATCCTTTTAAAAAAAGAAAACTGGGGTGCCTGGGTGGCTCAGTTGGTTGAGCGACTGCCTTCGGCTCAGGTCATGATCCTGGAGTCCCTGGATCGAGTCCCACATCGGGCTCCCTGCTTGGCAGGGAGTCTGCTTCTCCCTCTGACCCTCCCCCCTCTCATGTGCTCTCTCTCTCTCTCATTCTCTCTCTCTCAAATAAATAAATAAAATCTTTAAAAAAAAAAAAAGAAAACTATTTCTAATTAATTGTTACTGGCATATAGGAAAGCAATTGCTTTTTATATTGATCTGTATCTATTAAGCTTGATAAATATTTTTTCTAATAATCTATAATAATTTATATATTTCTCTTAGATTTTCTAATAATAATACAGCCTGCAAATAATGACTTGGTTTTTTTTTCCTTTTCCGTCTTCCTAGCACTTATATCTGTAGTAAATGTTGAACAAGGGATAGAAGTTAGCATAATGAGCCTTGCTGCCCGAATCAGACCGTTGCTATCTATGTTAGCATGTCTCTCTCTGTCTCACAGTCTGAGGGCCTCAGGATCAGGGCTGATGCCTCCTCCCTGGGAGTCAGTGATTCAGAGAGTCCGTGTACATCCATGTATCACAGTCTCCACTACATGGTCTCCCGTGCATGATAATCCCTCAATAATGTGTGTTGAATTGAGTGGAATGTCCCTTCCATAAAGTTCTTCTCAGCTTTCCCTGGCACCCTGACTTGTTCTTTGCATTCCTAAGGTATTTTTTTGTTTGTTATTTGTTTTGTTTTTTATTGAGGTATAACATTCTGTGAGATAAAAGGAAAAAATACCTGTATTGGTCTCTGTCCCTGGTTCCTGGCACAGAGCTCCTAAATCCCTTGTAATTTCCTGGGTGAGAGCAGTAGAAGCATCTTTTGTTCTGATATTTGGTCTCTGACCCTGCTTCCCGACAGAAGCTCCTGAATCCTTTGGAATTTCCTGGGTGAAAGCAGTGTCTTTTGTTCTAATGAGGTAACTTCTGGTGGGCTCCTGGATGGCTCCTAGGCGGGTCACCAGAAAGACCAAGCTATGAGTAGAAGCTTGGCATTTCCAGTCTCACCCCCGCTATTTTCCAGAGAGGAGGAGCTAGAAGTGGAGTTAATGATCCGTCATGCCTGTGTGATAAAGCCTCCACAAAAATTCCAAAAGTATGGGGTTTAGAGAGTTTCCTTGTTGGTGAGCACATGGAAGTGCTGGGAGGGTGACCCTCAGAGAGGCCAGGGAAGCTCCATACCCCTTTCCACACACCTTGCCCTAAACATCTCTTCCATCTGGACGTTCATCTGTATCCTTTATCATATCCTTTTATAATAAGCTTATAGTAAATTGTTTTCCTTTGTTCTGTGACCTGCTCTAGCAAACTGATTGAACCCAAAGGAGGAGTCATGGGAACATCTGATTTTTAGGCAATCTGTCAGAAGCAGAGGTAACAACCTGGACTTGAGATGGACAGCAGAAAGGGGGCGGGGCTGCCTTACAGGACTGAGCCCTGAACCTGTGGGATCCGATGTTATCTCGGGGAGACAGCGTCTCAGTGTCTGAATTGACTTAAATTGGAGGACACCCAGCTGGTGTCACAGAACCGGCTGGTGTGGGAAGTGTTGAGAGTATGGTAGCCCTGTGAGAGTAAAGGAGAAACACAGGAGAAACAGTCTCCTTTACACATACAGGTAGAAAAGTGTACATGTAAAGTGTACTACTTAATAAACTTTCACAAACTTAAAACTGCTCTGTATCCACCACTAGATCAAGAAACAGAACATTCCAGTATTCCCAGAGCCCTCCACCCCAGTCTCCTGCTGTTACCATAGCCCCCAGGGTAAACAGCCAGTGTTAGTTTGCCTGTTTTTGTGCTGTCTATAAATGCAATCATTCAGTAAGTACCCATTTGGATCTGGTTTCTTTCACTCCACCTTGTGAGATTCATTCAGAGCTTCCCATGTGGCTATGGATCATTCACTTATTGCTGTGTAGCATTCTATCACATAGACATTCCATAATTTATTTATCTACAGTTGATGGTCATTTGGATTGTTTCCAGGTGTGAGCTCTTATAAATCATGCTGCTAAGAATTTCATTACATTTTAATATATTTTTCATGTAACAGTTTCTTTCAAGGCAGAGTCCCAAATCCTTGCAGGTAGCACAATGTTAGCTAAGAATACACCCATATAACCATATTACCTCTTCAGTGTCCCAAAGTCGACCAACATTTGGGGAATTCTCTTTCCATGTTATAATTTTAAAGACAAAACGGACTTGATTCTCAACCCACACATGGGAGGGTCTTCCCCCAACAAACATTTCTGAGGCATTTGGGGTGGCTTACATTTCTCCCACTCACCTCTGTCGTTTTATTCTGAATTCTTCATCTTTACCCCGTGACTCACACGGCTGTCCTCCTGTCTTAGCTCACTTTAGCCACTGTTCTCAAATCATCCCTTTCCTCTATAGACCAGAACCCCAGGGCCAACAACAGTGTGCATCATTGGCGGGAGGGTCTGGGCAAGGGAGGGAGTGACAGAGGGGAAGCCAGGAGGGCGTCACCCCCGCCCAGCCACAAACTGAAAGGCTATTATTAAGACTTTGTTCTCGAAAGTCCTTGGGCTGTCATCCTCAAAGGAACATCTCCTGAGCACTGTTTGGGCCTCAGGCCCAGCCTTTCCAGCCAGGATTTCTCGGTCCTTCCCACCTTGGACTCCTCCTCCAGAGTATTTCCTCCCCCACAGTCACGAGCACTTCCTCATTCTGATGCAATGCCCAAATTCCTCTTCCTTTATTATGCAAAGCATTTCAAGCCCTTTCCCGGTCCTGGGTCCCCGCTCTGGACCTCAACTGGCTCCTCTAAGTTTAAATAAACAAAAACCCGGTCTTCTCAGAAGGACTGTGCTGCTCGCCAATAAAATAGCAACTTTCCCCCCGTTCATTTAATTAATTAAGTGAATGCAATCCAAGGGCAAATACTTAGAAATCACTTTCCTTTTTTTGATAGTTTAAACTTAAACAAATATGAGTCCTGACAGCAAATGACTAAACTACACCAAAGTCAACTCCTGGAATTGCCACGAGAGGGCGGTAGCACCGAAGCGTCGGTATGTTTCAGGGCTTTTCAACCCTGTCCCACCTTGCCAGACCTGCCCCTTTGGCTACATTAAATGTTAACATCCTCAATCTTTGTGACTCAGGGACAGACAACCAAGTGGTCACTGCTGGGGATGTGGCTCACAAAACACAACACTATTAGGACATAGTTTGGGTTATTTTGGTTTTACACAGCAGTCTTTGCCAACCTCATTGGAAACATGTTTTCACCAGAACTCATCTCATTCCACCTACTGCCGGCTAAATTTATCTCCAGAGTTTAACAATGTGGAATGATTAATTAGGGACGAAACCATTTCCTGAGTACTTTGGATATAACTGATTCTATGACTCTGTGATTCACCGTCATTGCTTTAGCTGTCTGTCCCTGAACAAAATGCATTTATTTATGTTTTCTGTGGTTGGTTGGTCTCTTTTTCCCTTCTTTCAAGGACAAACACAGTTAATTTGTAAAAGCAAATTGTTTTCTTTTTTTCTCTGCTTCTTTATAAAATAGTTTTAATTGAAACACAGGAATCCCATCAAGAGTTAAGTTATACATGCTATTCCTGTTCAAATCCTTCCATTGGCTTTTCATCTCTAAGCAAGTCAAGGACCTTACAATGGCCCATAGGATCTAACCCCTATGCATCCTCCATTCTTCCCCTGAATGTTCCTTGGTAGCCAACAAGTGTGCTCCACCCCAGGACCTTTGCACTTGCTTGTTCCTCTTCTTGGGTCATCTTCCTCCACTGCCACCCCCATAACCATGTCTTTTTCACTTCCTTCAAATGTTATTTTCTAAGTAAGCCTTTCCTGGCCACTGTATCTTTTTTTTTTTTTTTAAGATTTTATTTATTTATTTGACAGAGAGAGACACAGCGAGAGAGGGAACACAAGCAGGGGGAGTGGGAGAGGGAGAAGTAGGCCTCCCGCTGAGCAGGGAGCCCGATGTGGGCCTCGATCCCAGGACCCCGGGATCATGACCTGAGCCGAAGGCAGACGCTTAAGGACTGAGCCACCCAGGCGCCCCTGGCCACTGTATCTTAAATGAGCATCACTGGGCCACACCCACAAGCACATTCACTTACTTCATCTTGATCCCTTCCTTTATATTTTTGCTCTAGCATTTTACATACATTTTACTTATTAGTATAGTTTATTTTTTGCTTCCCTACAAAAAAGTAAGCTGCATGGAGGTGGAGGTTTTGCCTGTTTTATTCACTACTATCTCCCCAGCATCTAGAATATCTGGCACATAGTAGGTGCTTAGCAAAAATTATTAGGATGAGTGAACAACGAAACCAGAATTGTACAATTGTACCCTAAAAATAGATCATATCACATTTATTCCTTATTATTCATAGCTCTGCTCAATAATCCTCTCCACCCACCCTATTTAAGTAGCCCATCCTGCAATTCATTCTCTATGCCTTTATCCCAACTTATTTCTTCATAGCATTCACAATTAAGTGTTATTGCTCAAATATTTGGTAACTTTAAAAATTAAGTTGTCTTACCCATTTGAAGGTAAGCTCAATGAGGGCAAAGAATTTGTCGGGTTCACTGCTGTGTTGCCTCAGCTTAGAATTTTTTTAATCAAAAATCATTATGACCATCTATGTGTGGTTCTATTTCTGAATCTTTGATGCTATTCCATTGATCCACATGAATGCCCTTTCTCCAATATCACACTGTCCTATTGTCCTAACTAACTTTATAGTAAGTCTGGCAATCAGGGTGTATATTAATTTCTCCTAAAAATCTTGCTGGGATTTTGATTAAGACTGTACTGAATCTATTGATCAGTATGGGAAGAACTGACATCTTAACAATACTGAAGTCAATCCCTTAAGCAACCAAGACTAACGCCCTAATCCCCGGCAGTACTCTGTGATGGTGGAAAGATCAGAAAGGGAAAGGAGCTTTCTGGTTTAAAGCCTCATTGGAGATGCCCTTGCACCACTGGTGGCCCTAAAGGTGCAGAAAGCCCTGGTCCTAAAGAGATCATGTAATTGGAGGCAATGAGTATCTTCACAGTGACTCATGATGGGTAAGGATCAATGACTGGAGAGGTAGAAACTTGCCCTGTGCCTTAAGATCTGAGTTCTCTATGCTGCCCTAAGTTTCAATTTCAAAAACCTGGAGTTGAATTTGCCATCAGTCCAATGAGATGGGAGGCACAGAATTGAAGTTAATATAAAAAAAAGTACGAAAATTAGACTGGGATTTCCAGGTGGCTCAGTTGGTTAAGCATCTGCCTTTGGCTCAGGTCATGATCCCAGAGTCCTGGGATGAGTCCCACATGGGGCTCCTTGCTCAGCAGGGAGACTGCTTCTCCCCCTGCCTGCCACTCCCCCAGCTTATGTGCTCTCATGCACGCGCGTGCTCTCTCTCTCTCTGACAAATAAGTAAAACCTTAAAGAAAGAAAGAAAGAAAATTAATCTGGGTTTTCCAGAGAACAGAACCAACAGATCTATGTATCCATCCATCTATCCATCTATCTATCCATCCATCCATCCATATATTGAGAATGGGGTGGGGGAGGGGTGATTTATTACAAGGAATTGGCTCGCGTGAATATGGAGGCTGAGAAGTCCTAAAATTTGTGGTCAACAAACTGGAGAGGTAGGAGAATTGAAATTCCAAGAACGAAGCCCAAGTTTCGAGACAGGAGAAAATCAGCGCCCTCACTTGAAGACAGAGAGAGTGAATTCTCTTTTACTCAGCCTTTTTTGTTCTATTCATGCCTCTGTCTGATTGGATAAGGCCCACCCACACTGGGGAGGGCAATACTGATTCTCATGTTAATCTCATCCAGAAACACCCTCACAGGCACACCCAGAAAAACCAAATACCTGAGAACCCCGTGGCCAGTCAAGTTGATACATAAAATTAACCATCACAGGAGATAATTGTTGCACTCAAATTTCTGGACTGAAATTCATACCAGTGACACTAGAATCACTTTCTGACTCATTGTTCAGGAAGACATAGATCCACAGGCTAATGTGAATAGAAAAGTGGAGAGGACAAAATAGAAATTGCAGGAGAAGTTTTCACAATTCATCAGGAATGAAACCCAGCATTCTGTTTTTAAAACAGTGCTGAAGGTAAGGGAGCATGTATTTTTATTTTTATTTTTTTAAAGATTTTATTTATTTATTTTCAGAGAGAAACGGCGAGAGCAGAACACAAGCAGAGGGAGTGGGAGAGGGAGAAGCAGGCCCCCCGCTGATCAGGGAGCCCGATGCGGGGCTCGATCCCAGGACCCCAGGATCATGACCTGAGCCGAAGGCAGACGCTTAATGGCTGAGCCATCCAGGCGACCCCGGAGCATGTATTTTTAAATATCACCAACATAGCACAAGAAATCAGATCCCTATCTTACACCACTCACAAAAAATAACTTGAAATGGATCAAAAACTTAAATGTAAGACCTAAAATAACAAAACTCCTCGAAGAAAACATACAGAAAAAGATCTTTGACATGGGCCTTGGAAATGGTTTCCTGGATCAGACACCAAAAGCCCAGGCAACAAACACTAAGATAAAGAAGTGGAACTACATTAAACTAAAGAGCTTCTGCACAGCAAAGGAAGCAATAAATTGAAAAAGCAACCTACAAAATGGGAGAAAACATCTGCAAACCATATGTCTAATAAGGGGTTAATATCCAAAATATATCAAGAATCATACAATACAGTAGCAAAAAGTAAATAATCCAATTTAAAAATGGGCAAAGGACCTGAATAGATATTTTGCCGAAGAAGTCATACAAATGGCCAATAGATACATGAAAAGATGTTCAACATCATTCATCATCAGGGAAAAACAAATCAAAACCACAAGGGTATATCACCTCATACCTATTAGGATGGCTATTTATCAAAAAGACAAGAGATAACAAATGCTGGCAAGAATATGTAGAAAAAAGAACGTTTATAACACTGTTGGTGGGTATGTAAAATGGTACAGCCATTACAGAAAACAGTATGGAATTTCCTAAAAAAAATTAAAAATTGAACTGCCATAAGATCTAGTAATCCCACTCCTGGGTATATATCCAAATGAATTGAAATCAGTATCTCAAAGGGACATTTGCACACCATGTTCATTGCAGCATTATTCAGAATAGCCAAGATATGGAAACTAAGTGTTCATCAATGGATGAGTGGATAAAGATGTGGTATACACATACATACAATGGAACATTATTCAGCTATGAGAAAGAAGGAAATTCTGCCATTTGCCACAACATGGATGGACTTCGAAAGCATTATGCTGAGATAAGTCAGATACAGAAATATAAATACTGTTTTGATATCACTTATTTGTGGAATCTAAAAAAGCTGAGCTCATAAAAACAGAGAGTAGATGGTGGTTACCAGGGGCTAGGGGGTGGGAGAATTGGAGAAATGTTTAAGGTTACAACCTTGCAACTAGTGGATAAATATTTCTAGAGATCTAATGCACAACATAATGATTACGGTCAACAATACTGTAGATTAAACTCCAAAGTTGCTAAAAGACTAGATCTTAATTGTTCTCACCACAAGAAAGAAAGAATTATATGATGTGACAGAGGTGCTAGCTAACACTACAGTGGTAATCATATTGCAATATATAAGTGAATCAAACTAATACATTGTACACCTTAAACTAACATGATGTTGTATGTCAATTATATCTCAGTTTTTAAAAAACCAAAAATAGAACTACCATATGATCCAGCAATCCGACTTTTGGGTATATACCCAAAAGAAACAAAATCAGTATCTCAAAGAGGTATCTGCACTCCCATGTTCATTGCAGCATTATTCAGAATAGCCAAGATATGGAAACCACCTAAATGTCCATCTATGGATGAGTGGATAAAGAAGATAGAGTATATAGATATACAATGGAATATTATTCAGCCATGAGAAAGAAAGAAATCCTGCCATTTGCAACAACACAGCTGAACCTGGAGGACATTAAATACGTAAAATAAGCTAGACAGAGAAAGACTAATATCGTATGGTTATCACTTATATGTGGAATCTAAAAAAAATTTTTTTTTGAAGTCAGACTCAGGGTAACAGAGTAGAATGGTGGTTATCAGGGGCTAGGAGTGGCAGAGTGGGGGAAAGAAATGGGGAGAGGCTGGTCAAAGGGTACAAGACTTCTGTTACAAGATGAATAAGTTCAGGAGACCTGATGTATGGCTTGGTGACTATAGTTAATAATAATGTATCGTATATTTGAAATTCACAAATGGAATAAATCCCAAGTGTTCTCACCACATACACACAAAAAAATTGTGACTATGGGAGGTGGTGGATGTGTTAATTAATTTGAATGTGGTAATCATTTCACAATGTATGTGTCTATCAAAACATCGTGTTGTTCACCTTAAATATTTGACAATTATTTGTCAAAAATAAATGAATAAAAACTATTTTTAAAAAGAAAATGCCAACTATATTTTAATAATAAAATAGAATGAAAGAAAACATGCTAAGTGTTAGCAGCCAGTCACAGAAGACCCTATATGATTCCATTTATTTTTTTTAAGAGTTTATTTATTTATCTATCAGAGACAGAGAGAGAGAGAGAGAGAGAGTGAGAGCAAGCACAGCAGGGGGACCGGCAGAGGGAGAGGGAGAAGCAGACTCCCCGCGTAGCAAGGAGCCCAATGTGGGACTCGATCCCAGTACCCTGGGACCATGACCTGAGCCAAGGCAGACGCCCAACTGACTGAGCCACCCAGACGTCCCTATGATTGACTCCATTTACATGAGAAGTCCCCAACAGTCAAATCCATAGAGACAGAAAGTGGCAGATTAGTGGTGTTTTAGGGCTGAGACAGTTAGGAGGTGGGGGGGGAATGAGTGCTGTCGAATACAGATTTCATCTGGAATGATGAAAATGTTCTAAAATTGTGTTGTCCTTTGCACAACTCTGTGTATACACTAAAAACTACTGCGCTACCCACCTCAGATGGGTGACTTGTGTGGTATGTGAATTACGTCTACCTGTGAGTTAATTTAACTCCATTATCAGCTCAGACACTATTCCCATGTTTTTAAGAGTCATGTCAAACCCAAAAAACTGCAAAGGAAGAACTTGAGAATTTCGCCCTGGTTTGAAAGAAGCAGACTTGAAAATCAACGAAAGACACCTTCAATAAGTCACCAGGTAGTCCTAAATTGCCGATCACCGAAAAGCGGAGATAGAGGTCATAATCTAATCTGTTAAAATAAACCTATTTTTAGCTAAAGCTATTTAATCTTACTACACTACCCCTTCTCTAAGAAACTCCCTATCAATAAAATTGCCATTTCATGTTCAGAGTCCTACTATGTGCTAGCTGTATTTGTCCTGATTAAAATAGTTCACAGTCCAAATAAATCCAAACCAAAATCAATTTCAGCTGATAAAACACGTGAACTTCAGCTCCTCTAATTGCTAATGCTGCCCAGAAATACAGGAAATTCGGCAGGTCCCTAAAAGTTGTTGAGCACCTGAAGATTCACCTGGGTTATCTCAAGATACAATGGGGTTTGCCATCGGGCTGATTTGGTTTAGAATAAAAAAGCCCATAAGAATTCACTGTTTTCAGCAGTTTCCAACCTGTATCAGGATAATTTCCAATAACGAAAAAATGTATGAAGAGCAGAAAAACAAAGAAGAGAGAACACCGAAAAGTCTTCCTGACGTTGCCTTCATTAGTCTTCAAAATTAATGGTCACTACAATTCAGGTACTAGCTGGTACTTCCTCAGCCATCTACAAGGGACACTTGACTTACTCTCTTCTTTATCAATGACCATGACCTGCTCAGAGTGTCAACTAACACATAGCTTCACTTCCTAGATCAAGAGCTATCTTATTTCTACTTTTTATTTCTCAAGCTATAAATGCCAAAGTACTTGGAATTTTGCTTTAAGGAAAAAAAAGAAAAATCACTGCAGACTTATTCTACCAAATTTAAAAGTATATTATAAAGCCATACATTTTTTAAAACTGTGGTACCAGTTCAGTTCGGGAACACATGTAAGTCAAAAAAGAACAGAAGAGGGCGCCTGGGTGGCTCAGTTGGTTAAGCGACTGCCTTCGGCTCAGGTCATGATCCTGGAGTCCCGGGATCGAGTCCCGCATCGGACTCCCTGCTCAGCGGGGAGTCTGCTTCTCCCTCTGACCCTCCCCGCTCTTGTGCTCTCTCTCTTTCATTCTCTCTCTCAAATAAATAAATAAAATCTTTGGGAAAAAAAAAAAAAGAACAGAAGAGAAAATCAGAAATAAACTAGGTGAATATAAATTTTTACTGTATGTTAAAGGTGATATTTGCCAACTTATTAAACAGCTAAGATACCCGGTAAAGATATCCAGAGAGATATTATTGCATCCTATCATTCACCAAAGTAAATTCTAGGTGAATTAAAGATAAATGCATTTTTAATGAACCCATAAATGCTTTAGGGGAATATGTTTTTCTTCTCTTGAAACCAAGAAGAACTTTCTAGGAAGAGATACAAATTCAGATTTTTAGGGAAAAAATTAATGTATTTGGCTACACAAAACTCAAAAAGTTCTTTAAGTAGGAAAATTACATAAAGTTTAAAAATCACAGGACTACCTCTTGCTAGATAATTGAGTGATTTTAAAAATATTTTTGCAGAATATAAGAAAAATACTTCAATTCTTAGTATGTACACAATTCTTACATATCAATAAAAAAGAGAAATGTCCTAAAGGAAATGTAAGAAGAAATGTAAGTAATTCACAAAAGAGAGAGGGGAAAAAGTATGAAAAAGAATTCAATATCACCAATTTTTAAATGTATGTTCCATTTAAAATAACATTGAGGTTGGGTTTTTTTTTCCTGAATAAATTAGTAATATTTTTAAAACATGGAAACACATATATTGGTGAGGGGACAGTATTCTCAAGAACTGCTAATTAAGATGATTTGGTACCACAAAAAAATGCGTAGTCTTCAACCCACCTTTGCTCTTCTGGAAAAGCATCTTAAAGAACTAATTTAAGGATGTGTACAAAGACTGACTTGTTCTCTGCAATCTACATTGCTCTCTTTCTCACCTCTTTTGGGCCTGAACTCAAATGCCTTCTGCAAGAGGAAGCCTACAAGACATGTTACCCTATCTAACGTCGCAAAGGCCCACATACTATTTACCCCCCTTCCCTACCATATTTTCCGGTTGTGATTATGAGATCATCAACAAGAGATACTGTGCAGACTTTGAGTGTGTTCTCCAAATGTGCGATCTCAAGATTAGGACCACTTTGTCTACATGCCCAATATTGAACATGAATAATTGTTTCAAAATGGTCATCTAGTAATTTTGCACTATGCCTGGTGACTAGAAGAAGTTAAACGGAATTGGAATTCATTTTCGACAAAGTTATACTTTTTAAAAATGTAGGGAAAGTCCTGAAATTTAAATTCTTCACCAACTTTAACTCTTAAAAAAACAAAACAAAAAACAGACATTTGTTTTCTACTTCTGCAAAAACAAGAAGAAGATAACTTCAGTGGAAATTTTTAAGAGCCACTTTAGGAAGCACAAAGGAGAAAGTAACTTCCCAATTATAATGACTGGATAAGACCTTTTTATTCACATGTAGCTAACAAAAAACAAAATAGGAAAGTTTGCTGTTGTTGTTGTTGTTGTGGATGATGTTTTAAATCTCAAAACAGGAGATGCTGTTGAAGTATCAGGTGTATGATTTCTCCAGGCATATCCATTCTCAGCCCCAGAGGATTCTCAACGCATCCAGTGTGCTTTCTACATGAAAATGCGTATGTACAAACCCCTGGACCAGAGAAGTTTCCTTGGGAACTGTTTTTTTCTTTATGGTTATGTTGGTATCATTAAATTTCTACTAAAACTTTGACTTTACACTTAGTTGGGCAACACAAAGAAATAACTAGCTCAGTTTCTTTGTAATCTAGCTGCCTAAATCCACTGGTAAGACATCAGATCTTCCCCAAATGTTTCACGCATAGGGAGGACACATTATTCGTTAAGTAGTATTTTACATCAGTTCATTCTCTTCTGTAGTGCACAAAAATACTCTTTAGAGTATGTACAGCAGTTTTTTTTAAAAAAGTGTTGACTTCTCTCCCTTTTCCAATACAGCCATTATTGATGAACCATGGCCCCACACCCACCTCCACCCACGGCAGTGTCAGCCACAGCAAAGCTGTAATTAGGAACTGGATTCCTTCCAGTTTGCACATATCCCTGGACTGCTTCTCTTCAACCACAGTTAAGTATAGGCTCAAAACTGGTCACAGTCACGTTAAGATTATCCAAACAAAATACTGGGAAAATTAATCTGCTAAAATTAAACATTTTAGTTTAATAATGTACATAAAAGTCTTTATTAAAGTATAAATGACATGTTTTATTTAAAAAGTAATCATCCTCATCATACACATATAATTCCTTCTAAAGCAGTCTTGGAGATCTTTCACGTCATGTTCGGGGTTACGCATGTTTCACTGGCTCTGTTCCAGAAGCACGGCCACCACAAAGCAGGCTGTAATTCGTGAGCTATTATACACTGGGATTTTTGCAAATAAGGTACTTCATGAGGCAGCATAGGGAAAAAATTTAAAACACACAACTTACATCCATTTACAGAAATAACAGTTCCCAGTTGTGAACTAATTACTATGCTTGGAAAATGCTAGCATCCTCATAAAAATCTTGTTAAATTATGGTGCAAAATCTGAATTTTTTGCCAACTTGGAAAAGGGCACATTTTTGTGACGTCTCCTAAGCATTCCCCTGAGAGCATAAGGAATGTTATTAACTTAATGAAACGTTTCAGCTTCTAGAAGGGTCTTCATCAAGGGAATATCTCAGAGGCAAAGATTTCTTGAGGACTGTAAGAAAAATCTGTGGGTCTGTAAGTGGAAGAAAAGAAACAACCATGAAAAGTACAACCAGCTGAGAACTCACCCGGAGGAAGGGGTGAGAGATGAGAGGGTTGCCCCTAACCCAAATATTATTCTCCTTCTATAAACTGCTGGAATGCTTTTTCCACTTTACTTTGAAACTCTGCCATTTTCTGTGAATGAGCCACTGGGTTCCAAGGCACTCCCTTGTAAAATGCAGCTGCAGCAGGGCTTGGGAAGTGCCCACAGCACTAGTAAGAGTTCCAGGGGAGGGGGGAGATGATCACAAGTCAGCCTTTCTTCCTGGGAAGGAGTCTGACCAGCACCGCACTGTATCAGCCATACTAAGACAACTGACTGGTAGGAGCAGAGAGGTGGGTGATCTGGGCATAGGAGGAAGCCAACAGGTGCGGCAGGCTGGGAAGAAGGCCCCACACCAGGAGAGGAGGCCAGCAAAACTCAGAAGAAAGTACCTGGACCCCAAGGGCATTAGGGGATGGGAGGTGCTGCAAAAATGGAAGAAAGACCTTTGTTCTTAGGAAAGGAGGTGGAAATTTACACTTTGCTTTCTCCACCCTGTTCATGCTACCCTGCTTCCGAGCCCCAAAACTCAGGCAGGTACCCTGAGCATTAGAAGTCAAAGACAGGAGGGGTTAGCCTGCCTCAGAAGGCTTGGCCTGGGAACTCAATCACCAATCTCCCACTTTCCATGGCAAAGTGTTTCAAAGTCCACCTGTAAGCCAGTTGTCTGGAACATGACAGAGAATCCCTTCACGTGACAGAGAATCCCTTCACAAGATTACTTACTTGTGAGCAATTCTTTATGTGTAGTCTCAGTTTTAGAATGTAATCAATGTGCTCTCAATCTCCAAAATATTTTCTAAGGTATACAGAAAAAAAACGAACCTTTTATAAGGAAAAAAAATCCCCAACATTTGTGTCATCAAAAGGAAACTTTTGTATTGTACATTCATACATGGTAATACTTCCTATCGACATTTATTATTTAATTGACACTTAAGCACTAAGAATAAATGTTTGTTTTTAAACACAGAACAAATTCTACAATCTATCACTTCAATAAACCCATTCCATTATTAGGGAAGAGTTACAAATATTCTCTATTCAAGTACTTTATATCATTCTGGAAATACAATCAAGAGGCAATGCTTTAAGGCTACATATTAAGGCTACCTTGGTTATTTGAAATATGTATAAGTAACAAAGATACTTTTGCAGAAGGGGAATATAAATTAAACACTATTTCCATTTTAGGAAATGAAATATTATCACAAGCCAACAAGACACTCAAAATAGTATCTTAAAATTTATTGCTATAACTGAGCAATAATCTATTGCTCAAACTGCCCATTTCAGAACACCAAGAGATTCTCACTTTATCTTTTAAGCAAGGCTACATCAGAATAAAGACTTTTGAAATTAAACTTTCTTTTGTGTTAAAAGAGAAATTTATTACAATAAAATAAGTGCAAGTGTTATTAAAAATGCTGGTTAAAATTATAAAGTGTCTATATAATTTTTCTAGTATAAATACTGGAAGTAACATCAACAATTCTGTATGTACATAGAACTTTGAAAACAAAAGATCACGCACAAGGCCAAAATATAACTGCACACTGTCCTCTTAGGTATCACCATTCTCTTCTCCTGGTCCCAGATCACTCCAGAATATGAAAATATATACTAATTCCTCAGATTCCGAACTTCAAAATTTCAGTGTTTTCAATGTATATCAGTTGCCACACATTCACAATGCTTTGAAGTCATTATATTCTCACCAAGTGGTTCTAGTTCCCATATTTCCCTTTCTCAACAGACCTTGGGACAAAAAGTTGAGCTAGAAAAACTGCTTAGAGGAGCCAGCGTGACAGGTATTCCCAATGATTCATTTAAAAGTGGCGTAAGATGTTTTATAGATCTACAAGGCATGAAAGACAGTAAGTACATCAACATGTGAAGAAAATTAAGCAGCTCACCCTCTGCCTGCTTACTTGGCTCCATGGCTCTATAGAGTGGAAGAGGCAGAGCCGTGAGGAAGTAAGGACAAGCTGGAACCGCGGGGAGTGTGTGTGTTTGGGAGGGTGGAGGTGGACAGCATCACAGAGAAGGAGCTGGGGAGAAGTGTGTGATTATAAAGGGAAATGGAACAGTATTACCGGTCTGCTCTTGCCCACCCTGCTAAAGCAGGGACTGGCTCCAGCCTGGCCTCCCTCGGTGCATGCCAGTGGGGCTCTGGGGTGATTCTGTTCCCCCAGCACTGTGCAAACAGCCACTGCCTTTCAGACAGTGTGAGAACAGTTCCACAAACGTGAGGAACGAGATTATCGGTTTGGACGTTTCACAAATACCAAAGAGACTCGGAAAACAATTTTTACAAATGAGCCGCTTAATGCCCAGAGAGATTAAGTGGTTCAGCCAAAGGGAAGACAAGGATGCTAGATGTGGTAAGTATTCCTCTATGACGGCACTTATCACACTTGCATGTACATATAATTCACTTGGGATCTCATCCAAAATGCGCTGGGTCCCTGGTGGGGCCTCTGATTCTGGACGTATTGGCTCCTGGGAGAGGCCGGTGCTGTACGGACCTCACTTTGAGAAGCAAGGATCTATCGACAACACAAAGAGGGAGCCACCTCTGTCTCTCTGGGCCACAAGTACATCTTGGAAGTCCTGGGCAGAATGGAGACTCGCTCCAGTGTTATCTGCCTACCCAGGCACATCTCCGGGCAAAAGGTGCACTGCACGAGTGAGCAGCTATCTACAAGACTGTGTTCATGTGTTTTCTGAGAGCACCATTACTATATGAACAGCCCAACAAGTAACATAATTCAACTTGAGAAAAGGGAGAGGTCTGTTGGCTGGAAATAAAACTAATCTTTTTCTCATGTAGTCCTTCTTACAGTGAATAGGATATAAAGGTATAAAAAAAAATAGCATGTGAAATTTCATAATAAAAGGCCACATGTGCACGCAAATACATATAGTATGACTTCTAAGAAATAAAATGCATTTTATCAGAATAACGTGCTACCACTGCTCCCAGCTAAAATCATCTCCTCTTCCAAATACAAGGAAAAAACCTTGAATT
Organism: Halichoerus grypus; assembly: GCF_964656455.1. Taxonomy (NCBI): domain Eukaryota; kingdom Metazoa; phylum Chordata; class Mammalia; order Carnivora; family Phocidae; genus Halichoerus; species Halichoerus grypus. Next base: position 135,059,710 of record NC_135716.1, read on the forward strand.
GTAAGGAAAATGACTGCATTGCCTGCCAGCACAAGGCCACAGGCTCCCCATTTGATCTGAAACACAAGAAAAGAGGATTAAATCTTTACTTTCTTCATATTGCACTTTGAAAGTCTCTGTTATTTTCTGCATTAGAATCATCCAATGAAATATTACATAAAACTGCTAAAAGGCTTAATAATGTAATAGGCGGGAGACAGTGAACTATTCAGTAATTAGCCTAATTACTTCGTGAGGCTTGATAATTAAGTCTGTATCATCCTTATCATTTTCCCCATTAGACATATTTCTCAACTTGTTTTTAGTAGACGATGATTGCCTTAAGTAAAATACAAGCAGCCAGAACATAAAGGGTCCAATTATAATATTGGGTACTAAAAGTTCTATACCCATTGCCTTCTTTCAGAAAAATAGGAATTGGAGAGTTATGGACTGGTCTGTTTCTTTTTTAAGCTTTAAATAATAATCTGCATACCAATGAAAACAGCTTTGCAGCTTGGCAGATGGTTCTACAGAGGCACAGGAGGGGATGAGAGTACCCTCTAGTGGGCATTTTTTGTTTTAATTTAACCAGTAGAAAGAAAACCTCAATGAAAGGGGTTCTTCAAAAAACATGATGCATAAAAACAGAAATCCTTACAGCCAAACATAAGAAGCACTATTCTAAGACACAAGAAGAACAAGGTCATGACAATTTTGCATTCAAAAACCTTCAATGCTTCTCCATTATCTAGATAAGAGTTCAGACTGGCATGGCATTCAAGAGCCTGCCCAACTGGGCTTCACCAGCCTTTCTAGCCTCGATCTCAACCAGATCCTTTTGGCTCCATCATACTGAACTGTTCTTTATACCACATATTGCCTTTTCACACTTGGGTGCCATTCCATATAACAGCCTTCCCTACTTTAATCAAAACCTTATTTATCCTTAGAGGCCTACATCAAATGCCAGTTGGAATTTCTCTGTTCCTTGTGCTCCTATGGTGTTGTGATCATGTTTCAATTACCACACATAATACGTTTATAGTGTACTTACCCTTCAGGCTAGTTTCTGTGCTCTCTGGAACAGAGACAGTATCTAGCTCTTATTCCTGGTATCTTACAAAGAGCAGATGTTCCAAAGATTCAATGCCCCAAGTAAGATATCCAATGCCCCAAATAAGAGTTTCATGAAATTGAAACAGTATGTAGTGAGGGGAAATAAAAGCAAGTAGGACGAAAGACAGTGAATGTCAAAGAAGTGAATAAATTATACCCACAACGTGTGTTTTGGAGACAAAAAGAAAAATTTTGTATTAGCTGTGAAGACAGCATCTTATTCACTGTATCTGCTAGAGGCCGTGTAGTTGTCCCTCAAAATATGCCAACTGTATTGGGTTGAAAATTGTGTCCATGATCCTATTTGCAGGAGAAGAATGTGATGTGACGCTCACTTTGGAACCAGAAGAGCATTGCTATCATGGTCTCTGTGGATTGCCCTAAGAGGCAAAGACTTAAGCACAATTCCAGAAAATAGCTTAAAGTCGAAAAAGCAAGAAATCACATGGTCTGGCTAAAAGCTGTGAGAGAAACAAAGACAGCATTCGGAAAACATGGCCAAGACACTGAGAGGGAGATCTACAATGGAAGAGAGAAACTAAAAACACGTCTGGATTTGAGTATTAAGCCTAAACACTGGAAATGAAATCGATGTTCTGGACACAGGCCTTTGAAGTAAACTCAGCAACAACTGGGCAAAACAATAGAAGACAAAACTTACCACAGACACACGGGCAAGAATAACAGGAAATCCAAAGGCAGAGACAACAATTCCAGTAGTGAAAAAATACGCCAGCTCCCGGCAGGCGCTACTTGTGGCGTCCGAGTCATAAGTTGCTCTTTTGGCAATGAAATGGGGGATGGGAGAGATGACGTGAAATATCAGGACAAACAAGGGCCAGTAAACGCTGTCAGGTGGACCCAGAAGAAACGCAGAAAGAGAAGTTACGGTTACATTTTAAAGACACGCTGCCATTTCAAAGTCAGAAGCATCTTCACTGTCTAGGTCAAACGATCATTCATTTAGTTAATACTCGTACATGAGATGATTTATACCAGGAACAGATAAGATGTAATGATTAAAAATTACTAGTCCGTTAATATGTAGATAGTTTACATGGTGTTAAAAAAAAAAACAACCAACTATACAACGGGTAATCTAGAATCTTTATTGTTTTCTGTTATTAGTGAGCTGTAATTTTTTTTTTTTAAGATTTTATTTATTTATTTGACAGAGAGCCCAAGCAGGGGGAGCTGCAGGCAGAAGGAGAAACAGGCTCCCCGCTGAGCAGGATCCCAGGACTGAGCCACCCAGGCGCCCCCTGAGCTGTAATTTCTTAAAGACAGAATCTTCACTTAGTGAAGATGACTTCACCTAGTTATCTTTGCTTTCCCTACAGAACACAGTACAGTGCTTTGAACATGCTAATTCAGTAGAGGTCTTTTGAGTATATGCATGTTGGAAACCCTTCAGTGGCTTAGAAAAACCCAGATTCCTTGCCCTGGCCTACAAAGCTTTGTATGATCCATTCATTTTGTGCCATCTTCTCTTCATCCACTCAGTAGCCACACCAGCCTTTTTTCTGTTCCTTAAACACTTCTAAGGCTTCTGCACTAGCCATGCCCTCTGCTTGGAATGCTCCCCTCCTGCTCTTCACACTGTCTGGCTCCTTCTTATGTAATCTAAACTGAGAGGTCTCCTTCTACAAGTGGCTCTCCCTAACCATTCAATTTTATTTATTTATTATTATTATTATTTTTTTTTATTGAAGTATAGTTGACACACAATGTTACATTAGTTTTCAGGTGTACAACACAGTGATTCAACAAGTCTATACATTATGCTATGTTCACAAGTGTAGCTACCACCTGTCTCCATAGATCACTATTATGATGCCACTGACTCTATTTCCTATGCTGTGCCTTTTAACCCCATGACTTATTCATTCCATAACTGGAAGCCTGCATCTCCCACTGCCCTTCACCCATTCTGCCCATCCCTCCACCTTCCAACCCAACCATCAGCTTGTTCTCGTCAATAAATGGTGGCAGGAAAACTGAATAGCTACATGCAAATGAATGAAACTGGACCACTTTCTTACATCATATATAAAAATAGACTCAAAATGGACTAAAGACCTAAAAGTGACATCTGAAACCATAAAACTCCTAGAAGAAAACACAGGCAATAATCTCTGACATCAGCCTTAGTAACATTTTCCTAGATATGTCTCCACAGGCAAGGGAAACAAAAGCAAAATTAAACTACTGGGACTACATTAAAATAAAAACCTTTTGCACAGTGAAGGAAACCATTAATAAAATGAAAAGGTAACCTAATGAATGGGAGAAAATATTTGCAAATGATATATCCGGTAAGATGTTAATATCCTAAATATATAAAGAACTTATACAATTCAACACCAAAAAAACCCCCAAGTAATCCAATTTAAGAAGGGCAGAGGACCTGAACAGATATTTTTCCAAAGAAGAAATACAGATGGCCAACAGACACATGAAAAGATGCTCAACATCACTCAACATCAGGGAAATGCAAATCAAAGCCACAATGAGATATTATCTTACACCTGTCAGAATGGCTAGTATCAAAAAGACAAAATAAAACAAGTATTGGCAAGAATGTGGAGAAAAGGGAACCCTTGTGCACTGCTGATAGGAATGCAAATTGGTGCGACAACTGTGGAAAACAGTATGGAGGTTCCTCAAAAAAAAAAAAAATCAGAGTTACCCTATGATCCAGTAATTCCACTACTGGGTATCTACCCGAAGAAAACAAAAAAACACTAATTTGAAAAAGACATATGCATATCTATGTTCACTGCAGCATTATTTATAATAGCCAGAATACAGAAGTAACCCAAAAGTCCATCAATAGATGAAGGGATAAAGAAGATATGGGAGATAGATACATACACCCACACACACACACACACACACACACAAATATTACTCAGCCATAAAAAAGAATGAGATCTTGCATTTGTGATGACATGGATGAACACAGAGGATATCATGCTACGTGAAATAAAACTGACCATCCATTTTAAATACTTCAAGTTATCCTTAAGCACATAGCCCTCTTAACTTTTTGCACACACTTATCCCTATTTGATATTTCCTTGTTATGAAAACAAGAATCTAATTTGTCTTAATCAATCACCATTTATCTCCATGGCCTAGAATGAGGTATTCCATTAATACTTACTGAATAAACAAAATGAATTTTAAGTATGAAAGTTATAAAAATAAATATGCTTACCACCAAAAATTTTAGATAGCCTTTACTGTAAGAGGCAACTATAATACTGTAATGTTTTGCATTATTTTAAAAATTGCCATCTGCTATTCAATTACATTTTCTCTATAACTACTTCAAAAATATGTTTCTCCATCAGGTAGATGTTTATTATGCTTCGTTCCTTAAGCGAAAAAAAGCACAGTCTGTACTCACGTTTATGTATCCACATCACAGAAACACATAGCACCACAACAGACATCCACCCTGATAGTCAGCACCTCTAAGCAGAAGTTGTGGCAAAGCTACACTGTGATGAAAGCTTATTTCAGCCACAGATTAGAAGTGTAGGATAGTAACCAGAAAGCAGGAAGGGAAAGGAACCTTCATCAAGAGGTCTCAGGATGTAAACATTGAATTTTAACTCCTAATTTCAAATTATAGGGATTTTTGTGTGTTTCAAGAATCACCAAACAGTATCAGTGAAGGGACCTTTAGAGATTCTCTAGTTCAAAGTCCTTATTTTACCAGTGAGGAAATGGAGATACAGAGAGGAGAAGAGGTCTGGAATAGATCCAGCTGGGACCTGACATGCCCACAGCCAGGAGCTTTTAATTCTTCCTAGAACACAGTGAGAGTTTTCTGTAAAACAACGTAGGAGACTAAGTTCCCATTCACAGTAAGCCATCAATAGTCAACTACAAGAACTGTTAATATAGAAGCAACCTTGTTTATACACAAAATTTAAATATTAAATGTTAACTCTTCAGAAAACATATAGGCCAGAGATTGGCAAACTTCTGCAAAGACCAAACAGTAAATATTTTAGACTTTACAAGCTGCAAGCTCTCTCTCTCAACTACTCTGTCCCTGTAGTAGAAAAGTAGCCAAAGATAGTACCTAAATGAGCGTCGCTGAGTTCCGATAAAATGTTAATTACAAAAATAGGCATCAGGCCTCTTTGGCCTGTGCGCCAGTTTGCTGACTCCTAATATAGACGATAATCCTGGGTTATCATCGTTAAGATACAAAACTAATTTCTTTGTCGTAGCAGTAATGTCTCATTTTTTTCTTAACCTTATAAAGATCACAGAGAATTAAAACACCTGGATTTAGAGTTGGTTACGAATAACAGTCAAGAGATTCAGAACCTGAGTCCAAACTGAACAGGAGTCACTTAAGGCTGTGGAATTTGGGTTAAGTCTTTAACCACTATGGGCTTTGGTTCTCCAGCTAGAAATGAGGATAACTTAGATCCTTAAAACTAGACTCCGGTAATAGCTGCAAACGCTCTGGACTAATGTCAGTTATTGCTTATAACTGGCTCCCTCTTGTGTATACACAATTTCTGTGATAGCTGGCCAGGACTGGGGTGAGAGATTTTTTCTTTTTTAAGATTTTATTTATTTATTAGAGAGCGCGAGCGAGAGAGCACGAGTAGGGGCAGGGGAAAGGGAGAGGGAGAAGCAGGTTTCCCGCTGAGCAGGGAGCCCAATGTGGGGCTCAATCCCAGGACCCTGGTATCATGACCTGAGCTAAAGGCAGACGCCCAACCGACTGAGCCACCCAGGCGCCCCTGGGGTGAGAGATTTGAACATATCAATATCCTACTGACTCGCTCCAGTTGGTTTAAGTTAGTTCCATCATCTTCTGTGCAGTTAGTTGCTCAAGCCAATCACCTGGGAGGCAACCCCAAACCCTTTCCCCTTGCTGAACCGTGACATCAGTTAACAAAACCTGTTAGTTCTGCCAACCTGGATCTCCCTCCTTCCTTTCTTCCCACTGCTACTGCCACGGCCTACATTATGCTTGATTTATGACAGCAGTGCCCTGCTACTCACCCTGACTGCACTCTCAGCACCTTGCTACCCATGCTCACACTTGGGCCAGACTGACCTTAAAACATAAACCCCCTCACCCTCTAAACCTATTCTCGAGATACTTCTCCAGCTCCTACTGCCTGAAGTATAAAATCTCACCTCCTTTACATGGCATACAGTGCCCTAAAGACTGAATGATTCCACATCCTTGAACAACCCTTCTTCTGCCCATCCCAGCTACACTCTATGCTCTACCATAATGAACCGCATGTGGTTTCCTCAACAATCTATATGCTCTCATGTCTGTGAACCTCAGCATAGGACTTCCTTACTGTCCAAAGTCCTCTTTCCCCAGTTGTCTGCATGGCCTGCTTCCTTATTTCCTTTACATTTCTGCTCACATGGTACCCTCTCCGAGAGGCCTGCCCTAACCACTCTCTCCCAGGCATCTGTACCCTTTACCCTTTATTCTTCATAACATTTCTGCCACTGACAGAATGGACATTTTTGAATCTGTTTATTGTCTGTCTCCCCCACTGAAATATACACTCTGAGAGCAGGGCCTCGGTTCTCTTATTCCTTAATCCTCCATTCCCGTAATGGTGGCTGGTACATGGTAAGCACTTGACCAATAGCTGCTGAATAAAGAAATTTTGTTGAATGTTCCCTCTGCCTGGAATGCCCTCCCCTAACTCATCAGTCCCACAAACTCTTATCAGGCACCACGTCTCGGCTTAAAGAGCACTGCTTCTCTGCAGCCCTCCCTGACTCTCCCAGGGAAGACTCAAATACACCTTTTCAAAGCACTCAGTGTCCTTTGCACTCAACTCCACTACAGATCAACTGGATAGTTGCCTGCCTGCCTCTCAGGCACAACTAGAACTGTGAGCTCCTTGAGGACAGGACTGTGTCTCTTCATTCTTGTATCCCCAGCTGCTCCAGAGTAGGTGCTCAGTCAATGCTTACTAAATGAATACCTCAAGTTTAAAAAGAGCTTTTCTCTCTGTACAGATACAACTGACCCGTGAAGGGACCTGGACTTCACTAACTCATTGGTGAGAGCCTGGTGCTACACTGACCAAACTTGCTAACACTCATACTAACGGTGACGAAGGTACAAAAACAGGAATGGTTCTTTTTGAGATGATAACTTACCCATAATCTTCTAAGGCACATCCCAGCATGAGAAAAGTCAGTCCAATAGCCCCACTGAAGGATAATGCCACGAGAGCTGTGAAAAATAAAACCAAGAGTTAAAGATCCCAGATCAGTGGTTGCCAGGGGCTAGGGGAGGAGGGGAGGAATGGGGAGTGCCTACTAATGGGTATGGAGTTTCTTCTGCGGGTGATGAAATGTTCTGGAATTAACTAGCAGTGATGGTTGCACAACCTTGTGAATATACTAAAAACCACAGAATTTTACACTTTTTTTTTTAAAAGATTTTATTTATTTATTTGACAGAGAGAGAGAGCACAAGCAGGGGGAGCAGCAGAGGAAGAGTGAGAAGCAGGCTCCCCGCTGAGCAGAGAGCCCGATGTGGGGCTCAAACCCAGGACCCCAGGGTCATGACCTGAGCAGAAGGCAGACGCTTAACTGACTGAACCACCCAGGTGCCCCCAATTTTACACTTTAAAAGGGTTAATTTTATTGTATGTGATTTATATCTCAATAAAAACATTCAGTTAAAGAAAGAATTAAAAGGTTCCCAATTTAAGCGAAGATAGTGATTTACCTATTTCATTAGCTGATGTCACATTTGACTGGCAAATGACTGCCGATGCCCACCACTTTAAAATCATTAGGTGAGAAAGGTCTCAAGCATTTCCCAACCCCTATCTAATACATAAATTCCCTCTTTTCATTACAAGAGGCCAGCCAGCCTGTCTGCACAACTCCAGTGAAGGGAATTCATGACCGCCTGAGGCAGATCATTTCCTTCTGACAGTATCCAAATGCTGAAAATCCTCTCTTTAAATTATATCCCAAACTGCCTCACAGTAATATACATACCCTTTGATCATTTTGCCTCCCCCAACCACAGTACTTCAAGTATTTGAAGACTGCTTTCATGTCTTCCTAGAAAATTATTCCCAACTAGTATCCACCGAGTAAAATATTTATTCCCTGCATCTGTTCAACACTAATCTCTGGGGGGGCAGGAACGTATTTGTCCTTGTAACTCTGCTGAGTGGGAGACAGAGCATTAGGGCCGTTAAACAATCTTGAGCTCTGAGTCACCACCAACAGGGGTTCAAATCTTAACACTGCCACCAACTGGTTGTGTGACCTCAGAGAGAAACTGAACCTCTCTCCTTCTGATTACTCACCTGTGAAATGGGAATAAATAAATGAAAATAAATAAAATAAAATCTCTCTCCATCTGATTTCTCACCTTATCATGGAGCTGATGGGAAATAAAGGAGATAATCTATGGGAAGTGTCTGGCAAAAGGAGGTGCTCCATAAAGAAAGGTTGCCTGATGAAGGTATCTGCTCATTTTAGCAACGTTCTTTCCTAAAGGTATAAACCCAAAGCACAGGACACAATTTAGCCAAATTTCCTTCTGAAAAAATCCATACTGCTCAAAATTATTCAGTAACTTAATTAACATTTTGATTGCTTCCTTTTAAGAGATTTGGGGAGACTGTCTTATAGAAAGATGCCAAGGTGCTTTTTAAAAACATCTGCAAGTATACAGACATTAGGGAACAAGGAAGGGCTGTCAATTTTAATTTTTATATTTTTCCATGTAGTACGTCACTCTTTAAAGAAAAACTTACAAAATTAACTTTTCACATTTTTCATGACAGATGGTCTTTTCCCGGTTGGCACTGTCCCTTCCCTGTGTCTGACCATCTGCATCACTCCCTCCTGCAGGAGACCTTTCAAAGCTAGGAACCATAGATGTCTTCTGTTCTGTGACACTGATCTCTCAAGGGTCACAAATGTACCTCCAGCTGATTCTTTTTTTTTTTTTGGGTATCACATCCTCTGCCATCTTTTAAAGTTGGATCTAACTAGGAATCCAATTTCATTTCTTTCCACTGTACACTTCTACTGAGACACTGCATTCAACCCAAAGCTCCCTGGTACCACAAGGGCCAAGCCACATCTGATGCTGCAGCCCAGAACAGGTCCTAAGAACTAGGCCTGCACCTCCTGCTCCACTCTGGACTTCTCTGCTTGGGCAGCCAACAAGGACCTCAAATTCAACATGTGTAAAACTGAAACATACCACCCTCTCCTTCCAAACACACTTCTTCCCTTTAAGTTCTTCTTTTTTTTTTTAAGATTTTATTTATTTATTTGACAGAGAGAGCAAGCACAGCAGGGGAAGCGACAGGCAGAGGGAGAGGGAGAAACAGGCTCCCCACTGAGCAGGGAGCCAGATGTGGGGCTCCATCCCATCTCAGGTCAAATCGTGACCTGAGCCGAAGGCAGACGCTTAACCGACTGAGCCATCCAGGTGCCCCTTTAAGTTCTATCTTGAAAGACCAACCAACACTATCATCACACTCTGTCTTAGAGAAAATTAGCAAGTCAAGGTGACTCAATCTCCCAAATGTCACTCAAACCTACCGCTATAGACTGAATGAGTGTATCCCCTCCCCAGTCTCATGTTAAATCCTAGTGCCAATGTGATGGTATTTGAAGCTTCCAGGAGGTGATTAGGTCATGAAGGAGGGGCCCTCATGGATGGGACTCCGGAGCTCCCTTGCCCGCTCTGCCATGTGAAGAGGACACAGAGAGAATACAGCGGTCTGTGAATCACGAAGCAGACATTCACCAGACCCTGAATCTGTTGACACCTTGATCTTGGACTTCTCGGGATCCAGGACTGAGAAATAAACGTTTGCTGTTTAAGCCACCCAGTTTCTGGCATTTTTGTTAGAGCAGCCCTAAGGGACTGAGATGTCCACCCTCTTCTCTTGAACCCGCCCTCATCATTTCACACCTGCCTCCAACTGTTGACTCTTGCAATCCATCCTCCACAGGGCAGGCAGTGATCTCTCAAATAAACAGAGACGGTGTCACCCCTTCACAGCTGCTCTCACAGCCTACGGAGTTGTTTGGCACATGTTCTCTCCACTTAAAAAACTCCGTCCTTGCTCCATCCTTGGTAAGGCTTTACCTTACTGACCTTTTTAGATTCAATGCAAAATTGCCTCTTTTGTGAGAGCAGTCCTCTTTCTCCCAGGAGTAGGGTTAAATAATCCCATTTGTGTTAGTTTCCTGGCGCTGCTATTAACAATGTACTACAAAGTGGACCCTTTAGAACCAGAGGATTTTATTTTCTCACAGTTCTGGAGGCTTGACGTCTCTAATCAAGGTGTTGGCAGGGCCATGCTTCCTCTGAAGGTTCTAAGGCAAGAATCTTTCCTTGCTTTTTCCTAACTCCTGGTGGTCACTGGCAATCTTTGGTGCTTCTTGGTGTCTACCTGCATCATTCTAGTTTTTGCCTCTGTTTCCATGTGGTGTTCTCCCTATGTCTCTACATTCAAATTTCCTTTTTTATAAGGACACCAGTCATTGGATTAGGGTACACTCTAATCCAGTATCATCTTAACTTGATAACATCTGCCAAGATCCTATTCCCAAATAAGGTCACATTCACAGGTACTGGGGAGTTAGAACATGACCATTTCTTTTGAGGGATACAATTCAATCCACAACACCATCACTGTGCTCCTCCTGTTATCTAAGCACATCTTGGACACTTCAACAGTAATATAATTATTTCCAGTTCTGTCACCCCAAAATTACTATTATCTTTTTATCCCAAGTCATAGGCATACTGTAGTCCCTCAATAAAAGGTGAACTATCTGTAAAATGCTTCTTTCCCTTAGTCCTTTTCCACTTCATAGTCTATCTTCTTTTTCACTACATCACAATTTCTACCATATTCACACATAACCATTTTTATTATTTGATAGTCTGGGGGCATGACTAAACAGCACAGTGCAGCACTGAGATACTACTTGTCACCTGTTCTGCATTGGCTTCAAATGGGCATGTCACACACTGGACACCGTCCAAGTGTATCATATTTACTAAACTGATATAAAAGTCAGCCAGAAATAATGATAAAATGTGTCTGCCGCTAAGAGCTCACATACTCAAATTTCAGAGTGCACACACATGCATGCAAATATACTCTATACATGTTTATAGCAGATACTGATTAACTGGGAAGATCCTTGGGTACAAATTCCAAAGAGGACGATAATTCCAACATAGAAACAAGTTACACTACTCTATTCAAACATTAGAAATCGAATGGTTTCCCACCAAAATAACAGGAAGCCTTCCCATAGCCTCTCCCACCGCTGCCATCTCCCATTTCTCTAAAGGCATACAGGTAAGGGAAGGGGTATTCTTGGTATCCCCTTTTTTAACTGCCCCATTCAAAAACGTACTGTTCAAACACTACTTTCTTGTCCGTCCACAAACACTAAAGAAAGTAGCGATAACATTCCACCTAATCTACAACTACAATAACATTCCACCTAATCCACAACTACGAGAAATACAGAAATACAGAATTTCTGGGGGCTTTCCGTTGCCTGCAGTCAACTCTGCTCAACTGGAAAAATCATCAGTACCGAGAAGATTAAGAGCCCCGGTGCCGAGAAGACTAGAGACAATAGCTGCTCTGGAGGAAATGGGAAACTGCGGAGCTGCAGGAAGAGGGAGGAGAGGCGTTAGGGTGGACATGTCAGGAAGTGAAAACCCAGTCTGTTTAAAACTCGGCAGAGGTGGGGGCGGGGGGGGGGGGCGCTCCGAGGAACTGAGGAGCCGGGAGGTGATGCTCCAGGCCAAGCCGGGTGTCCCAGGAAGGCACTGCTCCTGGCTCCGCCTGGAGGGCCCGGGAGAGCCGGGCAAGAGCGTGAAGACCAGTGAGATTCCACCCGCACCCCGCGGGGCGAAGGGAGAGGGCGAACGCCTACCCCCACCCCGGGGAGGCAGGGAGGGCGGCGGGCCTGGGGGATGCCGTTCCCTGCCCACGCGCTGAAGGCGCAGCTCCAGGCTTAGCCCGGGACGGAGGCGACACCCCACCGCAGGACCAGGGAGCGAGCTGGGGGGCCACGGATATACCTTTAACGCCCGCCATGTCTCCCGAGCTAGGGCCGCGGCTGCTTCCGGCTTCCTGCCACGGCCCGGCTGCCGCCCAGACCCGGCCACGCACCGCACCGCGGTTCCCGGGCCCGCCCCTTCGCACGGAGCCCTACCCCTGCCGGTACCGATCCGCCCCGCCCCGCCCCCCAGAGCCCCGCCCCTGGGGTCCGAAACCCGTCTCGCAGAGCCCCGCCCCTGGCGATCCCGATCCTCCCCGCCCCGCCACGCACAGCCCCGCCCCTGCTTGTCCAAGATCCGCCACGCCGAGCCCCGCCCCTGCCGGTCCCGATCTGCCCCTCCCGGACACACAGCCCTGCCCCTGTTTGTCCAGGATCCGCCACGCAGAGTCCCGCCCATGCCAGTCCCTTGTGGGTTTCAAGTTCACTCCAAATGCATACAGCCCGGCCGCTGGGGTCTCGATCTCTCCCGGCCTAGCCACTCAGAGCCCCGCCCCCGCCGGTCCCCCCTCGCCTCTCCCCCTCCACTCAGAGCCGGATCCCAGCTGGTCCCAAGCTCACTCCCGCCACGCAGAGCCCCGCCCGCGCCACGCAAAGCCCCGCCCAGTTCGCCCATAACCCCGCCTCCAGCCCTTAGAGTTCCGCCCCACCCGGTGATCCAGGTCCTGAGGTTGTCCTGGAAACCCGGTCTCAGCGTGTAAACCCGACCTTGCCGCTGGAGCCCTCCTCCTAGATCTTGAGTCCTACGGGTAATCCCCGAACCTGCCCCACGTTCACTCCTTCAATCCGTCGGCTGGGGCCTTGGCTCCTCCCGCACCGCTGGGTCCGCGGGCCAAGACACTCCAGCGCAGCCAACCCAGTTCAGGTCCAGCGCAACCAAGACCCAGAATTGCGGTTCCTGGCTACAAGGAATCTCTGCCTGAGGGTGGAGAACGAGAAAATGGGGAGAAGGAAGGGGGGAAATTACAATCGGTAGGGAAGGAAGGGACACCCACTTACTGAGCAGCATTATTCTCTGAGCCCCAACGTGCTTGTGTGTGTGCCGGTCTGCGTTTACCTGACTGTGACTGCGGCCGAGCTGGAGATGGGAGCACCAGAGAAAAGGCCCCGAGGAGACATCCCTCCTGAAGATCTTGGCATTTGCATGGACTTGCCTTGCTTAATACTAACTTAACACTTTTCAAGCACTCGTTTTCTCCCTTACACCCTGGTTTATTTAGAGACACGAAGACCAATAACCTCTTTTCCATCTGAAACGTTCATGAACCTTTAAATAAATATTATTCTTAGACCTTAGGACCTCAAAGTCTGCAGGTAACCAAGGCCAATTTAAACTTCCTGGGGCCATTTTGTACTTACTTTTCCTCACAGGAATGGAAGGTTTTGTCTTGGTGGGGCCAATCTGGAAGAGACCTTAAAAGCCATTTGATCCAGTGCTTTATTTTACCTTTATGAAAAGAGGCTCAGAAAAGGTAGGACTTCCCAACTCTTTGGAGGTTGGATTACAAGCCACTTATGCCTCATTGTAGCTGAGAACTACTGCCCCTTTTCTATTGCTTTTTTCTAATTTTCAAAGAGACTGAAAGATAAAGGGGTTCCCCTGGCTGCCTGAGAAGTACAAATTCTCACCACCACCACCTTTCAGGATCCCCATTCAGTTTACCTTTTGAAAACTGTGAATTTGTTTTTCTAGCCTGTCCCATTTCTCCTCATAGATGTAAGGTACACTTATTAAAAACATTGTGTTGCTAATACCTAGCTCACTGTAGACCCCTGCAGGTCCAGAATTACACTGTGCTCTACTTTGTAGCCTGCAATCTACTCAAAATTGTTGAGAATGTTTTTTTTCCCTCTTTTGAGTATCATATTCTTTCTAATACCTGTTAAAGCATTCAGGGGAAACTGCCTATCAGCCAGCCATAGGCTGGAAGCCTGTCCTTTTTAACTCCTTTACCATAGTGCCAAGCTGCTCTCATGAGAAAGTTCAGACTTTTTCCCCGTTAATTGATTAGGATTTTCTATGGGGTCAGATCTTCCCATTTCCCTTTCTATTCCCAGGCATCCAGCAAGTGTTTGAAAAGCCATATATAAAGGTTTGCTGGAGCCTTCCAAGTCAGCCTGAGGCCAGTCCCACAGAAGGGAAGTGATTTTGGAGAAAAGTGACATTACCTCAGAGGTGCAGCTTGGTTTGAGTGCCTTAGGCTTAGCAGTAAGAAACTGAAAGATGGTGAGAAGCAAAAAGATGAGGTGTTTGCTCAGGGGTAATGTCTGGAATCAGAAAAATGCAGAGACAGTATTCGTCTCTAAATTAGGTTCCTGGACCTTATTCCTAAGTGTGTGTGGGAGGGGGTTGGGGGTGGGGTAGGAAGGCTTCCCACACAACACCAAGCAATTCTTGGACACCAACAGGGTGTCCTACAATTCAGTTCAATTTTGATACTATCTACCTGGAGATAGCATCAAATTCCACAGGTTAAGGGTTTAGTCCTATGAGACTCCGCACCTCTCACCCTCCGACGCCAGTCACAAGCCAGGTTGTTACCTATGCTTCTGACCTACCTTGGACTTGAGACACCAGTTTTAAGTCGAGGTTGTTACCTGTACTTCTGATGGACTGGCTATAAATCAGAGGTTCCCAGGACCTCCTCCTGTTTAATTTGCTAGAGTAGCTCACAGAATTCAAAGAAACATTTTGCTTACTAGATCACTGGTTTATTTTAAAAGGCTATCCACTCGGGGATCCTGGGTGGCTCAGATGGTTGAGCATCTGCCTTCGGCTCGGGTCACGATCCCAGGGTCCTGGGATCGAGTTCCGCATCGGGCTCCCTGCTCGGTGCAGAGCCTGCTTCTCCCTCTCCCTCTGCCATTCCCTCTGCTTGTGCTCTTCTGTCTATCTCTCTGTCAAATAAATAAATAAATAAATAAATAAATAAATAAATAAATAAAGGCTATCCACTCAGGAACAGCCAGATGGAAGAGATGGATACGGCAAGGTGTGGGGAAAGGACACTGAGCTCACGTGCCCGCTCCAGGTGTACCCTTCTGTCCACATCTCCAGGTATTCACCAACTGGAAGCTCTCTGAAACCAATGCTTCTGGGTTGTTTTTTTTTTTTGTTTTTTTTTTTTAAGATTTTATTTATTTGAGAGAGAGAGCAAGCATGAGAGGGGGGAGGGTCAGAGGGAGAAGCAGACGCCACTGAGCAGGGACACCGATGTGGGACTCGATGCTGGGACTCCAGGATCATGACCCCAGCCGAAGGCAGTCGCCTAACCAACTGAGCCACCCAGGCGCCCCTCTTCTGGGTTTTTATGGAGGCTTCATTACATAGACACAATCAATTAAATCACTGGCCATTGGCAACTGATTCAACCTCCAGCCCCTCTCCCCTCCCCGGAGGTCATGGGATAGGACTGAAAGTGCCAACCCTCTTAAAAACATGGTTGGCTCCATTGGCAACCAGCTGGATCCTTAGACGCTTTCCAAAAGTCACCTCATTAACAAAAGACATCTTTATCACTCTCTACACTTAAGGGAATTCCAAGGGTTTTGGGAGCAGTGAGCCAGGAACTGTGGATGAAGACCAAATATATGTAAGAAAAATATTTTGGTCATCTAAATGATCAGATATATACTTCTTATAAATCACAATATCGCAGTTCCCAACAAGGTTCCTGCCCACGCCATCTGTCCTTTCCAGTTTACTAAACACTCTAAAAGAGAAAGCCTCTTTCTAAAGGCTTTAACCATCCCCTGAGAAAATCTGCTTTCCTTTTGCCAGATCTGCACTGAAAAATTGTTCGTCCACTTACCCATTCCATGTTTCCTCAAGAATAAAAGAGTCACCAAAAAAGAAAGTAAAACCCTAGAAGCTGAAACCTACCCCCAACTTGGATGTGTAAGATCCACGTCCTCCACCATGCTGCCTAGGACTTCAGTGAACCACTTTAGATAAACTGTCAGTCTCTCCTGGCATTGAATTCCCTCACACTATGAACTAGGTTATATTATCTCCATCTTGCAGATGGGAAAACTGAGGCTCAAATAGTAACTAGGGAGTAGAGAAGCTGAGATACAACCCAAAACCGTCCAACTCTACAGTCAGACAGTCAGCACTCGTACTACTCCCTCTAAATCTGTTGTAGGAATTAGAAGAACAGCAACCTCCTGTGTTTTACAGGGCAATCAAATCCATTTGTTCATTTTGATTTTCCCTTACATATCTATTAGTATCTGGCATACAGTTTACACAAAATATTGGTTGAATTAACAAAAATTAGTAAGTTTGTCTTCCACAGTACCATCTCTCCCTATCCTACAGAAAAGATCTAGCTTCAAACCCCAGCTCTGGGTAAATGTCTCCATGAGGTAGGTTTTACAAAAACTGCCTCTCAGAACTTTTTGAGAATTAAATGAGAAAACAAATGTATATCTCAGGGGTATGCAAGATAGATGCAGTGGCATGCAAGATAGATGCAGTGGCAACCATCTGCACTGGGGTAGGCTCTCGAATCAATTCTTAAGTCAAACCTAAGGGTGATGCAACCATTGAAATCAGTCAATGTTAGTTTCTCTCCCTAACTCTCAACCACTACTTCTTTTCACACAGCCATTCCCTTTACAGAACCTACAATTCAAATCTCTGCCATTTTACGTAGGCAGATCTCTGTCATTCCAAGGATGTAGAAATAAGGGCCAAAGGCACAAGTTTCTTTTGAAGCTTTTTTCTATTTGTGTTGTTCACTCCCTACAACCCAAGGTTTCAGTGTAATTCCAGCCCCAATACTGACCTGCAGTGATCTACTTTGTCCTACAATCAGTTAACAATGACAATAGCTCCTATTTCGTGAGTACTCACTTGATAGCAGTTTATACGGTCCCTAATTCCTCCACTGCAGGGTTGCTCCAATTATCTCTATTGTACAGGTGATAAAATTAAGCCTTAGTTTAAGAAACTTGTCGAATATGACAGTCCTTAAGTAGAAAAACCAGGATTTAAACGCAGTCTTCTGATCTCAAACCAATACTGTAGCATTATGACAAACACCATGATTTATCTTTAAAAAGAACAACCAAAACCTATTTATTTGACCTAAACTCCCTCATAGATGTTTCCAGCAGGGAAAGTGTCCTGTTGCTGTGATAACTGTTTCTGGAATTCAACGTTTGTGTTCACTCCTTACACAATGGTGTTTCATCAGCAGTATTAGGATCCAACTTGAACATTCTTCCAGACAGAGACAGTACAGGGATGATTCAAATGCTTTTGATTTGCAGCATATGCTTCCAAATGAACATGCTGCTTCTATCCTTAAAGAACTAAAATACAGTTGACCCTTGAACAATACAGGTTTGACCTGTACAGGTCTATTTATACATGGATTTTTTCAATGAATACAGCACAGTACTGTAAATGTGTTTTCTCTTCCTTGTGATTTTCTTTACATTTTCTTTTCTCTAGCTTATTTTACTGTATGAATACAGTATTCTGTAATACAGAACATTATACATTATACTGTATTATATACATATACATACAAAATATCTGTCAATCAACTTTATGTTATCAGTAAGGCTCCTGGTCAACAATAGTAGGCTATTAGTAGTTAAGTTTTTGGGGAGTCAAAAGTTATACATGGATTTTGGACTGTGTGGGGGGTCAGAAACCCTAATCCCTGCACTTTTCAGGGGTCAGCTGTATCTGTTTTGACAAAGTCCCAGACTCCCAGGATCAATCCCTTTGCTTCAGCATACAAACACAGCTTTGAATATCCATTAATATTCTATCTAGGAGACCAGAATTTCTACACTGATTCTTTTTGAAACAGTGTTTTTGTAGCATGATCCAAAGTAAGTGTGTGTGTGTGTGTGTGTGTGTGTGTGTGTGTATAGGGGAAAGGGCGGTATGGGGGTGGTTAAAGTATAAATCCAGAAATCCTCTCAGATTACATTTCGATGCAATTGTATTAAATGCTTTTCATATTCTTTTCCCAAAACTTTTCTTAAAAGTGAATCATGTCAGAAGATATAACTCAAACTTGTCATTAAATTCCCATAAGAGCAAAAATAACTTAAGTTTCTACAAATATTTTTGAGCCTTTTAATATACATTACAAATATTTTAGACCAATCACATTTTGTTGTGTGTAACATATTTACAAAACAAAAAATATATTACAATAAACATGAATGAAACAGTGAATCTGATCAACAACAAGCTTTGTCACAACCAGATATTTAAAAGGAATGCAAAAACCTGTTGGTCTGCATATGTTAAGAGTTTTGAGATAAATAGGGGTCCAGAATTATAATGTATCTGGAAAAGAGATGAAGGAAATCCCAAATTCAATAAGTTAGGTAAGATTTTTTCTCACTGCTAATTACATAATGTTTAATGTTTTATACTGTGAACATTGATGAATTACCCAAAAATGATACAAAGCTAATATAGTTCTATCATTTCAAAATGTACGTGACATTCACATAATATCCTTTTAATTATTATCATTATATACTGTAGTTCACACAATATCTACAAACGTGAATGAGAAAAAAAAAAAAAACCAGGTCACAGCAACATGTCTCACATTCCAATTTTAAATAAGACAAGCACATACTGGATCAAACATTATTTCATAATACGTTAATAAATAACACCTATTTTGTTATGGTTACCTTGAACAGTGTACAGCTGTTAATTAAAAAGAGAACATTTTCTGTGAGTTTCACATTGTCAGTAAAGGGTAAAATAAATAACAAACATAACAAAAAAAGGAAGGAAGAGAAAGAAAGCAAGAAAGTGAGCAAGCAAGAAAGAAAGAGAGAGTTCTATATAGAACAGAAAGTATTTTTGACATGCTGCTTTTCTGGTACAGTTTGCCACAAGAAAATTAAAATAGAAACAAAAATGATTGTCTTTTAAAATCAATTTTTGAAAGCTTTTCACAATATTAAGCATGAACTTTTAAGATTAGCATGGAAATCTTTTTGCCCATCTGCTTTGCATATATATACTATGCACATCGTGTATGTGCACACCCAGAGAGACTTCCTGAAGTCACGGGATAGCAACTGCTGAGCCCTCAAAATGAGAAACAGCCGAAACACTGGACTGAAATCCAACCAGTGTGAAGTCTGCAAAGGTCTCCTTCTTGCTTGGCTTTTACAGACGTCCCTGTGTGAATGCTGTTCCTGTGGACCTCCAGCTACTTTGAAAACAATAAACCCCACTGTAATAATCCAAGAGATCCAGTTTCAACAGGTGGGAGGGGAACCATTTGCCTGGATCCTGACAAGCCACCTGACTCAGTGGGAAGGTGAGCACAGCTCTCCCGCCGCAGCTGCGCCTACCTCATTACTCGTGTTCAGTGTGGGGTTTCTATGCTCTCACCACAACCGCTCACAAACCTAGAGGACAGGGACTCCTTCCTAGATGTCGGTCCTGATACAATGTGACTGTGCCAAACTGCCTCGCAACCTGTTTCCAGCTAAGAACATTTTCTTGACTAAGCAAAAGAAAGAGCATGAAGCCTTATGGCAAAATTGTTTCTTTCAAATCAGGTTTAGAGTTGAAATTACATCATGAAGACATTTTCTTTAAGCAACCACAGTTTTCTAAAGGGAGAGGAAGGTAGCAGCCCACCTTTCTGACCAGGAACAAAGATTTCTATCTCCACAGAGCTCCCTGTTTTCTTTAGTCAGCATTTCCACTAAGTTTTAGCTTATCCAGGAAGAGTTGGCAATCACTGGATTGTAATACAATCACTTCCCACAGTTCAAGTTCTTTTACATCAGTCAGTCCTCTTGACCAAAAGAAGTATACAGTATTATGCTAAAGACCATTGTAAATTTCCATAAAAATAAAATACTCGGTGGTTGTGTTCCTAGAATCTATGTAAAGCCACGGCTCAAATTACATCTTTCCAAGAAAATCTAAAAACCATTAGTTAAAATCCATCATGTAATCCAATTATCATAGCTTTTGCTCATTAATCCTGTTCTCAGACAATGAGATGGGTGTTATGCCTTCGGCGACCTGTTTTCCATTTCCCCACAAAATGCTTAGTCAGCTCCCCAGAGGACAGGCTGGAATGTTGTAACTCCACAAGGTCGTCTGACTAAAAGTTCCTCCCCTGCTTTGGACTTTTTATGGTGGGGACTTGAGGAAACAAACATCCACATTCCTTATCAATGAGGAATTAATTCATGAGTAATTTGACAGTTTAGTACTAGATACATATTACTGGAGTTTTTGGTTCACCTGTGAAAACTTCGGAATTGTGACGCACACTAAGCATTAGCACAGGTCTGCAGCAGGGATGGAAAGCTCATAAATTAATACAAGGGCTTTTGACCTTGATTTTCAAATTCAGACCAGGCATCATTGAGCTCCATGAAAATCATCTTTGCATATTGTTCATAAGGTTGCCCGGTAGCCTGTAGAAAAAACATAAACAAAACAACACATTAGATACTACAGAACAAAATTTTATTTGTATTACAATTTTCACTGCTAATATGGGGGCTCCAAGTAATTGAAATGTTTTTCTAATAGGCCATTTCTCTTTTTATAGCTCAATCTATGTGACCCTGATTACTATGACCTCCCCAGAACTCCCTCCCCTTAGGAATTCACATATGGTAACTAGTCCGTGAATGCACTTACTGAGTGCTTACAGAGCACTTACTGAGTAATGAAAGACGCACCCATTCTCCAGAAGTACCTACCAATGACAAAGGCTCATGACAGCCTATCTATAATTGATTGTATTTCTAAATTCCTATTTTCCCATCACTTGCCGGCCTTTTGGCTAAGATCAAGTGTAAATTCCTATTTTCCCATTTCTAAAAAAAATTAAGTTCTTGGTGACCGGTGACACGGGCATAGTTTGTGTGTTTTTCTAGGCTCTTGTTTCTCATTCTCTTTTGATTCACTGAAACGCATCGTTTCTCATTAACTCTTCTCTTCAGACTAATCACCAAAAGTATGGAGAAATGAAAATCAAATATATCAAATTCAAGCATGTGTTCGCAAGTGGCATTTCAACCATAGCCTCACATAACAGGACTGGTATAAATAACACCGACTTCATCTATATGACAGCAAGGTGACTCACTTCTGTCTAAGAGGTTTCTATGTATTATGATGATTTCAACCGGGGCCATGTGGTAGTTTCTGACATTGTAGAGCACCTATATGTGGATATACCTCCATGAAAACATAAACTGGCAACATCAATAGGATGACGAATTTAGGTCCATTTTGAATACTTTGTTGATTTCCACCAATTCTGCCAACTACATTCTAAAGTTTCTTCCCAAAGCCGTGGCTAAACATACTGCTATATCTCTACAAGAGAAAAATTTTCCTCTGTCCAGCTCTTAGCCCACCCTTACTATTTGTTATAGGCCAGGACACAATTTATATCTGATCCCTAAAAGTTAGTCAGTGGTAAATCATACACCTGAGTAAAGCCCCTTCACTCCATTATTGTATTGCATAGTTTAATCTCTCTTGCTTCGTAAAGGGCAAGTTATACTCACTTTATCTGGGTGCACCACCAGCACAGCCTTCCTGTACACCTTTTTCACCTGCTCAGGTGTTACCAGGTCTGCCATACCAACTGGTTTCCACTTGGTCTCCCCAGCCCACAGCACAGTGTGCATCGTGGACAGAAGTGCTCTGATATTTCTCTCTTTGCCTTCAATCCATTCCAGAATCTGTCAACACAGAGGGAATTAGGAAATTCAAATGTTTTCAAGTCACAAAGATCTCCACCAAG
Organism: Halichoerus grypus; assembly: GCF_964656455.1. Lineage (NCBI taxonomy): Eukaryota > Metazoa > Chordata > Mammalia > Carnivora > Phocidae > Halichoerus > Halichoerus grypus. The sequence continues at coordinate 135,081,681 of NC_135716.1, forward strand.
ACTCTGGAAACCCCTCCCACTCCAGCAACATCAACTACTTGGGGCTCTGTGAATACTCCAAGCTCTTTCCTCAACCTGGGATCCTTTTCCACCTCTATCTCCTTGTCTTTCTGGTTGACCCTTCATCATCCTTTTAAAGCCTGTTCAGGAATTTCATACTGTTCACCTTTGACTGCTTGAATTCCTTCCTCTCGGCCCCACCTTGGGGTTAATCTCACTCCTAAAGCGTGAACTCCGTGGATGCACACCCATGTCTACTTTGGTCTCTGTTATCTGCCTCTGTCGAGTGTCTGGCAGACAGACACTAAATAAGTACCCCTTGAAAAAAAGAACAAATTTCTTTGAGCTAATTCCTTGAACATGTTTCTGTCATATGTGTGATACTTTATTGAAATCATCCATGTGTTTGTCTTTCTTTGCCATTAGGCAGAGTTGTTTGAGAAAAGGTACTGTTTCTTATACATCAGTATAACTCAGGAGCCAAATAACATGCCTGGTTCAAAACACAGCTCAAAAATTGTTAAATGAATGAATCCAAGTAGTTATATGAATGCTCATAATTTGAATCTTCTCAGTTTGAGCAAATGAGGTGATTAAGTTGAAGGGTTTGTAAGAATGCACCAGTATTTAGCACATAACAGATGTTCAGCGGGTATTTGCTGGTGAATGATGGTTTAGCCAAGGTGAATGATGGCTACTCTCCCAAGCAACTAAATAACCCTGTACCAGCTAAATAACCAAGCATAGTTTAAAAGAAATGAACCACTTTCTTTCAAAGAAAACTGTCAAGAGTTTGCCTAATGAACAGATGTTATTGAGATCGAGCATAGAGTTTTGGAAGAAATATGAAACCTCTCTGGTGTTACATGAAGTAAAGGCACATGCAAACAAAGGATCCCATATTGCCCTCAAAAGAGTATCCAAGAATCTATATATCTTTAACAAATCTGGAATTATGTTACATTTTTTCAAAATGTGTAAAATGGACTGGCTGTGCTAATCCTGGTTCTGGAGATCCTTTAATGTGGTCAACAGATTAGAGCACCATCTCCCAGTTAGTTCTAGTGTCAGCATATTTAGTACTTTGTCAGGTAGAAATTCACCCTTTCCATCTGTGAGAACATTCCAGTTCTCTTGATCTTTTACAAACCCATTCTCCACTACCTCACACAATTCATCCCCATAACTACCCTTTTGTTTCCAGGCTAAACCAGGAGTACCTGGTTTACAATTTTTTTTTTTAATGGGGAACTATTCTTTTTCCCCAAATCCAATGCTACCTAGACTTCTAGAATCAAAACAGATAAAAGTAGAACTAGTCTGGTTGAAAGTTGGGGGGAAGCAGTGAGAAAGCCAGGAACCAGGAACATTGATGGCTCCACACCTGTGACCTTGTCACATGACCGTCATACCAAATAATCACACTGGGCCAGGGGCTCACTCACCTTTAATTTCTCAGGATCCATTTCCTTAGCCATTTCCTCCTTTCTCATCTCAGCTATTGTTCGAGGCCCCTTTTTGTCTTTGTGTGCATTGAAACCTTGACCAGAAAGTAGGTCTTCAAAGTCAGCTGCTTTTTGTTTCCCTTCTGTAACAGAATTTTTGAAAAATCATTATAATTTTTACTCTTTTTATTTTTAATCCACCAAAGATATTTTTATTAACAGGGAATGTATTATTTGTTTCAGGGGTACAGGTCTGTGATTCATCAGTCTTACACAATTTACAGAGCTAACCATAATACACACCCTCCTCCAATGTCCATCACCCAGCCACCCCATCCCTCCCACCCCCTCCACTCCAGCAACCCTCAGTTTGTTTCCTGAGATTAAGAGTGTCTTATGGTTTGTCTCCCTCTCTGGTTTCGTCTTGTTTCATTTTTCCCTCCCTTCCCAGATGATCCTGTCTTGTTTCTCAAATTCCTCATATCAGTGAGATCATATGATAATTGTCTTTCTCTGACTTATTTTCGGTTAGCATAATACCCTCTAGTTCCATCCACGTCGTTGCAAATGGCAAGATTTGGGGGTCTTTTTGATGACTGCATAATATTCCTCTGTGTGTGTGTGTGTGTGTGTGTGTGTGTGTGTGTGTGTACCACATCTTCTTTATCAATTCATCTGTTGATGGACATCTAGGCTCTTTCCATAGCTTGGCTATTGTGGACACTGCTGCTATAAACATTGGGGTGCATGTGCCCCTTTGGATCACTACATCTGTATCTTTGGGGTAAATACCCAGTAGTGCAATTGCTGGCTCATACGGTAGCTCTATCTTCAACTTTTTGAGGAACCTCCATACTGTTTTCCAGAGTGGCTGCACCAGCTTGCATTCCCACCAACAGCGTAGGAGGGTTCCCCTTTCTCCGCATCTTCGCCAACATCTGTCATTTCCTGCTTTGTTAATTTTAGCCATTCTGACTGGTGTGAGGTGGTATCTCATTGAGGTTTTGATTTGGATTTCCCTGATGCCGAGTGCTGTTGAGCACTTTTTCATGTGTCTGTTGGCCATTTGGATGTCTTCTTTGCAGAAATGTCTGTCCATGTCTTCTGCCCATTTCTGGATTGGATTATTTGTTCTTTGGGTGTTGAGTTTGGTAAGTTCTTTATAGATTTAGCATACTAGCCCTTTATCTGATAGGTCATTTGCAAATATCTTCTCCCATTCTGTCAGTTGTCTTTTGGTTTTGTTGACTGTTTCCTCTGCTGTGCAAAAGCTTTTTATCTTGATGAAGTCCTGATAGTTCATTTTTGCCCTTGCTTCCCTAGCCTTTGGCGATGTGTCTAGGAAGAAGTTGCTGCGGCTGAGGTCGAAGAAGTTGCTGCCTGTGTTCTCCTCAAGGATTTTGATGGATTCCTGTCTCACATTGAGGTCTTTCACCCATTTTGAGTCTATTTTTGTGTGTGGTATAAGGAAATACCACAGTTTCATTCTTCTGCATGTAGCTGTCCAATTTTCCCAACACCATTTGTTGAAGAGACTGTCTTTTTTTCCATTGGACATTCTTTCCTGCTTTGTCGAAGATTAGTTGACCATAGAGTTGAGAGTGCATTTCTGGGCTCTCTATTCTGTTCCACTGATCTATGTGTCTGTTTTTGTGCCAGTACCATACTGTCTTGATGACGACAGCTTTGTACTAGAGCTTGAAGTCTGGAATTGTGATGCCGCCAGCTTTGCTTTTCTTTTTCAACATTCCTCTGGCTATTCAGGGTCTTTTCTGGTTCCATACAAATTTTAGGATTTGTTCCATTTCTTTGAAAAAAGTGGATGGTATTTTGATAGAGATTGCATTAAATGTGTAGATTGCTCTAGGTAGCATAGACATTTCCATAATATTTGTTCTTCCAATCCATGAGCATGGAACGTTTTTCCATTTCTTTGTGTCTTCCTTAATTTCTTTCTTTTTTTTTAATTATTTTTTTTAAAGATCTTATTTATCTATTTATTTGAGAGAGAGAGAGAGAGAGAAACAGCATGAGAGGGGAGAGGGTCAGAGGGAGAAGCAGGCTCCCCGTTGAGCCGGGAGCCCGATGTGGGACTCGATCCCAGGACTCTGGGACCATGACCTGAGCCGAAGGCAGTCGCTTAACCAACTGAGCCACCCAGGCGCCCTCCCTCAATTTCTTTCATGAGTATTCTATAGTTTTCTGAGTACAGATTCTTTGCCTCTTTGAGTAGATTTATTCCTAGGTATCTTATGGTTTTGGGTGCAATTGTAAATGGGATTGACTCCTTAATTGCTCTTTCTTCTGTCTCGTTGTTGGTGTATAGAAATGCCACTGATTTCTGTGCATTGATTTAATATCCTACCACTTTACTGAATTCCTGTATGAGTTCTAGCAGTTTTGGGGTGGAGTCTTTTGGGTTTTTCGCATAAAGTATCATATCATCGGCAAAGAGTGAGAGTTTGACTTCTTTGCCGATTCGGATGCCTTTTATTTCTTTTTGTTGTTTGATTGCTGAGGCTAGGGCTTCTAGTACTATGTTGAATAGCAGTGGTGATAGTGGACATCCCTGCTGTGTTCCTGACCTTAGGGGAAAAGCTCTCAGTTTTTCCCCATTGAGAATGATACTCGCTGTGGGCTTTTCATAGATGGCTTCTATGATATTGAGGTATGTACCCTCTATCCCTACACTGTGAAGAGTTTTAATCAAGAAAGGATACTGTACTTTGTCAAATGCTTTTTCTGCATCTATTGAGAGGATCACATGGTTCTTGTTCTTTCTTTTATTAATGTATTGTATCACATTGATTGATTTGCGGATGTTGAACCAAACTTGCAGCCTAGGGATAAATCCCACTTGGTCGTGGTGAATAATCCTTTTAATGTACTGTTGGATCCTATTGGCTAGTATTTTGGTAAGAATTTTTGCATCCATGTTCATCAGGGATATCAGTCTGTAATTCTCCTTTTTGATGGGGTCTTTGTCTAGTTTTGGGATCAAGGTAATGCTGGCCTCATAAAATGAGTTTGGAAGTTTTCCTTCCATTTCTATTTTTTTTGGAACAGTTTCAGAAGAATAGGTATTAGTTCTTCTTTAAATGTTTGGTAGAATTCTCCTGGGAAGCCATCTGGCCCTGGGCTCTTGTCTTTTGGGAGATTTTTGATTACCGCTTCAATTTCCTTTCTGCTCAGGTTTTCTATTTCTTCCTGGTTCAGTTTGGGTAGTTTATACATCTCTGGGAATGCATCCATTTCTTCCAGATTGTCTAATTTGCTGGCATATAGTTGCTCATAATATGTTCTTATAATTGTTTGTATTTCCTTGGTGTTGGTTGTGATCTCTCCTCTTTCATTCATGATTTTATTTATTTGGGTCATTTCTCTTTTCTTTTTGATAAATCGGGCCAGAGGTTTATCAATCTTATTAATTCTTTCAAAGAACCAGCTCCTAGTTTCGTTGATCTGTTCTACTGTCCTTTTGGTTTCTATTTCATTGATTTCTGCTCTGATCTTTATTATTTCTCTTCTCCTGCTGGGTTTAGGCTTTATTTCTATTCTTTCTCCAGCTCCTTCAGGTGTAGGGTTAGGTTGTGTATTTGAGACCTTTCTTGTTTCTTGAGAAAGGCTTGTATTGCTATATACTTTCCTATTAGGACCGCCTTTGCTGCATCCCAAAGATTTTGAACAGTTGTGTTTTCATTTTCATTTGTTTCCATGAAATTTTTTTAATTCTTCTTTAATTTCTTGGTTGACGCATTCATTCTTTAGTAGGATGCTCTTTAGCCTCCATGTATTTGAGTTCTTTCCAACATTCTTCTTGTGACTGAGTTCTAGTTTCAAAGCATTGTGGTCCGAAAATATGCAGGGAATGATCCCAATCTTTTGGTAGCGGTTGAAACCTGATTTATGACCTAGGATGTGATCTATTCTGGAGAATGTTCCATGGGCACTAGAGAAGAATGTGTATTCTGTTACTTTGGGATGGAATGTTCTGAATATATCTGTGAAGTCCATCTGGTCCACTGTGTCATTTAAAGCCTTTATTTCCTTGTTGATCTTTTGCTTAGATGATCTGTCCATTTCAGTGAGGGGGGTGTTAAAGTCCCCTACTATTATTGTATTGTTGTCGATGTGTTTCTTTGATTTTGTTATTATTTGGCTTATATAATTGGCTGCTCCCATTTTAGGGGCATAGATATTTACAATTGTTAGATCTTCTTGTTGGATAGACACTTTATTTTTTTATTTTTTTTAAAAGATTTTATTTATTTATTTGAGAGAGAGAGAATGAGAGAGAGCACATGAGAGGGGGGAGGGTCAGAGGGAGAAGCAGACTCCCTGCTGAGCAGGGAGCCCGATGCAGGACTCGATCCAGGGACTCCAGGATCATGACCTGAGCCAAAGGCAGTTGCTTAACCAACTGAGCCACCCAGGCGCCCTGGATAGACACTTTAAGTAGGATATAGTGTCCTTCCTCATCTCTTATTATAGTCTTTGGTTTAAAATCTAATTTGTCTGATACAAGGATTGTCACCCCAGTTTTCTTTTGATGTCCATTAGCATGGTAAATGGTCTTTCCACCCCCTCACTTTCAATCTGGAGGTATCTTTTGGTCTAAAATGAGTCTCTTGCAGACACCATATTGATGGGTCTTGTTTTTTTATCCAATCTGATAGCCTGTGTCTTTTGATTGGGATATTTAGCCCATTTACATTCTAGGTAAATATTGAAAGATATGAATTTAGTGCCATTGTATTGCCTCTGTTCCTTTCTGTTCTATGTTACTTTTAGGCTCTCTCTTTGCTTAGAGGACCCCTTTCAATATTTCTTATAGGGCTGGTTTGGTGTTCGCAAATTCTTTTAGTTTTTGTTTGTCCTGGAAGCTTTTTTATCTCTCCTTCTATTTTCAATGACAGCCAAGCTGGATATAGTATTCTTGGCTGCACATTTTTCTCATTTAGTGCCCTGAATATATCATGCCAGTCCTTTCTGGCCTGCCAGGTCTCTGTGGATAGGTCTGCTGCCAATCTAATGTTTCTACCATTGTAGGTTACAGACCTTTTGTCCCGAGCTGCTTTCAGGATTTTCTCTTTGTCTCTGAGACTTGTAAATTTTACTATTAGATGTCAGGGTGTTGACCTATTTTTACTGATTTTGAGGGGGGTGGTCTGTGCCTTCTGGATTTGATGCCTGTTTCCTTCCCCAAATTAGGGAAGTTCTCCACTTTAATTTGCTCCAATATACCTTCTGCCCCCCTCTCTCTTTCTTCTTCTGGGATCCCAATTATTCTAATATTGTTTCATCTTATGGTATCACTGATCTCTTGAATTCTCCCCTCGTGATCCAGTAGTCGTTTATCTCTCTTTTTCTCAGCTTCTTTATTCTCCATCATTTGGTCTTCTGTATCACTAATTCTCTCTTCTGCCTCACTTATCCTAGCAGTTAGAGCCTCCATTTTTTATTGCACCTCATTAATAGCCTTTTTGATTTTGACTTGGTTAGATTTTAATTCTTTTATTTCTCCAGAAAGGGATTCTCTAGTAACTTCTATGCTTTCTTCCAGCCCAGCTAGTATCTTTATAATCGTCATTCTGAACTCTGGTTCCAACATCTTACTAATGTCCGTATTGATTAGGTCCCTAGCAGTGGTTACTGCCTCTTGTTCTTTTTTTTTTGAGGTGAGTTTTTCCATTTTGTCATTTTGTCCAGAGAAGAATAGATGAGAGAACAAAATACTAAAAGGGTAACAACGACCCCAGAAAAATATACACTAAACAAAGAAGAGACCCAAAACCGGGGGGGAAAGAAAGGGAAAAAAAAAAAAAAATGATCAGGCTGGTGAATAGAACAGAGCCACACACTAGATTTTGGGTGTATTTTGGTCTGTTAGAAGAAACTGCCTCCTAAAATTTTAAAGAAAGAAAAACTTATATATATACAAAAATAAGGGTAAATACGATGAAGGGATGGAATATGACTATAAAGATGAAAATTCAAAAAGATTTTTAAAAAGGAATTGATAAGAAGTTGGTTGAAAAAGGAAAGAAGAAAAATGTAAAAAAAATAGAAAAAGAAAAAAATAAAGAAAATTTAAAAAATTAACTTTGAAAGAATAAAGACATGGGAAAAAAGCCATGAATTCTCTGTGCTGTATTCCCCTAGTGCTGGAGTTCTGCTGTTCTCATTGATCGGTAAACTTGGTCTTGGCTGGATGTTCTTTCTGATCTTCTAGGGGAGGGGCCCGTTGCCGTGGTTCTCAAATGTCTTTGCTGGAGGTGGCCCCGCCCTTGCCGGTCCAGGCTAGGTAATCTGCTTGGGTTTGCTCTTGGGAGCTTTTGTTCCCTGCAAGCTTTCTGTGCAGCTTTGGAGGACGAGAATGAAAATGGCCCCAGAGGAGCCAAGAACTCGGGGCCCCACTCCTCAGTGAGCCCCCAGAGAAAAGCAGTCAATCACTCCCGTCTCCCCGGTCTCCGGCCGCACTCCATGCTCACCCGGCCTGTGACCGAGCATTTCTGTCTCTGGCACATGACCCCGTTTGGAGTCTCCAAACCCAGCAGATTCCTGCGGTGCACTCCCACACCACTCCTCCTGGGGGAGGAAGGGGAGTCTCCCCGGATCTGCTGCTTGTTGATTCCCTGTTGGAAGAGCAGTTGCCTGACTGTGCCGTGGATCACGGTTTATGGCAACCCTGAGCTGAGAGCCCATTCCTCGGCTCTGTCTCTGCAGCCAGCTTCCCCGCTCCAATACCTGGGAGCTCTGCCGCACTCAGGCACCCCGGGGCTTTCTGTGACCCCGAGGGTCCTGAGACCACACTGTCCCAACGAGGGTTCCACCCCCTGCTTAGCCACTGGAGCAACGTCCCTCAGGGAAGCAGACTTCTAAAAGTTCCGATTTTGTGCTCTGGGGCTCTATCACTTGCCAGGAGTGGCTGACGGAGGCCCCCTCCCCCGCCATCTATTCTCCTGAATATCGCCTGGGATTCACTTCTCCGCACGTCCTACCTTCCAGAAAGTGGTCACTTTTCTGTTCAGAGAGTTGTTGCTATTCTTTTCTTCGATCTCCTGTTGAGTTTGTAGGTGTCAGAGCGGTTTGATAACTATCTAGCTGAATTCCTGGGACCAGATGAAATTTAGGTCTCCTACTCCTCCGCCATCTTGCTCCTCCCCTATAATTTTTACTCTTAAACATAAAATCCTATCACCTCATAACACTTAGGGTCTCCAAGGTGCTTTCACATGCATTAGTCCTCTTACTCCTTAAACTTACCCAATGAGTAAGGTATGAGACTGTCATGCCCATTTGACAGATGAGGAAAATGAGGTCTGGAGAACCTAAGAGATTTGCCCAGAATCATATACCACATCCGTGGCAAAGACAGGACTCCAGGCTGGATTGTTAGACTAAATCCAACTCTATAACACCTTTCCCACTGTATCATCTTTTCATAGCTGAGGATATTCGTGATGCCCCCCAACCCCACCTGTCCTAGTCATACAACTAGTTAGTATCAGCAATGGGACTAACACTGGGGTTTGGGTACTTGCAGTCCACGGATGCCACTGCTTTCCTGCCCACACCCAGCTGACAGTTTGAGTCCCTCACAACAGTGCTCTTTTTCACCAAGTCTGCTTGTGGCTTCACAATCTTTCTTAATGTTTGGAGAGGCATGGTGGCAAAGAGCAAAGTCTCTGGAGCTGGACTCCCCAGGCTTGAATTATACCTCTGCCACTTACTGGCCAACGTAACCTTGGAGCAAGTCACTTAACATCTGCATGCCTCAATTTCCTCATCTGTAAAACAGGGATGGTGTTAACAATATACTACTTACCTCATAGGGTTGTTGTGAGAATTGATAAGTTAACATCTTAAAGGGTTTAGAATAGTGCCTCTTTAAATGTTTATTACATTAAAACAGAACCAAAACACAGAAATCCATGCTGTCAATGCCCATCAACCAAAGCTGGCATGTGAAATGAAACCCATTTGTCACCTCTATACTGTAAGACGTTCTGAACACACACCTGCACATGCACATGCTAAAATGTAAGTGGTCTGAGATGATGGAATTTGTCTGTCTTGTTCACTGCCATAATCCCCAATGTTTTCTACACTGAAGATGGTCCATAAATATCTGCTGACTGAAGCCAATCACCATACATCTACTCAAAATAAAAATGGAGGGAAAGCCACAAGACTCTATGGAATTGTCTAAGCAATATCCACTGCTAACCAAAGAACAAACATGATGTTACATATTCCCAAGAAAAAAATCCCTGTCATGTTATTATTTTGAGAAGGCACTTGTGTCATATCCAGTAGAGTGTGACAGTTAAGAGAAGGGGTTCTGGAGCAACATTGCCTGGGTTCCAATCTTGCCTTTGTCACTTACAAGCTGTATGGACTTAAGAAATTATTTATCTCTGGGGCGCCTGGGTGGCTCAGTTGTTAAGTGTCTGCCTTCGGCTCAGGTCATGATCCCAGGGTCCTGGGATCGAGTCCCACTCCAGGCTCCCTGCCTGGCAGGAGGCCTGCTTCTCCCTCTCCCACTGCCCCTGCTTGTGTTCCTGCTCTCGCTATCTCTCTCTCTCTGTCAAATAAATAAATAAAATCTTTAAAAAAAAAAAAAAGAAATTATTTATCTCTGTCATAGATTTTTTTAATCTACGACATGGGGTTGGTTTTGAAGATTATATGAAATAATACATGAAACTGCTTGGAAAAGCACCTGACACATAGTAAGCCCTCAATGTTAGCTACAGTTACTAGAAAAAGTAGAATTTCCTTTTCCATGTTCCATAGAGAGAAAGGCCTGTTTCCTCACCATGTCCCTAAACATCTATACATTTAGTTTTTGAGTATGATCAGATCAATTGAAATGTAAAATACATTATAATAGGCTGTTTAAGAAACTCAAAATTAACCATCCCCGCGAGGCAAAATACATTATTTTTTCCTTGTTATCAAGAATCCCATTCAAAAAAAAAAAAGGGGGGGCATCCTCTAGCCTTAGCTGTTGGCCCATTTTGTGTTCTTTTAACTTTCTTCTTAGAAGAGAGGGAAAAAAACCATCACAGAAAACCGAATGATCTCAGAAACATCCACCAACCAGAGCATAAGCAAGACCAAATGTCCAAGATGTACACACTCCTCTAATCAGGATCCAAGGGCAAATATGAACAGTGCTTGCAAGGTTCCCAACCCTTCTCTTCTACCCCCTCTTCCAAAGGAATAACAGCTTCAAGAACCAGCCACCCCTCCATTCATATCCACTCCATATTCAGTTAGTGCTACTAAGCTAGGTGCTAACGATAACATGACACAGTCCCTGCTCTCCCTCTGGTCTCCATGTGGAAAGAGACAGACAAGTGAACTAGCAGTCACAAAATAACGCAAGTGTTAAGAGCATGGTCAACCCAGGTGCTTCAGGCACAGAGTGAGAGGTAGGGATCACGGTGTGCCTCTACAGCTGTAAGATTCACTCAGAAAGCACTGGAATTGTTTTCCGTCTCCTTCTTCGGACACACACACATACATATGTGTAGTATGACAGTACAGGCTACCCTCTGGTCAGGCTACACACCATCATCCTTACCCAAATTAGCTGATCCTTTCCCACGTTCGCTCGGCCCCCCAGGCATGGCTGAGAAGCTCACGTTGTAGTTGGGTCGGTTCTGGGGAGACGAGTGGGGGACGCTGGTCTGTGGCTTCGACTGTGTCTGCTGCCAGCCATAGCCACCTCCCTGCTGCCACCCTCCCCCCATGGGCTGGGGAGATGCTTTCTGCGGCGAGCTGAGAGGTGGAAATCCTCCACCCAATCCAGTTGGCGTGGTGGGTTTGCTGGCAAATGAAGAACTACCTACAGAAACAAAAAGAGAGACAGAGAGGAATGCTATTTTGAGTAGCCTCTAATTCCTGTGTCCCGAGTTACTGTTTTCAGTGACGTTAGTGGAAATGACCTTGACTGATAGCACCATTAACCTTCCTAATAGTTAAAGAAATTGCAGGTATATATTTCCTTTAATCTCCACACTGACATTTTTAGGTATGTATTAATAGCCCCATCATTTTCTTCAGATAAACAAACTGCAGTTCAGAGCAGTTAAGTGATTTTTTTTTCAAGTCACACAACCAACAAGTGGCAGAACTGGGACTTGAATCCAAGTCTTTGACTCCAAGCCTGAAGAGCCCTGGCTTTTCCCACTGTGCCATCTCTTCTCTCCTTCCCACCTTCTAAGCACATTCGGTTTTTTCACTGGAAGAGAAACTACCAAATGACAAGAACAGAGAATAAAGCAAAATACGTTCACTCACTAAGGTACTACTTACATGTCAATGATTAAGATTAATCATTGTTTGTTGTAAGTACAAACGTGGTTAGTGCCCAAGAGTAAACAAAGATGTTTTGAAATTTCACAAGTAGGTTTCAATTTCACACTTCTTGCATTTCATTGCAGGAGAGTAAACACAGCCAACACTATGACAACTTGGAACCAGGCAAAGGATCTTACTCAAGCTTTACAAAAATGATTATTAGTTTGTGCCGGGAATTTAAGTAGAATTCTGATTCCACAATCTCCTAACTTTTAAGAACTTGCTGCATACATGCTGGGCTGTTTCCAAAATACAAAGACCAGCTGTGACTTGTGTTTAAAGAGATAAAATGAGAAACTGAAATGTGGTGATCTCTAGGAACCCTTTCATGCACCAAACCCAAAGTAACAGTGATAATAAAGTAACTAACATTTATGTACAAAATATGTTTGTGTACATTACTGCTTTCAATCTACACAACACTCTTAAGGAGGTAGGCAGTACTATTGATCCCACTTTATTTTTTTTTATATTTTTAATCCATAAATATTTATTTTTAAATTTATTTTTATTTTAAATTTAATTAACATATAGTGTATTATTAATTTCATAGGTAGAACTTAGTGATTCTTCAGTTGCATATAACACCCAGTGCTCATTCCAACAAGTGTCCTCTTAATGCCCATCACCCAGGTACCCCATCGCCTACCCAGCTCCCCTCCAGCAACCTTCAGTTTGTTTCCTATATTTAAGAGTCTCTTATGATTTGTCGCCCTCTCTGATTTTGTCTTATTTTTCCTTCCCTTCCCCTTTGTTCATCTGATTTGTTTCTTAAATTCCACATATGAGTGAAATCACATGATATTTGTCTTTCTCTGTCTTATTTCGCTTAGCATAATACCCTCTAGTTCCATCCACATCATTGCAAATGGCAAGATTTCATTCTTTTTGATGGTTGAGTAATACTCCATTGTATATATATATACCACATCTTCTTTATCCATTCATCTGTTGATGGACATCTGGACTCTTCCCATAGTTTGGCTATTGTGGACATTTTCCTGCTATAAACATTGGAATGCATGTGCCCCTACAAATCACTCTTTGTATCCTTTGGATTAATACCTAATAGTGCAATTGCTGGATCATGGGGTAGTTCTATTTTTAACTTTTTGAGGAACCTCCATACTGTCTTTTTTTTTTTTAAAGATTTTATTTATTTATTTGACAGAGAGAGACACAGTGAGAGAGGGAACATAAGCAGGGGGAGTAGGAGAGGTAGAAGCAGGCTTCCCACTGAGCAGAGAGCCCGATGTGGGGCTCGATCCCAGGACCCTGGGATCATGACCTGAGCTGAAGGCAGACGCTTCACGACTGAGCCACCCAGGCGCCCCTCTATACTGTCTTCTAGAGTGGCTGCACCAGTTTGCATTCCCACCAACAGTGTAAAAGGGTTCCCCTTTCTCCTCATCCTTGCCAACATCTCTTGTTTCCTGAATTGTTAATTTTAGCCATTCTGACCGGTATCTCATTGTGGTTTTGATTTGTGCCAAGTGATGTTGAGCATTTTTTCATGTTGACCCCACTTTAAAAATTTGGATTTAAATGGATTTAAATTTAAATCCAAATCTCAGAGAAGCTTCCTGACACGCTCATGATCTCACAGCTAGTTAACGGTGCTGGGACTTGACTATAGGCATCCTACCTCCAAATGTCATGCTCATTTGCTGCACCCATAATCCCTAATTCCTCCCCAAATCTCTGAACCTGTTACTACAATTTATCCCTTACTGTCTCTTCTCTCTATAGATCTTTCCCTTTATTCTCATATAGGACTCCTTCTTCCTTCTCCCCTGGGAATGCTGCATTATGGACACTGGGACTTAGAGTCAATCTGAGTTTGAGTCTCAGCTTTATCACCCATTCACGCACACATATATTCATCCATCCATCCATCCATTCATTCATCAGTTTTTATAGGTCATCTGTGTGCCATCTACTGTGCTGGGCGCTGGGAACACAGCACTGGGAATATGATCTACAGAAAATCCTTGCTCTTCTGAAGCTCAGTGAAAACCTTCACCTCATGGAGCCTCAGTTTCCTCATTTGTAAAACCAGAACTACATCTATATCACAGGTATACCATAAAGACACAAAGACCTTATGGAAATATTTCACAAACCCTGAATTAAGCAAATTAGGAGGCATTATATATTATAATATGATGCAAGTTCATATGCCCAGTATACACTGGTACATCATAACGGCTCATGGTATTGCCCCCTGTCAGTGTGTAACTCAGAGCACGAAGCGTCTTTCATGAGCTCCTGGGCCCACCTGCCAACAGCACATCAACATACACCTTAGGCTGGGTATTCATTCTGCACTGGGATTTCATTTTACAGTTTAAGGATGTTTACTATCTTCCCTTCTGAATATATATATGTGTGTGCGTGAGTGTGTGTGTATGTATACACACATATATATATAATTTTAAAATTCAATAAATATGGAAAAGCCTAAAAACCAAAAAAAAAAAAAAAAGTTTCCATAGTCCCATTACACTGCCATTTATTCATTCATTTATAAAACACCATCCAGCATCTTTCACATGCTAGGCTGCAGACACGGTGGTGAAAAGGCAAACGCTGATCCTGCTCTCAAGAGGCTCATCAACATTGCAGGACTTTCTGATGCCTACTCTTCCAGAATATTCTCTACCCATGTTCAGAAATTTAATTTTTAATGCTACTGAAGCTGGGAACTGACAAAAATGCAAAGCAGCAGCTAAACCCAGAGGCCACTGCTATCCTCATTAAAAGCTAAAGCAGTGGTTATCAGCCTTGGTTATGCATTATAATCACCTGGGGAGCTTTTAAAATTCCCTATACTCAGGCCACAGCCAGACCAATTAGATCAGAATGTCTATGGGAGGAACTAAGGCATTGGTGTTCACATCAAAATTGTTGAATGTGAAAATACCTTTTGGAGAAGGACACTGTCTTTTGTCTTTTCTGAAATGCAGCTATGTAATTTAGAAGTTTCATTTTAATCCTTAAAGCAATTGCCATGGTGTCAAAAATTCTGGCTTGTAGCCCTTGCTTATACACCTGTTCACTGTGTGGCTTCAGGAAAGTCACTTAACTTTCCTAAATTATGTGACTTGAAAAATGAAGAAATTTAGGAAACCAATTTTCCCAGCAGTTGTAAGAATTACTATCTTTCAAAACTGACAAAGAAGTCCTGAACTCCTCCCAGCAGGTTTGTTGTTGTAGTGATATGGGTGTAGCTATTCTGAAATTATTTTTGTTGTAGGACAGTTAGTGTTGTTGAGATCCAGGGCAATGGAAGACACATATGTAGAATAGGGCAAGGCACGGAAGATCCCTGTGGTACTGGATGGGATTTTATATATAGTTATACCCACTCATCTCCTCTCTCTAGCTCCTGAAAGACAGCAATGACACCCACTCCAGTACCAATGAACACACTTGGAGCACAGAACTTGGTTTCCAAATGCCATTTCTACAAAAAGGAATAAGGATTCCTTGGAGAATGACTGATTTTAGGACTGGGGAACAAATATTTCAAGACAAGCCTGGAGCATTTTGTTGTGCCATAAAGAAAGAAGGTTCTCAAAAACTGATGGATACAAGTGAAAAGGACAGATGGACCCAGAAAAAAAGGGGTTTTCACAAACCAAACCAAATCTGAGATGAATCAAAATGATTCAAATGAATCAAAAAGGAATCTATTAGTCCATTCTGATGAGAGACAGAGAGAGAAAAAAAAAAGATTCTTTTTAGAGTTGAATGCCAATTAATATACACAAAAAGAAGGGCAGAATCAGAAAATCACAATTTTGCAACCATAGTAATAACTGCTTCAGGCAAGAATCATTAATGACTGCTAAAGCCAGTAGCTAAATCAGATGGAGAAGAAGATATTCTCACAGAGGGTAGTCTCAAATTGTCTCCAGATTACTCATCAATTACAAAGGGAAAAAATGGTAATTTTGTAATGAAGAAACCTGGCAGACACCCTCTAAAGCAAGTGATCAAAGTTAACATCAAACCCAAATTGAGACTTTCTCAACTGGCCTATATCCTTCAAGGATCAATGTCATGAAAAGCAAAAAAAAAAAAAAAAACGCAAAGGAATGATTCCAGATTAAAGGTTTCTAAAAGGACATGACAACTAAATGCAGAATGTGATGCTGGGTTTTTAAAAAGAACTTTCTATAAAGATCACCTCTTCAGAGAGGCCTTTCCTAACCACTTGATACCTAAAATAACACCCCAGGCCATCCATCACTCACATGCTCTCTGCTTTTTTTTCTTTTCATAGCGCTTAAGATGGGGCTTATGAGTGTGAGCTCCAGAGCTTCAGGGTGTTGAAACCATGGGACTCGGGTGTATTACTTAATCATTTGTGCCCCAGTTTCCTCATCTGCAAAATGAGGATACCAGTCCCAATACCTCAAAAGATTATTGAGGAGATTAAATGAAATGATACATGTAAAACTCTTAAAATAACATTGTTATTTTTTATTATTTGACACCATATTATATATTTATTCATTTATTGTTTCTTTCCCCTTCTAGAATATAGGCTTTAGGAAGGCAGGAATTTTGTTTTGGTTTTGTTTGTTTAGTGGTTTTTATTAAGACAATGTTAGCACACAGAGGGCACTTAGTAAATAGTTGTGGAATGGATAAAAAATGAACAGTGAATAAGATTTTATTTGAAGTAGAATTTCACTTGATGTTATTATTTTAAAATTTGAAATGTATATTAAGAAGGAAAAGGAAAGAAGGAAAATGACTTTGAGAGTTCTTAAAAGAAAAAAAAATTCTAACGGGTGTATGATGGAAGGCAAAGATTCTGATACAATTACTGGCAAAAATGGAGTCATGCTCTCATTCCCTGCAGACAATTTAGCTCTCAAGCTTCAGAAGGGCTCTCTTGAGGACCTAAACTATCAGCATGGCCAATTCAAAACTCTGTGTCAGGGATACCCTATCCTTATTTAACCCCGCACTGCCCAGAGGAAGAAGGAAAAAGGAGAAAGAAAAGGTTTCATGACATACTAGTCGAACGAACTGTTCCTTGAAAAAAAGTTTCCTTGGTGAGATGGTTTGAGAACCCTGCAACCTATCCTTTTGGGGAACATCACCATGAACAGTTATGCTAAGAAGTTTTTACAATAATCAAAGTCCACTAAACTTAGTGCTTCCAAAATTACTTCCCCATGGAACACTTATCTTTCAACAATGATTAACATATGATGAAAAACACTTTGAAAATACGATACAGTCAATTTTCTGTATGGAATTTTACAAACTGACCAGAGAGCACTGTAGTCAGCGGAGAGAAGACACAGGATGCCGACGTGAGGCTCTCACGGGTACCATCACAGGAAGGCCTGTGCATGGCGGGCCCCATACGGCACAAATCTATCTAACCAGCCTCATTTTTCAGCATTGCCCTACATGTTCGTTACCTTTGCTGCAGCCAAACTCTGTTATCACGTGCTCCTGAAGGTTCTGACTGTACTCATGTTACTAATCCAAAATGAGACATTGGAGAAATGGTTTACTAGGGGTTAATTCCAACCCAGTATTTGAAGCTTGTTTTCTTTTTTCAAAAGCCCATCTCAGGTTTTAGAGTATTGCTTAAGAACACATACTATTTTAGGTCAACAACACCAGAGATTTAGATGTAAGGCTTTGTAGCCAAAGTAAATGCTACTTATATCTTAACCTGCTGAGTCCATACCTAGTGTCCCAAGGTCAGCAAAAGGATCCAGAGTCTGTGGTTTGTTTTGATGGGTGGGTGTGCCATGCGAGGATCCCGTTGGGCTGGTGGTAGCTGACTTGCTTCCCACTCCAAAACTTCCTGAAAAGGAAATAAAATCATTGAAAATGAGTTAGTTGTCCAAGGCTGAATTCTGAAATTCAGAAATCCAGAACTACCGCTCATCTTGCTCTGAAGGCAAATTAGGACAGGGTTTGCAAATATGTTAGAAGCTGTTAGACCTTATTTCTCTGACTTAAGTGAAGAGTGGCCTGGAGCAGGGACAGGGAACAGAGAAGGCATATGTCATTTCCTGGCCATCCCTGGAAACTATTATGTCCAGTGTTTACCTCTCATATCACCTGACTTCATTCTTTCCTATGGGGTTTGGAGTCAGGCTTGGATCTGAATTCTGGCTCTGCTACTTCCTAGCTGAGTAATTTGGCATATTGCTTAACTTCTCTGAGCTTCAAAATTTTCTCATTGGTTAAAGAAGGAAATAGCAACTGCTTCAAAAAGTTGCTGTGAGATAAGCATATAGTGTGTGTGTGTGTGTGTGTGTGTATGTATGAGTGTGTGTGTGTTAACTTGCACAGCACTGGAAATGCAATCATACAAGATGGCTCTCAAGAAATACCATAGTAGTCATGAGAAAGAGAATTCATTTATTACAGACAAATTAGACACTAAAACAAATCCTTTGTTAAGAAAGAAGACTATTTAGATTATTCAGTACCTACTCCATGCCAGAAAATTTCATATAAGCTATTTCACTTGAATTTGTACAACTGTGTGGGACAAGAATTATGAACCCTATTTTACAGATTATAAAATGGAAGTTCAGGCTTATAAAAAATCCAAGTGCTTCTAAGTGGTTGAGTTAGCTATATACCCAGATTCATCTAATTCTATTGTCAAGACAGACATTCAGCAAATGAAACTGAGAATAGTTAAATAATGTATAAAACACACTACTATCTTGTCATCAAAGGTGAAAAGCTCCACCAGAAGGTGAGTGTTTAGGAAATTACATAGGTGGGCTATAATACTCTGCAAGTACTCATGACAGCTCAGGTGAAGGATTATGCTTTAGCAATTGGCTAAATGTGCACAAAAATAACCTGTTGACTTTTACCTGGTTTGGTATGCCAATCCCAACCTCCTGAAACATCTGGCTGAATGTTCACAGCAGGTGTACTAGAAGCTGCAAATAGGAAGATGAAAAAGAATCACAACAAAATAGCTGAGAACCTACTTTCCTGAGTTCACACAGAAAAACGCTGTCCCTTCCATGAAGCCTGCATGACCTGCCAACGTCCCAAGTGATTCATCTCTGCCTCTGAGCTCTCCCAATATTCTGCAACACTGATATTTTTGTGCCTTCATCTATGGTTACTTACATGATAGTTGGTAGAACACATATACTCTTTGTTTCTCTTCCTTATTTGGCTTACTTATATTTTACTTCCATCCACACTTTGAGTTATAACTGTGCATATGTCTGTCTCCATTAAATTGTTAGTTCCTTGAAGGCAAGAACTATCTTATTCATCTTTGTGTGTCCTACCTCTACCTTTAACACAAAGTCAGTGGCCAATAAGAAAAGGTAAAAAGAAACTTAAACTCCATTTGCCTTAAGTTGGTATTAATAAGTGTATGAGAACCATGATTGGTTTAGAACTGAAATTTTGTTTTCTCCTCTGCTGTGACTGAATGGAGAATGATGAGTCAATCAGAGCGTGTATTGAGCACTAACTATATACATCATCTACCATGCCGATGTCACAGTTCATTATCACTCAAAACTAACTTACTGCAGTTTCAAGAGAGACCATTCTGACCCCTCTCAAAATTCCAAATGTAGAATTTAAAAGAAATGTTCAGCTACAGAGAATCAGGTATATTAGAGGAATATACATTGGTAGAGTAAGCTTTTTCTGAATCTATAAAATCTAAATAAGAAACAAGAGACCATGAGAAAGAATTTCTTTTTAAGGCACCTGTAGGTTCTGTCCATAAAATCAGTGAGTAAAATGCAAACATTAAACTTACATGGCAAATAGCATTAAACACACACATGCGCACACACACACATCCCCACCACCACCAAAAGAAACATCAAAGTACCAAAATTAGCATTACCAAGGTTTGCATTTGCCTGTTCTGTTTGCTTAGTACCAACCAAGACATCTTGTACTTTCTCATCATTAAGTTAAAAAGAACATGCCCTTATCAGTCATAATAGTTCTTTCCTTTCTATTTCTCTTCTACCACAGTAACCCATTAAAACTGTCGTGGAAATTAGACAATTTTGCTAACATTTGCTGTTTGATTTCCTTTAAGCTCTGATCTTAGTCTTATATCCAACTAGGATGTAGAAATAGGTGTAAGAACCTCAACTTTATTACTAATCCAGCCCACAAATCCTTATGACCACCCACCATCTGTAAGGCACCGTGCTACAGAACAGAGAACTAAAAGACATTGTCTAGCGTCAAGAAATATAAAATCTGTTGAAGATATAGGAATATACAGATGAAAAGGTAATCATCTAGTATTTTAAATCTTTATTTTGCCTTTTATTATGGTTATTTACTTTTTCTTCCAACACTATGCCCCAAGTGATTGTTGTCTTCAGAGTAGATGTTCAATAAATATCTATAGAACTCAAAGGCACTATTTCTTGATTTTCAGAAGAGATTGGTGATGCCTTGTAGAAGTCAGAGATGAGCAATCTGACCTCCCAATCTGACATGTCAGTCTGACCTATATATTATCCTGTATGATGATGATGCAACTGACCCACTAACAGTGGAATAACTGTTTTTCCAGCAAGGATAGTGGAAAATTCTTTTCAGTCACTGGCATGACACAGGTCAAAATAGCGACAAAACAAAGGGGTGCTAACTGGCTGAGAGTGGATGATAAGCATCTTCTAACCAGTTCACAAGCACCAGAGAACTGAGTCCAGAATTGCCATGCTGAACTATGAATATACATACCCATGGGACACAAAAGATAGTACTCTTATGAAAACTGTAAGTTCAAAGTATTAAAGTCGGGGAAAATATATAACCTTATTAACACTATCACTATGCACCAAAGAGACTTAGGAAAAAATGAGTTAATTCATTTTATATTTACATATCGTATGGAAAGACAGATAGATAATACCTACTATGTGCCCATAATTCTTCTAGGCACTAGGAAAGCATTAATGAACAAAACAAACAAAACTCCCTGCTTTTGTGAGCTCATATTCTCGTGGGGAGAGATGGACAAAGAAAAAGAAACATAACACATGAATAAATTATTGAGTATACTGGAAGTTGATAAATATGATGGAAACAAAAATCTAGAGTAGGGGCACGGAGATGAGTTGTGATATGAAATGGAGCAGTTGGGAGTAGACCCCACTGAGAAGGTACCAGGTGAGCAGAGATCAAAGGAGGTGAAGGAGTTAGTCAAACCAATGCCTGGGGAAGAGGGGACAGCCAGCACAACAGCAAGAGGCCAGTATGGCTAGAATGGAGAGAGCAGGAGGGGGAGGACATGAGGTCACAGCACTGGGGGGTGAGAGCACATAGGCCAGGTAGGCCATTTCGATGACTCTCTCCCTCTCCCTCCTCCCTGCCCCACCCCCCGCTCACACACACACACTTCCTCCTAAAATACATAAATAAATAAATAAATAAATAAATAAATAAAATCTTTTATAAATAAATAAATTAATTAATTAAAATACGTTCTTACCATGCACTGTAGGTGAAGGACTTCTTGTAGGCTGAAGAAAGGGGTCACTGGAAGCACTGGACGTGGTCAGAAAAGAACCCAGCAAATCCTGACCTGATGGTTTAGAAGGTGCTCCAAACGGGTCAAAGGCGGCACCTAGACAACAGAAGGAAAAATGTGTTTCTTTGTCCTGTGAGTTCATTCATTAAATTAATATTGAAGAGTTGTCACTATGGCCAGGTCTTAGGCCAAATATTTGAAACACTGGGATGAAGCCTGCCTCCTGGGCTGCTCCACACGGCCATCCCTATCCTTAAAACTTCACCCAGGGCCAACAATGGAACCTGAGGATTCCTGACTGCACAGGAACAATCCCATCTTTATGGACAAAGGAGGACTGTAGATTTATCTGCTGGATGATACATAAACACCATCAATGAGGGCCTCATGGCCCTCTAGAAATGACCCGCAAAACCATGCTGGGACCAAAGGAAATGCTCCATGAACAACCTGGGCTCATACTGAATATATTAGTGGACAAATACCAGGTAGGGGAGCTCTGCTATCAAGATGAGCAGTAGAAAACCCCACTGACCAGGTTTTACTTAGTTTTGTTTTGTGTTTTTCGTGATCTCTGGCTCACTTGAAAGTTAGAAAGAGGAGAAAATGAGTGTTGCTATGTCACTCAAATGCTTTCTCAAATAACTTGCTAGAAACCAGATGCAGATAAGTGAGGAAAAGTTTGTGAATGTACTCAGAAGACTAGAACAAAGCAAGCAGCTGAAGCCTCCCACAACAATACAGTAAAACTAATATTGTATCATTTCTCAGGGCTTACATTGCCTTTCATAAAAAGTACGTCAGCTGCTTCTCAGTCTCTCCCTGCCAGATAGTAGTATTACCTTCATTCCATAGACAATGAAATGGAAGTTTCAGAAAGCCAAGTCAATCAATATATTTAGCCTCAATTTCATCATCTATAACCTGGGGCACAGATTTAACTCATGTCTCAAAGATCCCTTGTAGCTCTGACCCTAGAACGTAACTATCTGCATGAGACTGTGATGAATTAAATCACTGAAAGTCACGCAAGGTGCGTGGCCTTGAAACCTGACTGAGTACTATGGCATTTTGGATCCTGCAGATTTTTTTTCCTGACAGATCTTTTATTCACTTTGGTGAGTAAGAACTAGATAAAAGGAAGCCGAACAGATAGGAAACAGCCTGGGACTCAGGGTACCTGGGTACCACCGTGGCTCCATCAATAACTAATGTAGGAGCTTGAGCCTCGATACCCCCATTCTATGATTTTAAGACTCATTTTTACACCAAACGCCTCCAGTTGAACGACTCGAAATCAAGACCACCCCCAGAGCCCTCCGAGAACTGAAGGATTCGCTTGGGAAAGCAAGTTTCCACAGGTTACCATGGGAGTGGAGAGTTGAGACATTTCTCTTTACTCTTCCTAACATGATGTCATCTTGGTTGATGGTGATGGTAAGAAGGGGCAGCTAAAACGCTGACCCAGCTACAGCATCTTGCAAATTTCAAAGCATTGTGCACGACCGGTCATAGGTCAGGTCTGTAGCAGTGAGCAAAGGGAAGCCGGACCACATGGGCAACAACTGCTTGGTTACAGTCAGTGGTGGTGCTGGCCTAAGTCCCTTAAATGCCTCCTGAGCCAACCAAGTACTTCTCTGCATAACCAAAGTGCATTCAGAAAATCACAATTCCAGGAAGACATTACAGGAAAACTAAGAGAGAGCTCTCAAGTCGAATGGCTCAGTTTTGGGCCCTGGCCCCACCAATAACAAGCTGTATAAATATACACTACTAATTTGACCCTAAGCCTCCATTTCCTTAACTCTAAAAATAGGGACAATAATAGCACCTAATTACCACGTTTTTATAATAATTGAATCCATGTTTAGTGTTAAATTTCATTTTAGGCAAACAGTAAGTACCCCAAGATTATTAGCTGTTATTATTAGTAATAATTCATCAATCTACATCTCCAAGCAGAAGTCACTAAAGCAGCTCAGGGACTGAAGCTTTGGGAAAAAAAAAAAAAAAAGCAAAAACAAAGAAAGAATGAAGAGCTCAAGGATTCACTCTTATACTGTCCTACCAAAATGGACAACATTTCCATTTCCTCTTGTGTTCTCCATTTAACCTAAGATAGAGACCTCTGAGAGCCTTTCAGGGAGACCAGGAAAGTCTCGCTTACAAGGAAAGTTCAATTTTGCCTGCTTGGCCCCAAGGTTACAATTCAAAACTGAGAGGTACAGTGCAACATGGAAAACATTACCTTCTCCCACTCTTAGGGTTGGAGACGCGGACGTGGAGGTGGCAGATCGGCGTGGTGTTGACTGGGCGGACGCAGGTCCACTCGGATGAAACATGTCTTCTACCCCTGACTGGCCAGCCTGGGCAGGCCCGGCCGCACCTCCACCCCCAAACAGGTCACTCAGCAGTTCAGAATTGGTGGGAGGTGCCACTGGCGGAGAGAAGTTCTTACTCACTGCAGACCCTTCTAGACCCAGAAGGTCCACATCCTCGGGGGGTGGAGGAGCAGTGGACCCCTGCTGCTTTTTGCTGGGCTTTTTAGCTCCATGATGTTTGTCACCACTGGTGTTGCCGTGTGGACTGGAAAGGGTCAGAAGTTCATCGTCCGACTGCTCACTTTCTGGATTCACTAGGGCAGCATGGTCCTCCTCACAGAATGATTTTTCTGATTTCTGATCTAAGGAAGGCAGAGGTGCCCATAATAAGTTAGTTACTGGCCACAGCATTACTGATTTTTGTGAGTGAAGTCAGTCTATTACTCCAGAAAGACAAAGGAGCAGCCCTGAGCAAACAATGCTTTCAGACCCTTACCAGTGGAAAACCTGATGTATTTCTCATGTCATTCAATCACCCTTTGTTGAGCATCTGAGAGGCAGGATAGCATAATGGGGACGAGCAGGAACTTCGGAGCCAGACAGGCTGGGTCTGAATCCCACCTCTACTACTTACTGGTTCTGCGACATTGAGAAAGTTACTTTACTTCTCCTCTGTGCCTTGGTCTCCTCCTCAGCAAAATGGGGGTAACAAAGAGTACCTAACTCTGCTGGCTACTGTAAGGATTACATAAGATGATAAAGAGAAAGTGTTCAGACCAATATTATGTAGTACTTAAGTGTTTACGAGTATGATTATCATTATTATCTTCCAGGTGCTATTGCTAGGTGCTTTGGGAAAAAAACCTGTTATTTCCTAATCCTTTGCTGATTCCTCTCACTGTCTTTTCTTTTCCAGGCCTGCGGCCAAAAGCAAGTCCTTCCTCCCACAGTCTGGAGTGGAAGCAAGCCACACACACCTAACAAGTGAATAGATGGAGAGGCTCCGCTCAGGACGGTCCTTAGACCCTTTCAGCATCAGATGGGCAGCAAGGAAGAGGCCCGTTCTGGAGAAGGGATGGAGAGGCTAGTGAGCAACTTTCCAGGCCCTCCTTGAGACAGATCCTCCAACGGAACTTCGTTATTTAATGTCAGCTAGACCCACATTCTAAATCAAGTACAGATCCACATCCCTACTCCCCAGTTCTGAAAGGAAAAAAGCTATGAAATGGGAAACGTTTCCCTAAGTTTGGAACAAATTCAGCTGGTGGAAAAATCTGACCAGAACTGATGTGAAAGTATTTATAATCTTCATTTACCTCACCCAGTGTGATTCTTTTTATGTTTCACTGCAGAAACATGAATATGTTCCATTACAAGTTGTCTGAGATGCCGCTGGGGATGCTAAGTAATATACAATTTATGTACCATATCACCTTTCTAAAAGTCGAAAACTTTTGCAATTCCTAAATGCTTCTGGTTCTGTGAGGTTCAGATAAGAAATGAACATTTGTGCTAAAACCTATTTCAGAGCCTAACAGGAATGATTTCTAAATTACTTACTACAATGTCAATGGAGAGGGAAAAGTGAAGTTTTATTAAAAGCCCTTATGTGAGGAAGGTAAGATGGTAGGGGACTTGTTACTGTGGGAACTGGGAAGTCTACCTGCTGTCTAGATTTCGCTGGGCTTTTCAGTTTTTTTTTTTAATGTTATTGGTTCCACTTCTCAGTAGGAAATTCTGAAAGTAAGGCTTTTAATTCAAAGGAATTCTGTGAACTTTTTTTGTCACCAAACATGGAAAACTCCATAGGCAATGGGAATACCATCTTATGTTCACATAGTGAAGAAAGGTCAATCGAGAGAATTTTATCCAGAGCATTTCCAAAGCTATTTTCCTACCCCTTTCTTAGAGAAAGTTCTTGCGATTCAATTCTGCATTGAATCTTGCAGTTAACCTCAGCAAACGCTACAGCAAGGAGGCAAATGTGTATGGACAGAATGCCAATGCCAGTCTACTGATGGCAGCAGTCTGAAGTGTTATGTTGGAAAGATTCTAAAAACATCTCCAGGTTTGGCAGAAAAGGATACTGTGACTGAGCCCAATTTCTGCCATGGCTGTTAAAGCACGTAGCAGAGACATATGGGCGAAGTGTGTGCCTTTTCTGTACTGGAGGAAGCTTAGATCCACCCTGTTGGTGGTGAGAGCCCTCTGGGGGAAGTGCCAGACTTTATATTTTCAGAACATGTACTCGAGGGCATTCGTGTGTCGGCAGCATAAAGGGAAATACTAGAAAATATCATGCTTATTTGTAAATCCAGGAAAGATGTGATCCAAAACACAGCATAGAGAGAAAAGGTAGAATTTGGCTGAAAATGGTTTTCTACATCAGTCTAAGAGTACCCATGGAGTTGAAAGTAGGGAAGTGATTTCAAATCGCCTGATTTGAAAAAAGGAATGAGCAGGGAGGGTGTGAAATAAGGAGGAACAAGGATGACTTCAAGTATTGCTGTCTTTGAGGCTGCTTCGAGGACAAACCATGTTTACAGAAGAACCACGTAACTTAAGTATCTAACCACATAACTCAGAGAAATGCCTGGAAGTACCTTGCCAACAGAGAGAGGAAAAGAAGCCACCTTGCCCAAAATGCCTGGGGTTGTCCGGAGGGATGTCTATTGGAGCCTGTCCTGCAAGACAGAAGGCCATGAAACATCAATGAAACACAGTAAAGAAGTCAAAGTGATACATAACACAGAGGCTTTGCCCTGAAAACAAAACCACCAGGGGACTCATACCTCCTAAGACCAGAGTATCCTGATGCTCCTGGTGAGACGAGAAGAGGATGCTGGGATTGACATCTTTTGTGCAGTAATGTTCCCATGGTGGGGTTAAGTCTATCACTTTGTCGTGGGGCTGTAGTTCTACATCCAGAGTCACCTGAAATAGCTGAGGATATTTTTCTGGTACATCACATGCATCCAACTCAGGTCTACATAGGAATTTAAAAGAAGAAGATCGGTGAAAAACAATGGGATCAGAATGATGTTCAGCACAGAAACCATTGTAGGTTGACCCAGGTTAACCCTCAGACTCATTCCTCGGGAAAAAGCAGTCATTAACCAGTTAAGTACTTTACTGTTCTGAGCCTGTTTTCCTCA
The DNA here is from genome assembly GCF_964656455.1 of Halichoerus grypus. Classification (NCBI taxonomy): domain Eukaryota; kingdom Metazoa; phylum Chordata; class Mammalia; order Carnivora; family Phocidae; genus Halichoerus; species Halichoerus grypus. The sequence continues at coordinate 135,108,502 of NC_135716.1, forward strand.
TCTAGAGAAAAGAGGAGAATAATGCCTACTCAAAGAATTTGGATACTACCACTTGTGAAAGCATTCTAGAAGGACGGCTGATAGATCCAGCCAGTATGCCTGGGTCAGGCCAAATCTGTTGTTAACATAATGAAACAGCCCCCAGCTGCCACCCTGAGCTCTTGAATGTCCACCCCTACCCTGACCCTATCCCCCTGGCTTCAGCCACCCTTCTGAGTTCCCAAGACCACACCATATTAAAGCAACTAAGGTTCGTACAGAGGGGTACCCTTCTTCAGTGCTATGGCCTGGCATTCTGTCTGAAGGGTCATCGCTCATATCATACCACAGATTAAACTGCGCTCCCTGTTGAAAAACACAAAGGGATACACAGATGTAAAGGGTCACAGTATTGATACTTTGTTTCCACTTTGTTTAGTCTTGTTCCCTCACACGGAATTTTAGACCTTTCTGTTTGAAGTCTCCGATCCTATTGTGTTCAAGACAAATTATACCCAATTGCAAGTTGTAAAACGCAACCAGGCTCTCTGTGTTGCTAATCTACACTCTAACAGTCCTGCGGCACAGGATTCCAGGGGATGCTGCCACACGGAGCCAATGAGCTTTGGGCACTTGGCTTCCAGCATTTCACAGCTGCTTGTATTGAAAGGGGTGTTCGGCAAGGAGCACTCACTTGGTGAACTTTAAAACTGTGGTTTCCAGTGGTATGAATCCAGTATGAAACTGAAGCTGGAATATCTGGGTGTTGGTCACCTAAAAATACAGGAGAGAAGCACATTAAAATCAACCCGTGAAAAGGGAATCGGATCAAAAGATTATATTTTGGGGAGCCATGCACCTTCAACTGTTTCAACATCTGAGCCTTTGTTTACTATGAATACTAAGTGACCTTGCCATTTGGTAATGGCCCAGTGTTATTTCCAGCCTCTCTTCCCGCATGAACTCTGCTTGGGCAAACCATTTCTTCCTCCATTAATGTCTCACGTTCTTGCACACTGCCATACCTTGGCTCATTCCATTCCTCTACCCAGAATGCCCCTGCTCCAACCTGATGAACTCCTCCTTCAAGGGCCACCTTACAAGGTCATATCCTCTCTGTAGCCTTTCTGTAGCCACCACTGGCTAAAACAAACCACTCCCATTATGGCATCCCATCCCACCTCTACTCTGATAGTGGATATTCAGACATGTGGTGACTTTCTCCTGCTAGGCTGAGCTCCCGAAGGGCAGGGACACAGTCTTATTCTTGTCTGTCCTAAATCCCTAAGGTGATGATTGGCACAGAGCATGCACTTAGCAAATATTTGATGAATTAAAATACAAGTACTTATTACATTATTCATAATATCCAGGAAGAGGCAAGACCCAAATGTCTATCAACTGATGAAGAGATTAATGAAAAGTATTAGAGCCACAATGGAATATTATTTGGTCATATAAAGGAATGAAGTACTGATACATGATACAACATGGATGAATTTCAGAAACATGCTAAGTGAAAGAAGCCAGTCTCAAAGGACCACATATTGTATGATTCCGTTTATATGAAACGTCCCAAATAGGCAAGTCTATAGAAACAGAAAGTAGATTAGTGGTTACCCAGGAGATGGAAACGGGGAATGGGCAGTGGCTGCTAATAAGTATAGGGTTTCTTCTGGGCATGACAAAGATGTTCTGGAATTATATAGTGGTGCTGCATAACCTTTTGAAAATACTAAATATAATTGTACTGTACACATTAAAAGAGTGAATTTTATGTTAATATGTGAATTTCATGGTAATAAAAAAATTGAAAAAATATAATTACTTAATCCCACACCCTTCATAGAAATATCACCTCTCACATTGATTCAAATGGGACACTATAAAAAAGGGCACAAGCTTCTAAAGAGCAAGGTTTGCTAGAAGCTCGAAGGCTGTCAGCTTCTGGCAAAGACATCATGCCAAGGACGGGGCAAATCACCACCTCTCTGAGTCTCATTCCCTATAAAATAGGGAAATCGGTATAAGTAATCTTTAAAGGCTCTTTCTAATTCTAAAACTACAAGTCACTCAAACCCAAAGTGATGCAGAGAAAAGACTCCAAAATACTCCTTATATTAAGGGATGCCTGGCTGGCTCAGCCGGCAGAGCATAGGGTCATGAATTCAAGCTCCACACTGGGCATAGAGCTTACTTTAAAGAATAAGATACAATAAAATACTCCTAGTAAAGGCTCAGAAGAGTTTATGCCATGATTCTTCATGAAACCATACCTTAGCCTGTAGCCGGCTCCCAATGGTTGACCTCAAATGATACATGGAAACAACCACATCTCCTTGTACAGTGATGCTCAAGGGAATGAAGATTTTTCCATCTTGGACCCGGTATTCTCTTTAAACAGAAACAAAAATATACACTGAAAGAGTCCAATCTTGTATAATCACATAGGTAGAGTCCTCTGTGGCTCTGGCCAAGGGACCTGTTGCCCAAGCCCGGACCCAAGAACCATTTCCTATCTTGAGCAGAGTCAGGAGCACGGCTGTGGGTGCAAACTGGTTTTACCATGGGATGCTGTTGGTCTGATGCTAGGCCCTCTCTCTCTCCATCCCATCTGGACTTCCAGATAAATTGACTGCCCATCCTTACTTTGCAGATCTCATAAACCTCAAGTACACCTAGCTCTGATGTATTTGTCATTTCCTAACTTTAAATGAATAGTTAAAGCAGGGACAGAGGGAACAAAAATATCCAACCAAGATCATAATGCCATGCTCTATGAGGGTCTTGGATACCAATCCCCAAATTCAACCTATTCCAAATTAACTTCATCTTTATTTTTAAAGATTTTATTTATTTATTTGTCAGAGAGAGAGAGAGAGTGAGTGCACGAGCAGGGGGGAGCGCCAGGCTGAGCAAGGAGCTCCTGCTGAGCAAGGAGCCCGATGTGGGACTCGACTCCTGGACCCTGAGATCATGACCTGAGCCAAAGGCAGATGCTTAACAGACTGAGGCACCCAGGCGTCCCAAACTAACTTCATTTTATGTTACCATCCACTCCCTGCTCTCTACACCTCCTACCACCTCCCACTGGCACCTGCTCTTTATTGTGAATTCTATAACTTCTTTAATTACATCACCATCTACCTCATTGCTCACCCAGAAACTTCGTTCATCCCTGATTCTTCCCTCATCCTCACCAAAACTCATCAAGGTCATCTCTTTCTTAAATGTGCAGGTCCTCAGTCCCCATCACTGTCTTAACCCTCATTATAGCTCACGTTAGTCCCTTACTTGTGTCTCCATTTGAGAAGGAGCTATAGCATCCCTTGACTTACTTGTGCTTTTCTATAATTACAACCTACATAGAATTTTGTTTTTTAATATCAGCCATGTCACAGTAATGCAGTCCTCACAGGAAGAATATGATCCAGCTTATACAAGAATTGAGCAATTCACAAGAAGAAGTGAAAAAAAGTATCATGACTGGGGTACCTGGGTGGCTCTGTCAGTTAAGAGTCTGCCTTTGGCTCAGGTCACGATCTCAGGGTCCTGGGATCGAGCCCCACATCAGGCTCCCTGCTCAGCGGGGAGCCTGCTTCTCCCTCTCCCTCTACCCTTCCCCCCCACCACTTGTACTCGCTCTCTTGTGTGCTCTCTCTCTCTCAAATAAAATCTTAAAAAAAAAAGTATCAAAAAAAAAAAAAAAAGAAAAGTATCATAACTTACTTCATTCGTTCAAAATCTGCACAGGTTGTATATATTTTGGTTTCTCCAATCAGTACATCACAGTAAGGACGACATCCATTTCTCTGTTTGTTAAAAAAAGGAACTGGACTGACAGTGATGGACTTAATGGTGAGAGGCTTGAAGTGAGGGCGGTAGGGTTTGTCTGCTAGGAGGTCACACATATAGCCCAGGTATCTGAAACAGAAGATTGACATTCTGTCGGTGCCTAGCACACCAGAAGAAAGAAGCAATCAATCTTTGCTATGAAGTCTGTTCTTGTAAATTTAATGTGATAATTTCTTAAACATTAACTACCAAAAAAGGATGTAGCCATTTAGGAAAGCTTTCATCTAGTGACATTACTATATTTCCCCGAAAGAACTGATAAAATGGTATTTATTAAGTGGAAAAGCTTATGGGAGCCTTATACTAGCTCGATATTTGCACATCTATTCCTATTTGATCTACCAGATTCAATTTATCAGCTAAAGGCTGGCTCTGGAAAAAATTTAGGATTTATCAAAAAAGGAGAGGCAATTTAAATAAGAGAAAAGAAGAAACTGTGACTAATGGGAATATAATAAGTCAATTACCTAAAAAGGGTTTTCCTTTTTTTAAAAACATCTGGGCCTACCCTGCATCTAGCTTACTTTACCTCCTGTGGGATGGCGACAGTCCGATTCCGGGTCGCTTTGCATATAACAATCGCACAGCCGGGCCAGGAGTGGAGTAGAGATTACAGAAAATGAACATAGCACCAACCAGAATTGACGATGCTGCCCGTCCATCCTGCCAAGGAAGATACATAAACCTGTCACAAACATGGTCCAATCAGCCACTCACCACCGAGAATGGCTATACTTGCAGTTAAAAGAGGGGAGAAAGAGGGAGAATTCCTCTTAACAGAATGATTTTCAGTTCAAAACTATGCACTTGAAAACCGAACTCTGTCCCAGCTCTTCAAGTCACAAAGCAGCAAGGAAGACTTATTCTTAGGGCAAAATTAACTCTCTACTAACCTAAGAAACCAAGCAACATAAATTTGATTTGCATATATTTACTGAAAAATAATCTAATCTTCAAAGTAACTTTGGACTTATAGGATCAGAACTAGTAGTTGAGGTCTCTTGGTTGCAGGCCAGAGGTAGAGTTGACAGATTAGGTAAATACTGCTTTTTGGAATATGCTATGTATATATTTCACCCAAGGTATGTTCCTAGAATCATAGAAAATAAAGAAGCTTCACATGATTCAACCACATTCAATGGAGAAATATATGCAGTAACATTCCCAACAGATGGTGACCCAGGTTCTTCTAGAATACTTTAAGTGACATGGAGCTTGCTGCTACTTGAAGAAGCCCAGTCCAGCTTACAAAGTTCTTTATCCTGAATAAGTTGAGTTGAAGTCTATTCCACTCAGTGATCCTCATTCTTCCTTCTGTCAGGAAAGAGTAAGCCTACTTTTTTCTCCCTGGGAAAGCCTACTTTTACATGTCTGAAATACCCTCCCTTTCCACCAACTCTTCTATTTTCCAGGTTAAAAACACACCCAATCTGTGATGGCTAATTCTGTGTCAACTTGACTGGGTTAAGGGATGCTCAGATAGCTGGTAAAATATTACTTCCAGATGTGTCTATGAGGGTGTTTCTAAAAGAGATCAGCATTTGATTCAGTAGACTGAGTAAAAAAAGATACACCCTTGTCAACATGAGTGGGCATCATCTAATCTGTTGAGGACCCGAATAGAACCAAAAAGTAAAGGAAGGGCTAATTTTCTATCTTCTTGAGCTGGGAATGTCTACTTTCTTCTGCCCTGGGACATCAGAGCCCCTGGTTCTCAGGCCTTGGACTCACACTGAATTACATCGCCAGCTTTTCTGGTTCTCTAGCTTGCAGAGAGCAAACAAATTGTGGGACTTCTCAGCCTCTGTAACTGCGTGAGCCAATTCCTATAATAAATACATTATAAGTTGGTTCTGTTTCTCTAAAGAACCCCAACTAATACAGTTCCTTTGATTCTTCCTCATTTGATATTCCATTTTCAGAGACATCATTTGGCAAACTCTCTCTGAACAGACTCATTTTATTTTATTTTTTTTTTTTTAAGATTTTATTTATTTATCAGAGAGAGAGAGAGACAGAGGCAGGCAGAGGGAGAAGCAGGCTCCTTGCTGAGCAAGGAGCCTGATGTGGGACTCGATCACAGGACCCTGGGATCATGACCTGAGCCGAAGGCAGACGCTTAACCAACTGAGCCACCCAGGCGTCCCTGAACAGACTCATTTTAAAACAACAACCTTAAATGTGCTACCCAGATGTGAAATACAAGATATGAGATACACTCCAACCACACTAGAGAGGAAAAGAAATATCATCTTCCTTATTCTGGACACTATGCTTTTACTAATATAACCCCAAGCCAAACTAGTTTATATGCAGGCTAAGTCACACCATAAGCTCTTATTGATCTTCCTATCCATTAAAACCCCTAGTTCTTTTTCAAATGATGTGTTAAGCTAAGAGACAAATATATTTAATCTTTTACAACAAGATTTGGGACTTTACCTTTATCCTGTGTCTAATTTCACATTGTTAGCTTCTGTTAAACAACCAACCTGCAATGGCTTTTAAAATCCAGATTCATTATATGACCTTCCCAGTTCTGAGAAAATTGGTAAGCTTGATCTTCATATCATCATCAACGTTTTTAATTAAAAGAGCAACCAAACACAACCTTCTCCTGGGAGGATGCTGATCCATTAATCACCTACCTTTGGAAGCAGATACTGAGCCACAATCCAACTAAATGTAGAACAACCTAGCCCAAATTTCTCTATCTTGATTATAAGAAATTGGGAAATATCTTGCAGGAATCCAATAAACTGTCCCTACTAATCTATTGGTCTTGTTGTTTTGATACGTGTGTTCATAATGAAGCAATGAGGACTTCTTTCTCCTAAGAGTTCAAAATCATCTGTGCAAAGATTTATATCAGAATTTTGCCTTGAATTGCCATCAGGTTCACCAGCCTGTAACTTTCCAGGATCAACCTCCTCCATCTTTTGGAAAAACTCTCCTGTCTGCCTCTATTTCCTGTTTCTTCATATTACATAAGGAGTCCATGATTGCTTTTCCAAGCACTCTCAGCATTCTGTAACAGAATTTAAGTCTAGAGAGTGGCTTATTTTTAAGTACTGTGAGGCTCTCTTCTTATCTCACTACCTATCAGCTATGTCTTAATGAACATTGTTACTCCCTTCCTAGTGTGACATTTGTTCCCCTGATAGAGAAAACAGAATAAAGGAGTTAAGATTATACCATGTGCCTCAAGCATTTGTTATTGTCCTTATCCCAAGGACAGTTTTTTTTTAAAGACGTTTTTCTTAATCTTCATTCCTTTTAGACTTAGCCTTCCTGATAACTCTTACCTGATTCATGGCTCTTAGGATATAGGCCCCCCTCCTTTTATCTACCATGCAAGTCTTTTTAAAAGTTTAACTAGTTTTTTATGCAAAGATGAGTATATGCTTATTATTTTTATTAAGACAGAAATATACATGATAAAAAATAAAAGCTCCCACTTCCCACTTCCCACTTCCAGCTTCAATTCCATTTCCCAAAGACTTGGTGCAGATGTACGACTCATACGTATCCTTTTTCAGTGAGCTAGAGAGCAGCTGATGGTGTCATAATCCTTTGTCTGCTTCTTTTTTCTTCTTTGCTGGCTTTTGATTCTTCATGATTGTATCATAAGAACAGAAAGCCTCTGGTCTCTCTTAAGCCACCTTCCCTTACAAAGCTGTCAGACTTTGGCTCTCTGAACTTTTAGAAAGTTCTTGAGTAAAGAGAAAATCACCACAGTGCCTAAAGGCTGCTTAGTCCCTGAAAGTAATCTGTTCTGTTGCACAGTCTGTTGTGCTTCCAAAGGAAAACCCTTTGGCCTTTTGCATTAAACTCCTATGAACACCAAGTGCTTTTCCTTTGTTGCCAAGAGTTTGAGAACATGAGATGGAAAGAAGAAAATCTTTCGCTTTCTTCCCTCTTTTAGCCAACTGGCTGTCAAGAAGGAGGGAGAAAATCATCAGATAATCCTAGAGCAAAAAAATACACCCTGACATTTCTAAAAGCAATGAATAGTTCCAGTATTTATGCTCAGATTCCACTTGTGTGTCCATTTGTTCATGTATGCAATCATTGATTCCAACCCTTCATACCTGGGTACAAAGGTAAAGAAGACACAGTTCTTGCCTGCAACAAGCTTACAGTGTAGTAGGAAAACAGGCAGATCACCAGATTACGAGGATGCCACAGAGGACATTTAGATATACAGTGGGAATGTCCATACTGTGAAAATACTCATGAGTCAGAAAGATTTTGCCAGAGCTGAGTTTTAAACGATAGGTAAGAAGCCACCAGAGAAGAGTTGGGGAACGGGACTCTAAGAAGTCAGGGACCAGAAGAGTCATCAGTCCCAAAGGAATTGCTGTAACATACAATCAATCTATGTGACTACTTACAAGGGCAGAGGGGTCTTCTTATTTCATTTTTATTCAAGCACAAAAAGAAATGATAAGTATTCCAATGTGTTTATCAAGAAACACAGAAATCAATGGTATTTTTGCCTATGTACCCACAATCCTTGTTTCTACCTCTTTTATACTACTTAGCACATTCTAGAGGTCCTGTATTATGTGTATGTATCTGCCTCTCTCAAAAGTACTAAAGCTTTAAGGCAAGAATAATAAATTCCTCCCTCGTTTTTATATCCCTCACATTATCTAGTTCCTAAGTAGAGATTCAATAAATGCTTATTCAACTTAAATGTTACCTGTCCACCAGTCTGTATAGAGCCAGGTGTATTTGGCCAAACCAAACCCACCTACCACAAATGACAGCAACAACAACAATAAAGGTTACTCACCAAGCAGTGGACAACACAGACGTTTTTGGGATTCTGTAGTAGCCAATTATACATATTCCGACACACAGCAAAAAGGTTGTGCAGACTGGGGGCCTGCCTGATGGGCCAACTGCATTCTGAGACCTAAGGGAACAGAGCATGAAGGAAATGAATTCCCCAAGCGACTCCTCTCCATAAGGAGCTATCACACCGAACAACTTCTGGAATATGATACCACATTCTCTTTTAATATAGACAGGAAGAGATGGGAACAGGGTCCAAACACAGAAGAGTTGTTTAATATAACAATTTCTTAATTAAAAAATTCCATTCCAGTAGAGGTATTCCAGTAAAGGTATCAAAACACACATTTTGAAGTACGTTTTAAATAAAAATAGACCATTTAGGGGTACCCGGGTGGCTCAGTCAGTTAAGCGACCAACTCTTGATTTCAGCTCAGGTCATGATCTCAGGGTCATGAGATCAAGCCCTGCATTGGGCTCTGCGCTCAGCATGGAGTCTGCTTGAGAGTCTCTCTTTCCCTCTCCCTCTGCCCTCTCCCCCAACCCACTCTCTTACCCCCATGCGCACACGCACATGCATGCACGCTCTCTCTCTAAAAAAATAAAATAGACCATTTAAACTATATATTTGGATTTTTTTATTCTGTGAGGTTGCATTTAATTTCTACTAAGTATAAAATGCTTTGACCTGCCTATTAGATACTTAATTATAGTATTACCTTATAAATCCTGCATTATCCCTAATTTTACCCCAGTTCTCATGAGAACATGAAAAGAGCTGCAGAGTGAGTCAAAGGTACCCTTGTTCAGAGCTCTTATTTCTTTCTGTCTTAATGAGAGAACTCCCAACTCCATGGGGGCAATCCTCGATATTTTCATTCATCTAACACACATGTTCATTTAACCCATTACAGAGCATCAGCTATGTTCCTGGAATTCTGTTTGGCTCTGAGCTGTACCACAACCATACAAGTCAGGTATTAATGTGATCCCCATTCTACAGATGAGAAAACTGACTCTCGGAGGTTGCCTTGTCTAAAGTCATACTGCCGGGGGCACCTGGGTGGCTCAGTCGTTAAGCGTCTGCCTTCGGCTCAGGTCATGATCCCAGGGTCCTGGGATCAAGCCCCACATTGGGCTCCCTGCTCAGCGGGAAGCCTGCTTCTCCTTCTCCCACTCCCCCTCCTTGTGTTCTCTCTCTCGCTGTGTCTCTCTGTCAAATAAATAAATAAAATCTAAAAAAAAAATAAATAAATAAAAATAAAGTCATACTGCTGGTCAGTACCAGCAGTGCAACCCAGGTCTTCTGAATATAAATCACTGGGCAACAACAGTATACTGGCAGAGATTATAATTTGCTCAAAATATTAGGCATGAACCCCAATTGATTAGATATTTACTGATTTAGGTAATAAAAATAAGAAGAATTTTAGACTTGGGCAAACTTTGTGACCTCTTTTAGCCTTTCTTCCTTCATAAAATGTGAGTGGTACCTACCTACCTACCTCACAGGGTGTGGTTACTACATGAGGATGTATTTCAAGGGCTCAGCTCAGTATCTGACACACACAAAGTGATTAAGGAATGTTAGCTATTGTGATCATTATTGTATCAGATAACTTCCAGTGCAAAGCCCTGAGTTCAGATAAAGCCAGCTTTGTTTGAATAAAATGAATGAAACCCTGTTTGGCAAGAAGGTAGACTGAAGGGCCACCAGATCATACAAGGCCTTGTTAGGAGCTGAGAGAATATTTAAGAAGGAGAGTGACTCTCATCTGCATTTTCCAAAGATCTCTTAAGATCCAGTGTGGAGAATGGATGTGGATGCCATGTGAGTAGCTAGGGAGAGCAGTCAGGAGGCCGCTGAGGAGTCAAAGTCAGGGATGATGGTGGCTTAGGCCAGGTGAGTGGCAGTGGAGTACAAAAAGACTCGAGGGATTCAAGAATTAGAGATGAAGTAGAATACCTGTGCATTTATGACTTGGAGATTGATCATATGGGGGCAGTGAATGAGTGTGAAGGGGTGTACTTAAGCCATGAGGGAGAAAGAGTCAAGGATGACTCCCAGATTTCCAGTCTGAATGGCTAGATAAAAGGATGACAGGTGCCATTTGCTGAGATAGGGAATTCTGGAGAAAGACTAGGTTTTATATGGATGGTGTCACCAGAAAATACTCAAAAACACTACCACCACTGGCCTAAGAAAACCCAAATGTCTCAAATTCCTAATATTTAACAGTGGGGAGAGGGAGGCAGGAGCAATCTATTTGGTTGCCCTTTTCTGGTAACCAGATAATCACTGTCAAAATATAAATGGGAAATGATGTGTGGTCTCTCTAGAGCTGACATCCAAAAGCAAACACCTGGAGTTTCTCATTCTGGGGTTGCCAAGAAAGCCTATTCTTTTAGCTTAATTTGTAACATTTTTCTACAAGATGATTATAGGGTAATGGCAGGGGACCTTTCAGGTACTCACTTCCCTATACCTTTTGGCAATGACAGGTGTGGTTTATTAAACAAAGTAGTTGAAATGCTTGACATAGCTACCAAACAATCCAGGGCAACCCACTACTGGGCTTCTGTCAGATCCATATCAACTTGCCCCTTCCTACCCAACATAAATCAAGGCTGTTTCTGGCCCATTCTTTACACCCAAATGGATTCCCCACTGATGTGTTCTCAAGGAATGGAAATGATATATTGATTAAAAAAAGAAAAAAATAATAGTTGGGAAGATAAATTTTGCCATCAGAGAAATTGCAAAGTGTACATCTATATAAGCCGGTTCTTGTCTGCAATTTTTTCTTCCCTTGGTAGATTTGTATTCATCCTTTAAAACCCAAGTTCAAATGCTCTTTTGTCTCTGAGAGTTTCTCTAACACCCACAGGCAGAAATCTTAGCTAACTTAGGTCTTCGTACCCATGCCCTTGTCCATTTTCATCTATTAAAGCTTTTATCAGTAGAGCAACATGGTTGAACCCATGGGCTGGGTTTTCACCTTTGCTTTACCACTTACGACCTGACTGACGTTTGTCAAGTTACCGATCTCTCAGAGCCTAAAATCTCTCATGTGTAAAGTGAAAATGGGCATTACAAGACTGTTAGGAGAATTAAGTAGCACAACATAAGCACAGTGAGTGCACGCTTATTGTCCAATTGTACTCAAATTAACTGTTTACATCTGTCTCCCCCTCTAGACACTAAGCCCCATGAGAAGAGACACCATAACTTATTCATTTTGTAACCCCAGAGTCGTGTCCCTGTGTTAGTTGAATGGCAGGTGCTCAGTAGGTATTTGCTGAGTGAATGAATGAGTGAAAGAGCAAAGGAATGAACCCCATTTGGCAATCACTTCTTGTACTAAGATTTGTCTACATGTACAATCTCTCAGAGAAGGAACAGGTGAATCAATTTTGTTGTTGTTTTAGGTTGCAATCATGTAAAATTATGAAAAAAATTGCTTTTCCAGGCAGTATTTTTAAACCTCTTAGAAGCTGTCTGTCAACCATACAAACACTTTAAATGTCAATATCTGTAATGAGTCTCAGCTAAAAGTTGGCTAAATTGTTCCTAGCACAATAGGCTACAAGCTCCAGAATCATTAAATCAATCAAGTAAATAATATTAATTTAAAGTACTCCATAATTATATATTTACTTGATATATAATTATACACCATTAAGCAAACATACAATTAGAATTTTTTTTAAAGCCTGTACTCTGTCTAAAAGGGAAAAAAAAACATTAAGGCATAAACAAAACAAAACAAAACAAAAATGTTTTAAGGAATTCAATTACTGAAAGCTATTTTTGTAGCTCCCTAGGGTTCATAGGTTCATGCAATAAGCACAATCCTTGGGCATGTGACACTTCGCGATGCGATCTCCAGTCTCTCTAAACACCTCCCAAAGCCGTAAGCGTCAGAAAACGCCATATGGATTACAGGCTGCCATGATACCACCCAGTGGGGACAGAAGTCAAAACAGCACCAGGGCTGGATTTTCATCTCTCCATCGTCCCGAGCATGAGATAAGATGGCTGAAGCATCCCACCTGCTAAGCATAAGAGCAAAAGGTACTACAGAGAGTCAGACTCAAGAGCCATATCCAGTGTTTTAAGAATCTACTACACCATTTTTGGAAAACAGGGGAATTTCAGTCAATCATTTCTTATGGCATTTTATTATTACTAACATTAATCGTTAACTACCCCTTCCCAAATGCTTACTATAGGGCAGATACTGCTATCAAGTTTATTCCTTAGAGTAAACCTACAGAAAAAGTTTCTAAGTATTTGCAAGGTAGATGTTGGTATCGTTATCCCTAATTTATATAGGAAAAAATGGTGATTTAACCAGGAAGAGGAACAGCTGAGATGTGAACCTAGGGTAATTTTTAAAGTTTAAAATTTGTGTATATGCTATAAATTTCATCTCAATAAAAAAATAATAAATACTACTACTAATAATAAGAGTTGTGTACTTTCTATTTTATCACACTGTCTGATGGTTGATTATTAACTGCAATTCCATCTTACATTTGTGGGGTGGTTATGGCTTCAAGTGATGGCTATATTTTCTAAGGTGAAGATATTCAATTCACTGAAGCCTACAGAACTATAGTGTGGGGATCCCTGGCCCTCTGGCTTCCAGGCCAGGGTTGGGTTTTTTTTTTTTTCCTACCCCATTATTTCCTATCCTTATACTGAAGCCTGGTGACAGAGGGAGATATGAAGTAGAAGCTTCAAAGTCACTCCTCTATGGCCAATCCTCCTCACCAACCAATGAACCAAAGCCAAAACACCTGGGAGCTATGGTGATCTCTTTGGTGAGCTCTGGAAGGAAAAGGAAAACGAATAAAGGAAGAAAAAAAGATTGACCTTTAAGAAGTTCAAGTTGATAGTATATTTTCCCCCAATCAATTTGTTCTCAAAAAGGAAGAAATCCTACAAGATCGTGTAGTTTAGAAACAGTCAAAATGAAGAAAGGTTCTAAAGGAAACTGGGATTATTATTATTATTATTATTATTATTATTATTATTATTATTATTTATGCTCCTCTCAGGGCTCCTTCAGCATACTTTTCTTCCTGGCTGAACAGGGGAAGAAGGACACTCAGAGTGGCATGGAGAGCTATCAGCATGTAAGAACTTTAGGGCCAGGCTCAACTTAGTGGCCATTCATCCAGTTTTCCATTTCTTGCCAACAGTAATGTATAAAGCGGTGGTCCCTGATATTCTGAGGAGAGCTATAAATGTGTGCAGAAAGTGAACCAGTGTACACGCCCCCACAGAGTGGATGGGTATGGTGTTTATTTGTGAGATGCTAGAAAAGGTGTGGGATAGACAGTGGTGATGGTTACACAGCACTGTGAATGTGTTCAATGTCACCAAACTGTATTCTTACCAATGGTTGAAATGGTATATGTTTACGTCATGTATAGCTTACTGCCAAAAAAGAAAGGAAGGAAGGAAGGAAGGGAAGGAGGGAGGGAGGGAAGGGAAGGGAGAAAGGAATGGAAGAGATGGTTAAACACTCTGAAGCCCATCCATGGATCTAAATACAGAGTGGACCTGCATTTCTTTAACTCAGATTAGGAACACCTGGTTTAGATAATGCATCTCATTGGTCTCCAGGACTTTACTGTCAACACTGGTCATTTTTATTTCCTCAAGGTGGAAACTGGCTACGAAGAGTAAGAAAACTGCTGTTCGATACCTCTTGTGCAGTTCTGAGTAGGTATTCTAGCACCTCACCTTGAAAGCGGGGCAATCTGCCAAGTATTGTTTTGAGTTGAGGCCTCTGTTAAAACGGAGACCAAATATAAGTCCTATTCTAACATTCTGTTACACATACAAATACTAAGAAAACTGCTAGTTGATTATTTCATATGATTCCTATCAAACCATGTGGCTTCTAAGGATAAAAGCTAACCACAATACAAAAGGACTCCCCTCAGCAAAGTGAAATCTTCCTGCAAACAGCCTCTCTCTGCCACCACCACCCATATCCCCAAACACACATCACATAATAAAAATGTAAAGTGACTGGGAGTCTATAAATAAAACCAGTCTCATGTTTGGTCTTTTCCAACCCTGGAATTTATGGAAGACTCTGCCATCTACATTAATTTTTAAAAAGTTTTTGAAAAGATTTTATTTTTAAGTAATCTCTACACCCAATGTGGGGCTTGAACTTAAAACCCTGAGATCAAGAGTCACATGCTCTACCAACTGAGCCAGCCAGGCACCCCATGCCATCTATATTTATTAAAATAAGATTTAATTGCAGACCTAGCACTCCACGGTCCTGGAAAGAGGAAGAAATAGTTCTAGCCCTCGTGCACTGGAAGATGAGAACCAAAAAAACTTCCCTAAGTAATGCAACGAGATGCAAATCAATTTGCAGCATTAGTACTGGGGAGAGAAAGGACTGGAGGCTTGAAAAGAGATGTAGTCAAATCCAAAACAGCTTAAGATGAAAATATTAAGGTTTGGGGGCTGTCTTCCTGAGATGCAACCAACGACAGACAGCTAGTTAGGTCAGAAGGTCCAGCTGAATTCTGCCAAGTTCTGGAACTGTCTGGGAGGGGCTGAAGATGTAGTGCAAGCCTGTGTTTTAGAGAAAAGAATTGGAAAAGCCTTGTGGGTAGCATTTGAAATCCTCCCGTTAGCAAAGTTAAGGCTGTTAGAAGGGGTGCAGAGGTGTGGCATGAGGGACTCTTAGGGAGAGGCAGCAGCTCATGCAAAGAGACAGCATCTGTCTCTCCTGGTTGGAGCATGGGGTTTTTTTAGGCAGTGGAGAACAGTGAAAAATGAAGCTGGAGAGGCAGGAAGAGGCCAGATCATGAGGAGTTCTGTAAGACACATTCTACAATTTGCACAGAGACGAAATAACCCCATTCCTTTCACTTACATTCATAAGTAAACAAGATTTACTCATGCTTCAAGGTCCAGCTCTCACTGCTGTCTCCTTTCCCTAAACTCCCTCAGTAGGGATTGTAAATATTATTTGCATTTGTCTCTAGCATTTTTGGCTTCTCTTTCCAGGTAGGCTTAAGTGTCTTGAGAAAAAGAACCAAACATTTATTTTATATCTATGTGTTTATTTTTTTTTTTTTAAAGATTTTATTTATTTATTTGAGACAGAGAGAATGAGAGAGAGAGAGCACATGAGAGGGGGGAGGGTCAGAGGGAGAAGCAGGCTCCCTGCCGAGCAGGGAGCCTGATGCGGGACTCGATCCAGGGTCTCCAGGATCATGACCTGAGCCGAAGGCAGTCGCTTAACCAACTGAGCCACCCAGGCGCCCTATATCTATGTGTTTAATAATTCTTTGCACATTCATTCTTCTGAGAAACATGTATTAGCCATGCCAGGCACTGTTCTAGGTGGCAAATGAAATAAACATACCTCCTGCTCTTCTAGGGCAAACGAGAGCAGCCCAGGACAGATGTTCAATATGTAAGTCCTGGTCTTGTGGTAAGACTGTTAAGACTGGTCACAAAATATGTAGTTATACTAATAGATGCCTTTCTTTAAATACCTTTGCTTTTACAAATATTACACAGAGACATCCTCATCTGTATGAACGCTTCTATAATGATATATCTTTATTTACTTTCAGAGCGAAATTTTTCCAGACTATTACACATATTTCAAGATCAAATAAAATTTCTATGAAATCTTGTGGAGGATGTTCCATAGTCCTTTAGTATGAAAATGATGACACTGGCTGAGTCTCCAAACAAGAAAAAAATCAAAAGACTGGCATCCAAATTAGAAACAGAATATCTACCCACATTTTTGTTTGATGTTAATTCACTTGTTCTGAATTAGGTAATAGATGGAAGAAGAGTTGGAAAGGCAGTTAATTATAGGGAATTTAAAAGAGCTGCATTTAAAATCTCCATTACAGAATGGCAATTTAGACCCAACTGCTTCAGAATGGTTTTATCATGCTTCTCAAGAGTGGTCCCCAGGGCAACCCTAGGAACAGCATCCAGAAAGCTGTTAGCACCCACTCTCCTGTCCTGCTGAATTGGAAATTCAGGGCCTGGGTGTTTGACTAGCACTCCACGTGGTTTTGTTGCTCACTAAATTTGAGAACCACTGGGTTTCCTCTCGCCTATTCCAGGAGCACTCAGAGAAAAGAAAGTCCTTAGCAAAACTCTCCCTTACCTTATTGAACATTAAGGCAGGTAGAGTTCTTAGAGAACACAGAAACCAAACTTCTTGTGTTTTTTACAGATCCAGAAGCCAAAACCCAGAGATTATCAATGGCAACGGAAATTTGGAGCAAAATCTGTTCCAGCATCAAAGCTGAGATCCTGGATACACAGCGTGGACAACCAGCTATCATTCTGCTTATTTGAAATCAATTCTCACTTATGAAGTGTCCATTGCACAGAAAATCCTTTCTATTTATTAATAGACTCAGATGTAGTTACAAAACCAATCATATCTAACGCTAAATCAAAATATTTGAAGATGTTCTTGAGAGAGAAAAAGCCTTCATTTAGTGAGTCAATCAAGAATTCTGTGGCCAAAATACCAAACTCCGCATCAGATTCAAACCTAAGCCATCACTCGTGGCTTCACCAGCCAGAAACTAGGAATATTTCTCTGTCTCGTTCAAAAAGCTCCTTAGGAGAATGAGCCAGCTTTTCCCAGTAATATTGTCAGCCCAGAGTAATAGTTAAGAACACAAGCCTGAGACCACCTACTAGTGGTACGGTCTTGGGCAAGTCACCTTACTTCTCTGTGTCCCAGGTCTCCAGCTACCTCAGAAGACAGTGTAAAAGCTCCAAATATTAGTAACAGTATTACCACACCTACAGTATGGACTGTCTGTGTGCTATCCTCCACCCATGAAAGAAGCACCTTTATTGAATGTCGGAGAGCTATTTCCAAGAACACTGGTGTCTGTACATGGTTTCATCATGATGCCCAAGTAGCAACAAGCAATGGTTAAAGGCATAATTAGTGCTACAGATAAGGGTCACCAACCGCCCTACATAGCAGTTCAATCTCCAGCTGAGCCGCAAAGCAACGTGCCTTAACAACTGAGCAACCAGCCATAAGTGATTTGAGAGCACAAATTATATGATATCTCATCGACAGATAAACTTTCCTGCAAATGTCCTCACCCGCGGAAAATCTTCAAGATATTTCATAACAGCTTAATAAATACTCTGTGGCTAGAAGCATCCAGAGTATATAGTTAATTAGCTTTGTGTGTCTGAGGACCAGGGCTTTGAGGACAGCTCTTAAAGGGAAAAATACCCTGTTATGTCTTCAAACCATGTGATACCAGTGTTAAAATTCCTTACCCTGCTGTGAAACTTGGCAGTGCGATAAGACTTGGGTGACAGATTGTACACTGTGTAGTGGTCAAGATGTCTGGAATCCAAAAAGCTTCGGATGTCATCAACCTGATTCCTGAATCCTATGTCAACACTGTCCAGAGGAAAGGACATCACTAGGAGGGATCACAGAGAGAGAGAGATAGGTTAAACAGGTTTGCTATTGCCATGGGCAGACACTGCAAGCTGAGCTATTGAGCAGTTATTAAACATGAGAAACTTACCAATAATTCTGGAGGTAACATAAGTGAAGTCTAAATCTCCCTTCGTGTAGCTAAAAGCAAGACAGGAAAGGGTGCTCATTAAAATGATCCAAATATGCCAGGATTCCCCTCTCTCAATCACTTGCCCATTATGACTTGGACACTTCCGTCCAGTAGGCATTTAAACTTCCCTCAAGGCCTTCTCTCTAACAAAGAACAATCATTGAGAAAAGCAACCCACACCCTCAGGAGCATGAATCTACCACTCTGATATACCCCAATACCCTTTGTAGATGACACTTCATGAACAGAATCAATCTCAGAACAGGAAACACTGCTCATTCATTAACATGGATTATTCCAGCCTCTTTGCCTATGTGTGAATATCTCCTGTAAGTGTGAGCAGCTAGGGGGTAAGGAAGGAAGTGATGGAGAAATAAGGAACATCCCTTCTCTGCCTGCCAGGTCCTAGCTGGGGACTGCAGGTTAAGGGATACATTTTACCTTTGGACAAAGATTAAAATGTTGATTAATATTTTGGACTTGACATGTGAATTTATGATTCAAAACTGTATACTGTAACTTAAAGTGACCCTAGAATTTTCTAATACCTACAAATAAAAAAGAATTCACATGGCCTGCTTGTAAGAATTTTCATACAGTAACTCCACTAAACAAGGTCCGAAGGGCTATTAAGATACAAAAAACAATTGTTTCAATTATAATCCATGAGTATCGATTTTTCAGCTTGCATGTGCATTACTATCTCATTTAATTCTCAAACCAACCAGGGACATGAATCCTATCAGAGTATAAAAGTCAAGCTCAGAGAGGCTAAGTTGCCTAGGTCACATGGTTAACAAGAGCAGACAAGGCATGAGGACCCAGGATGCTGGATTCACAAGGCAGGGATGGCAACCACTATATTTTAACATAACACACTGGGTCCTCTGAGTCTGTGCTTGTCGCTTCTGAAGGTTTCAATGACATTGCTTGGTTGATCAGATTCCAGGCAATTATATCACACAGTTGTCAGTCCTTGAGCCAGAAAAGCAGTTGGCAGGTAACCAGATCCTTGGGGGGCATGGAGGTCCATTAACTCAGCTGGGAAGAATGCGCATACCTCGTAACAGACTGTATGACCCTGGAAGATGTGTCTTTGAGGGTATCTTTCAGGTTGTCCTTCAGGTTACTGAAGAGCCGCCCTGCACCCCCTTTCACCATGTCAAAGAGACCTCCCCCGTAGCTGGGCTCCATGTCTGGAGATGAGGCACCTGCCAATGCAAAACAGAAGTGGAGGTGATCTACAGACGACACAGTCTCTCCTCATGTCTAAAACATATGCAGACCGGACCAGACACTCCTGGAAGTGATGCCCACTCTCAGAACTGACTGACTCTGGGTTCTGGCAGTGCTGCAGGGCCTCAGAGACCCAGGGAAGTGCCTCGCTGTCTCAGGCACAGAAAGCTCGCAGGGCTGTAGCCATGAGCCACAGGCGCCCACTGAGCCCTTGAAATGTGGCTAGTCCGAATTGAGATGTGTTGCGAGTATGAAATACACAACAAATCCCAAAGATGGCACACACACACAAAAAGAATGTAAAAGATCTCGTTAATACTTTTTACATTGATTACATGTTGAAATGACAGTATTTTGGATATGCTGAATTGAATAGACAATACTATTAATTTCACCTACCCCTTTTTATTTTTAATGTGACTACCAGAACAATTTAAATTGTACATGTGGCCCGCATTATACTTCTTTCGGACAGTGCCACATCAGAGGAAGAGCAGCTTAGAAGTGGGTCCAGGGGCCTCCTCTGCCCTTAGATGGAGCCGACAGTGTTAGAAGACTCATCCCATGGCTATCCCTCCAAGTCATTCTTCACTTCCATCATGGAAAATAGTTTCTCCAGGGCCTTTATAACAGTTTTTAGGATGCACGGTGATCATCAGTGTTATTTGTCAAGTATTCCAGTTTTTCTTTCCTCACAGATTCACAGAATTGTACTTTCTGGCCCCTTGTGGTTAGCTCTAGCCAAGTTTCTCCATCTTGGCACTATTGACATTTAAGGCCAACTACCTCTTTGCTGTGGCGGGGGAAGGGGGGGGTGCTGCCCTGTGCACTGCAGGGTATTAAAGCAGCATCCCTGGCCCCAAGCTACTAGATAGCACCACTAGCACCCCACTTCTGCCAGCTGTGACAATCCAAATTGTCTGCAGATATGGGTACGTATCCCCGGGGTGGGGGGGCAAAATTACCAGTTGAAAACCACTGCTCTAGTCTATGATATGTGATGATATGTGTGTGGATGTATTGTGTGTCATTTTCAGTTAGAGCACTTAACTGTGAGTATGAAACTCTCCTTAGTTCTTATTCCCTCTCCGTGTCTCTGTCTCTGTCTCTCTCTCTTTGCCCTAGCAACTGGCAGGGTTTGAGACCACGGCTGTACTCCGGGGTCCTGGAGTAAGAAGCTGTGTAGCACAGCTCCCAGCTGACTTTTGATGAATATATAACACGAGTGACCAATAACCCTTTATTATTAGAAATGCCCCCATTCTCACTGTGGGAATGTTCCTTACCAGAGCACAACTCTGCTTATAAAAGTTGATACAGGAAGAAAGTAGGAACCTGTGTAGAGGAGGCTAGTGTGAACAACGGCTGGGTAGTCTATTCAGCCTAGCGGTCAAGAGCATGAGTCATTCTCACCTGGGTTCTGGCCCAGCCTTGCTACTCCTAACTGGGTGATCTTGGGAAGTAACTGTCTTCATAAGCCTCTTCCTAACTCTAAAATTGGGATAAAAATAGTGCCTTCTTCATAGGGAAAGGTTAAATGAGTGCATATAAAACGATTAGTAGAGTACCTAATATATCTAGGGGTCAACAGATTGTAGCTAACTATTATTATGCCACATCCTGAAATTCCTATGTTGATATTTTCAATCTTTGTTCACTTTTCAACTATATAATGACATCCCTTCTTTTTTAAAAATTACAATATTTATAATGCACTTTAAAATATGTTAAGATAGATCTCATGTTAAGTATTCTTCTCAAAAAAAGAAACTACAAAGGAGCACAAGGAGATTTTTAGAGGTTGTGGTAATAGCATCATAAGTATATGAATATGTTTGAAGTCATCAGAATGTATAATTAAATGTGTGTAATTTTTGCATATCAGTTATACCTCAATAAAGCTAAAAAAAAATAAATTGTAAGAGAAAGGAAAGTTGGAGGAGGAATCTATAGATTAAAATGTCTTAAAAGACAAGTCAACCAAGCAGAATGTGTGGCTCTTGTTTGGAACTTAATCCAAACAAACTATAAAAAATTAATCACATTTATGGGACAACTGGAATTTGGGCACTTACTGAGTATTTGATATTAAGGATTTATTGTTACTTTTTTAGGAGTAATAATGATATTGTAGTTACATTCAACAACAGTCCTCACTTTATCGGAATAAATACTGAAACACTTATAAATGAAAAATTGCAATATTTAAGATTTTAAAAATAAACAAAAGATAAAAGATTTGTGTAATAGGAACTAAAATTACTAACATTTATATAGCACTATCTGCTGGGTATTATTCTAAGCATTTTGCCTATATTTACTCATTTAATCCTCAAAGCATATCTGTGAAGCAGATACTATTATTATTTTCTTTCATAGATCTGAAAACTGAGGCACAGAGCTTAAGGAACTTGTCTAAGGGTACACAGCTAGTAAGTAAATGGCAGGGTTGGGATTTGAGCCTTAGGCAACCCTTCCAATCACATCCCTCTTCCTTTCCCTAATGCTGTTCTGATTTTCATATGTACCATTCCAAATAATTTTTAAACATTTATTACATATGTAGGTATCCATAAGCAACACATTAATATTGTTTTCCATGTTTTAAAGCTGTATATAAATGGTTTTGTCTGCAATTTTATTTTTTTCATTCACCATGGTTTAAAATTCATCTATTATGGTGTTTACCTGTAACTTTAGCTCACTTAAAGTATGATCCATTACCCCACTGATGGACACTAAGGTCGTTTACCATAACAATGTGGTTATGAACACATTGCTTTGATTATATATGGGAAATTCTCTCTAGGTTATATTTAAGAGTAAAATTTGTTAGTAAGAAGGGTGTGCACATTTTCAGGTCTCTAGATACCGACAAATCATTTCCCAAAGCAGTCATATCAGTCTAAACCCCTACTAGCAGTGCAATACAACATTTGGTATCGTCAGACTTTAAAATTTTTACCAATCTGGTGAGTGTGAAGCAATATCTCATTTTGGTCTTGTTTTGTGCTTTCCCTGATTAGTGAGTTGTGTATCGTTTATTGTGTTTATTGGCCAGGCAGCTGTTCTTTTAATCATACTTCAGGTTCCCACTAAATTCCTATGTAGCATCTGGATGTTCACATATATGCCTACAAATACATGTTGACTACTATGTACTTTCATCCTGATCACAAGATGCATTAATGCCTAAATCACCATTACGCATCTATTTAAAAAGACAGCTCTATCAGAAACTGCAAAGCACAATCAATGGTGGTGAATAAACAAATGAATGGACACACGGACAAACATGAACGATGTCTACCACTGACTGAGTTCCCCTATGTACCAGGAACTCCATTTGGACTTTTATGTTAGTACAATTTCACACAGGTGGAAAGGAGGGTGTTTATTATCTCCATTTTATACGTGAAGAAATGGAGGCTCAAAGAAGGGAAGAACTCTCCTAAAATCTCGGCTAACTAGTGGCAGAGCTGGAGATTCAAGCCCAGATCTGCACAATCCGAAGCCTCGACTACTTGTACCATTTCCCACTATTCTATGGCTCCGTATCAGCTCCATTCTAACAGTTGTCCTTGATTCGGTCTTACCTGCCTGATGCACAACCACCCCTCTCCTATTCCTTGCTCTCTTCCATCTCCCACCTTTCATCTGGCTGCTCTTGGCAGCAGATGTCCCCACAATAAACACTCCCATAAATCACTGCATCTGTCAGACCAACCAAACCAATCTCATTATGTAGGCAGACAGCCTGGGTCACCCCCACTGCTTCACAGCCCTAAATAAAATGCCAGGAATTGGTCTGAAGGGCAGCCCCAAAGATTAGGGCTAGAACCACAGATCTGAGAACGTCCTCTTGGGCTCTGTTTCCCTAAGACATAGGGCATATTATTTCCCTTTAAACACATCCTCACATAAAAATCTGTATCGTGTTTTCATTTTCAATATATGGAGGACAGGGTGGTATAAAATGTTTATACTTCTCCCATTTCTATCCCAAGTTTCCACTTCAGCCTGAATACCCTTGTTATATACCACTCTTCTAAGAGATAACATCAAACTGATTATTCAGGCCTCTCTGTGACTCTCAATTTTGTGCTGGAACAGAACTCCATGGTACCAGCCTATTAAAAGGATATAAATATCCGGTGATTATCTAAAAATCAGACTCGCCATCTCTAAGGTTGTATGCACTGTTTATTAGAAACTTGGAGCCCTACAGAAACCAGAACCATTTGTCAGAGTCTGTCTGTCCCCTTGATATGCCCCTATTATACGTCAAACTAGCCAGGACACAAAAAGGAGAGGAGGGACGTTATCTGAATTTGCCCTAACGGTTCTTTTAGGTAGAATGTATTCTGGTTTTCCCTGATGAGCTACATGAGGGCAGGAAGCATAGATTCTCCAAAGGA
The DNA here is from genome assembly GCF_964656455.1 of Halichoerus grypus. Classification (NCBI taxonomy): domain Eukaryota; kingdom Metazoa; phylum Chordata; class Mammalia; order Carnivora; family Phocidae; genus Halichoerus; species Halichoerus grypus. Next base: position 135,132,417 of record NC_135716.1, read on the forward strand.
TATGTGAGTCTCAGCTAAGAGAAGGAGCAGAGAGGCTTCAAAACCATGACACAGCACAGAGGGAAATGGTGTAGTCAGAAAGTAGTATGAAAAGAAAAAAAAAAAAAAAAAAAGAAAGAAAGTAATATGTAGGAGAAAAATAATGGCTGTTGTAGGTCAGGGGCTGACAAACGACAGCTCATAGGCCAAATCCAGTCTGATGCCTGTTTTTGTACAGTCTGTGAAATAAGGGTGGCTTCTACATTTGTAAATGATTGAAAAAAGTCAAAAGAAAAAAATGTTTAATAAGGTGAATATGATTCAAAGGTCAAATTTCAACGTCTATAAGTAAAGTTTTATTAGAATACAACCACACTCATTCCTTTACACATTGCCTATGGGTGTTTTCATGCTACAATAACAGAGTTGAGTAGTTGTGACAAAGACCTGATGACCCACAAAGTCTAAAGTATTTAGTATTTGGCCCTTTACAGAAGAAGTTTTCTAATCCCTGCACTAGCTGGTTGAAAAGACTAGCATTCTTAAGAATCCAAATCTTGCCACCTCAGACATATTTCTAAATGCTTTGACTACATGGCAACTAGTGGGAACACACCCTGAGTTTCCTAAAGGGTCTTCAGGGATTTGTGGGTCTTAGAAGGTGGGAGTGGGGAGGTCAGACTTGATGGAACATGAGAGTGCCATCCAAAGAGAAAGATCCACCTCTGTGCCTCGAAGGCTCCAAGTAGGTAGATTCTTGTTCTATGATGTCTTGTCATTTTTTTTTTAAGATTTTATTTATTTGACAGAGAGAGACACAGCGAGAGAGGGAACACAAATAAGAGGAGTGGGACAGGGAGAGGGAGAAGCAGGCTTCCCGCCGAGCAGGGAGCGTGATGCGGGGCTCGATCCCAGGACCCCGGGATCACGACCCGAGCTGAAGGCAGATGCTTAACGACTGAGCCACCCAGGCGCCCCTTGCATTTTTTTTTAAGATTTTATTTATTTAAAATGTCTATGCTGCCCAGAGCAATCTATACCTTCAATGCCATCCCGATCAAAATTCCAATAACATTTTTCAAAGTGCTGGAACAAACAATCCTAAAATTTGTATGGAATCAGAAAAGACCCCGAATTGCCAAGGAAATGTTGAAAAAGAAAAACAAAGCTGGGGGCATCACGTTGCCCGATTTCAAGCTATATTACAAAGCTGTGATCACCAATACAGCATGGTACTGGCGCAAAAACAGACATATAGACCAATGGAACAGAATAGAGAACCCAGATATGGACCCTCAACTCTATGGTCAAATAATCTTTGACAAAGCAGGAAAAAACATGCAATGGAAAAAAGACAGTCTCTTCAATAAATGGTGCTGGGAAAATTGGACAGCCACATGCAGAAGAATGAAACTCGACCATTCTCTAACACCATTCACAAAGATAAACTCAAAGTGGATGAAAGACCTCAATGTGAGACAGGAATCCATCAAAATCCTAGAGGAGAACATAGGCAGTAACCTCATAGGCAGTAACCTCTTTGACATCGGCCACAGCAACTTCTTTCAAGATACATCTCCAAAAGCTAGTGAAACAAAAGCAAAAATGAACTTTTGGGACTTCATCAAGATAAAAAGCTTCTGCACAGCAAAGGAAACAGTCAACAAAACAAAGAGGCAACCCACAGAATGGGAGAAGATATTTGCAAATGACACTACAGATAAAGGGCTGGTATCCAAGATCTATAAAGAACTTCTCAAACTCAACACCCAAAAAACAAATAATCAAGTCAAAAAGTGGGCAGAAGAGATGAAAAGACACTTCTCTGAAGAAGACATACAAATGGTTAACAGACACATGAAAAAATGTTCATCATCATTAGCCATCAGGGAAATTCAAATCAAAACTACATTGAGATACCACCTTATACCAGTTAGAATGGCAAAAATGGACAGGGAAAGAAACAACAAATGTTGGAGAGGTTGTGGAGAAAGGGGAACCCTCTTACACCGTTGGTGGGAATGCAAGTTGGTACAGCCACTTTGGAAAACAGTGTGGAGGTTCCTCAAAAATTTAAAAATAGAGCTACCCTATGACCCAGCAATTGCACTCCTGGGTATTTACCCCAAAGACACAGATGTAGTGAAAAGAAGGGCCATATGCACCCCAATGTTCATAGCAGCAATGTCTGCAATAGCCAAACTGTGGAAAGAGCCGAGATGCCCTTCAACAGATGAATGGATAAAGAAGATGTGGTCCATATATACAATGGAATATTACTCAGCCATCAGAAAGGATGAATACCCAACTTTTACATCAACATGGATGGGACTGGAGGAGATTATGCTAAGTGAACTAAGTCAAGCAGAAAAAGTCAATTATCATATGGTTTCACTTATTTGTGGAACATAAGAAATAGCATGGAGGACACTAGGAGAAGGAAGGGAAAAATAAGAGGGGGGAGGAAATTGGAGGGAGAGATGAACCATGACAGACTATGGACTCTGAGAAACAGGGTTTTAGAGGGGAGGGGGGATTGGTTAGCCCGGTGATGGGTATTAAGAAGGGCACGTACTGCATGGAGCACTGGGTGTTATATGAAAACAATGGATCGTGGATCACCACATCAAAAACCAATGATGTATTGTATGGTGACTAACATAACATAATAAAATTTAAAAAAAAAAGATTTTATTTATTTACTTGAGGGAGAGAGAGCACAAGTTGTAGGGAGAAGCAGACTCCCCACTGAGCAGGGAGCCCATTGCAGGGCTTGATCCCAGGACCCCAGGATCATGACCTGAGCCGAAGGCAGATGCTTAACCAACTGAGCCACCCAGATGCCCCTGTCTTGTCATTTTAAAATCTAAGCCCACCAAAGACAAGCACTAGAGAACTGCACCCTGCCCCATGTCATTTCTAAGGATGTAATATCCAACTTTTCCCTGGGATTCCTAATTTAGGAGACAAGACACAGCCTCCCATCCCTCCCAAGTCATGGGAACTCACCACATATAGAACCTGACTAGTTCTCACTTACAGAGCGACACAAAGTTTGTATCCCTGGGAGAGAATCTCTGCTTCCCACTGGACTGCGAGTTAGCTATTTTCTCTGTATTTATATCATGCTTCATTCCAAAAAAGATTTGAGGTGATTTGATAGTTATTTGGAATAGAATATGTTTTTAAGAAGATTAGCACAAATGTTAAGGCTGGTCTTATCTGCCTTAATGTAATAGGAAAAGTAGGTGTGGCTACTTTTCATTAATATCTTACTGATTTGTCAGCCATAAGCAAAATGCTATGAGAAGTACTATGAGAGAGGAAGGAAAATGTTGACAAAGGCCTGACCATGATGCACTGCGGTCATTCTCCATGTATGCCCCTACTGCTCATACAATATATGTGTCCATGACACCCTAGGCTGCAGATAATTTCGCTTGGTGACCCCTAAAAAAGGATGCTCCCCCATAAAGTACTGTCATCAAAAGAAAAGAACAGTATGCAAAGATTCAGCAAACCACGTGTTCACTGAGGTATTGTTTATAATGGCAAGAGACTATAAATATATTTCTCCACAGTAAGAGAAGTGGTTGAGTACCTCTAACAATGCTACATAATTAGCTATTTAAAACCAGTCTGTGGGGCGCCTGGGTGGCTCAGTCAGTTAAGCATCTGCCTTTAGCTCAGGTCATGATCCCGGAGTCCTGGGATGGAGTCCCACATCGGGCTCCCTGCTCAGCGAGGAGTCTGCTTCTCCCTCTGCCCTTCACCCTGCTCATGCTCTCTCTTTCTCTCTCTCAAATAAATAAATAAAATATTTTTTAAAAAAAGAATAAAAAAACAGTTTGTAGAAGAGTACAGATGCTCATGACAAAGAACTAAGTGGAAAATAAGCAGGATACAAAACACACACACACTACAATCCTGTTTTTGCAAGAGAAAATTATTTGAGTTTCGAGGAAGAATTCAGATGATTTAATAAAATAAAAATAAAATAAAAATAACAAGTCAAACTTACTGAATGCCAACTAGGTACCAGGCACTACTCTAAATTCTTTATATGTAGTATTTAATCTTCACAACCACCCTGTGAAGGAGATACCATTGCTGTCCCCGTTTTCCACCTGAGGAAATTGAAGCAAAGACACATCAGTGACCCACCCCAGGTCCCAAAGTTAGCGAGGCAGAATTTGTACTTAGACAGGCTGCTTCACAGTCTCAGCTCTTACTGCTACATTTTCAAAAATAGCTACAGCAATTATATCTAAGTAAGAGAATGGTAAGTGATTTTTTTGTTGTTGAACTATAATTTCTAAATTTTGTATAATTTACATTAATAAGTTTTACAACAAAAAACAAGTTATATAAAATAAAGACAACAGCCAAATGCTATGCTGCTAAGGTTCAATATGTTGGTTCTCAGAGGCTGGAGAGATCTCCTTCCTCTGTGCACAATTCATTGGAGTTCACGGCCACAGAACGGTTTCTCGGCTCAGCCTGTGAGACGGAGGCAAATGCTGCCCACAAGCCCTATGCGGAGCCTTAACTCCAAGTGGGATGGGAACTTGCCGGGAACGTCCTTCAGTACCTGACTCTTTTTCTAAGACCTGAGACCCTGCTTCATCATGGTAGTGACTGTCTCAGCTCTGCTGTGAATACTCAAGCTAATCCAGTACATTAGGACAAGAAAAGGATGGCAAAGGACTCTTGGCAAAATTGAAGTTCTTGGGATATGAGCTTTCCTCAGTGGGTCCTCTGAGCCTCCACAAAGACTCTTCTAGGAGCATCCCCTTTCCCATTTCTGGAACATCTCTGTCATCCAGGTCTAGTCACTGTGAGGTATTATTTCATAGTGTTCAGAATCAGCCTGTTTGAGGAGTGACTGATAACCTGAATGCTGGCATGATGATCTGTTCATATTCTTGCTCCTTTTCACCAATGGGGCAGATTTTTCTGTAGTTATTTAAGTGTCATAATGCTATAAATGTCCTTTCCTGGCTTCTACAAAGTTGGGACCTTGCAGAGATGCACTATTAGCTCCTATCCTAGGAAAATGCTATTCCTTCTCCACAACACTCAGCAAGAAGCAGAGAACTAGTGTCATCACCATAGAAAGCTTCCTCCTCGTTTATAGCAGACTTTTCAGCTCTTGGCTTCCCACAATTAGAGAAATGGATCACATGAGGATAATAACTAGATCTACCATGAAAAAGCCCACTGCCTTGGCTTCCAGAATCAAAAGCTGCTTACACCTCATTCCTCATACACCCTAGTTCAGGGCAGCTTAGAAAAAAGCAGGACACTGGGGAGAGAGGTTTTGACTGGAGACTTCATTTTTCTACCTAAAAACTCTGTGGCCTTAAGCATGATATTGTACTCTTCTCAGACCTCTTCTCCCTCTGTAAATGGGAACAAATTGAGAACAAAAACTTCCCTACATGCCTCTTGGTGTCAAAAGGATCAAGTGAGACCATGCATGTCAATGTGATTTTTTTTTTAAAGATTTTATTTATTTGAAAGAGAGAGAGTGCAAGCGTGCACATGGGGGGTGGGGGGTCAAAGGGAGACGAGGAAGCAGGCTCCTCGCTAAGCAGAGAGCCTGATGCAGGGCTCGATCCCAGGACCCTGAGATCATGACCTGAGCCGAAGGCAGACACTTAACCAACTGGGCCACCCAGGCACCTAATGTGATTTTTTAAAATTTATTTATTTAAGTAATCTATACACCCATCATGGGGCTCGAACTCATGACCTTGAGATCAAGAGCCATATATGTTCTATCAACTGAGCCAGCCAGGCACCCCTAATGTGATTTTTAAGTAGTGAGATTTTCTAAAACAATCAGGAATTTTTATTTTCTTAGAAATTCAGCTCTTGTGTAAATGAGTCATTGGGTTGCCTGCCACAATATACCCAAGAATCCAAGTAGAAATAATAATTTCACAGAAGAAATAAATAAATAACATTAAAAACAAAACAAACAAACAAATATAACAGTCCCTATGCCAACAAGAGGCTAGGAATGGGACATAGCCACCACAGTCATATATAGGCCTTAAGCAACTAGAACTGGTTTGGATCCAGCTTCTGCTACAGCTGGATGAGCAGCCAGAAGTTAAGTAACTAATCCAAGTCTTGACTTCCTTATCTGTAAAATGGAAGCACTAATAGAATATCACGTGGGATTGTGGTGAGGATCATGCAAGAATACTCTGTAAGCCCTTAGCATAACACCTGGTGTGTTGCATGCACTTAATAAATGACAGCTACCAGGTGGCTCTGGGGAATGGAAAGAATGAAGCTAGGGAAAAGGCTGTCTCCAGCAAAGTTACGCAGCCTTAGCACAAACAGGCCATGCTGCTCCGTTTCAGGGTTGTTGAAGACGGGACAAGGACAGAACCTCTTTTCGGAGCTTCAGCTACAGCACCTATAAACTCTTCCCCTTCAGTAGTTCAGAATCCTGAATGCTGAATAGAGGTGAACTTCTTCCTAGTTCTGGGATTCCCTCTTCTCATCTTGAAGTTATCTGGGGCCAAGTATGGGAAACCATTATGTGTTACTTGCATGACTAATAACCAGGTTCACACAGATTCAGTAGTCCTGGATTTTGAAATACTGAAATCCTTTGTACTGCTTGGCACACAGTATGAGCTATTAAAACTACCAGTCACTTGTAAAACTACAAGCCATCGCACCGCAGCCTTCCTAGACACGGACAGATCTGCTCGCTGCTCGACAGACCATGCGGGTAGAGGCCTGGGTGTGTGCAGCTCCCACCAGCAGTTCCAGAGGAGCTCAGCACTGGAAGGCACAGGCCACAGAGCAGGTGATGCCAATGATTCAGGCCTTGAGGACCCAAACCATGTAGGAAGCACTGGTATCTGCCGGCAACACAGCCCTGACAAATCAACAGCACGTTCAGCCCTTCTTTGGGTGGAATAAGGTGCTAGAGCGCATTACAATCAACTTAATCGGGAAGTTGCTGGAAGGAGTTGGTGCCATTCCCCATGTCAAATGATGGCTCAGAAATGGTGACAATTTAGCTAGTGAAAAGAACACTCTAGAGAATGTCTAAAATCAACAACAGAAAAGTAAACATTAGAATGATAATTTATGCTATGAATATTATCACCTGCTAAGCAGTTATATGTGCATATTTGTTTAGAGAATAAAAGGGGGCTATACTTTACATTTGATATGTATGCTTATATATTAATTTATATTATCATACCAGTTAAGTATTTTATTATCCCTCCAGATGCCATAAAGTCACCATGTTCAGTATTTCTGTACCCATTCTTCAGGATTTTAATGAGACAAGCAGCCCCAGCAACCTCTTGAGCCATGTGGCCATGGGAGAATCACAGACTTATGATCTCAGAGAATATAAAACCTGGGGAATGAATTAGATGATTCCCTAAGTCCCCTCCCACCCCGTTCTAAAACTCTTTGACACTATCATCATTTTTATTATTATTTTGTTTTAAGATTTTATTTATTTTTTTGAGAGAGAGAGAGAGCAAGAGAGAGAGTACAAGCTGGGGGGGGGGGGAAGGGCAGATGGAGGGAGATGCAGGCTCTCCACTGAGCAGAGAGCCCAACATGGGGCTCTATCCCAGAACCATGGGATCATGATCTGAGCCAAAGGCAGATGCTTAACTGAGACACCCAGGCACCCCACTATCATCATTTTTAAAAGGCCATCTATTGGAAAAAGGAACCCTCGTGCACTGTTGGTGGGAATGTAAACTGGTGCAGCCACTATGGAAAACAGTATGGAGGTTCCTCAAAAAATTAAAAACAGAAATACCATATGATCCAGTAATTCACTAATGTTTGCCCAAAGAATATGAAAACATTAATTCAAAAATATTTATGTACCCCTATGTTTATTGCAGCATTATTTATAACAGCCAAATTATAGAAGCAGCCCAAGTATCGATAGATGAATGGATAAAGATGTGGTGTATACACACAATGGAATCTTACTCAGCCATAAAAAAGAATGAAATCTTGTCACTGGCAATGACATGCATGGATCTAGAGAGTATAATGCTAAATGAAACATGTCAGAGAAAGACAAATACCATATGATGTCACTCATATGTGGAATTTGAGAAATAAAACAAATGAACAAAGAACAAAAGAGACAAACCAAAAAACAAACTCTTAACTACAGAGAGCAAGCTGATGGTTACCAGAGGGGTGGTGGGTTGGGGGATGGGTGAATTAGGTGAAGGGGATTAAGAGTACACTTACCATGATGAGCACTGAGTAATGTATAGAATTACTAAATCACTATAATGTACACCTGAAACTAATATAACACTATGTTAACTATAATGGAATTTTTTAAGGCTATCTATTAAACACATACTCTAGACTAGGCACTCTACTGAGCAGTTTCCATAAACTACTGAGTTAGACCCTCACATTAAGCACAGTAGCAGGTGGGAGTCCCACTAAGGAAATGGAAGCTTTGGTGAAGTTTAGTAACAGTCGTAGCAGAATGAGATGGGACCCCAGTTTGGCTGGATCCAAAGCCTCTGCCCTTACCCACCTCTCATCCTGCCTTCTTTTATAAGAACTTTGTCTCTCATGGTCCCATTCTCCCACCTCACTTTGCACCCCCATCCTAGGATTCGGAGCAGTCTGACTTAAATCAGAATTATTTATAAGTGGGTCTGACCCACCACATTCAATCCCAGTGATTCTGGGTCTTCAATAACAGGGATAACATTTCACTTCTCCATAGCCCCCTAAAATCTTACCAAAATACCTTTATACAGTAAGCACTCAATAAATGTATGTGAAACTGGGCTGCTATAGGATACAGGAATTAGGGAGAAGAGGGAAGGGATGGCAGGGAAGAACAAGCAGATCAACTTGGCAGAGACTTGGTCTTTGCCTAAATGTAGGCAGCAAATATAACCAGATGCTTTTCCCGTCTCCCCACACCTCTCTGATTTTCTAATTGCACCCACTGACCATGCTTGCTTGAGAGATGGGGATTTCATGAAACTCAACAAGAGCTTTATTGTATGGAAGACTAATACTTGACAAAAAGGCCAAGGAGAAATTTTTATATTCAGTTAGATAAGAGGAGTTAAAGAAGTAACCATCACTAGTTACTCTTTCCTGAAAAAAATCCAAGATATAAAGAAAAGGATGATGAGACGAGAAAGAATGAGAAATGCAATCCAAGAGAAGATTGCAGTGAGATCAAAATTGACTGTGTGTAGAATAAAAGCAAGGCACGGGGTTGGTGCTAGGGAAATTCCAGCTGAATGGATATAACACATTTTGTTCCTTCATGGGTCATTGGAATCAGGCTACAGTTGTCAGTCCAATTTCTATTCTGTAAACTCTCATATAAAACAATGGATACATGGATATGGCTTAATTTGTTTCAACAAATATTTCAAGTAATTATAGTGTACCAGAAAAACAGATCTATGTGAAAGATCTTTTTATGTGAAAGATCTTTACTCTCCCAACACTTTAGCCAAATAAAGAGCTTCACCATTATGAAATAGCAATGATCAAATCTATTTAGCAAGAAGATCAGAACACCCAAGAGAACTCTGAAGAAATAGAAAGGGTTCTGCCCACCACATGGCCTCTCAACTCCAGGAAGCAAGGGTTTATCAATTTTTTTTCTCCCTTCTCTAACCAAAAGGTCAGGGCTTAAATTGCATTAAATAGACTATGACATTTCTCTTAATGACTAGCCTTCTTGCCTGAAACAGAGAAAACATCCTCACTGTTATCTGACCCTGTCTGTGATGGAGGACAGAGATAGCAAGAGACCTGCTTAAAAATAATGCAAAGAAAAAATCAAGCAAAAGTCTTCTTTACAACATTTCAGTTCTTTTAATTGGAGAGGGAAGACAATAGGAGCCTCAAAAGGTGGCCGAGAGAACTCTAACAGTCCTCCCAAATAAACCCCAGATACACGTAGAATCTTATAAAAGCACGATGTTTGTTGTTCAAATGCAGCCCTAAGAGGAGCTTCTCAACCCCTTTCCTTCCCATGAGACTGTATCCTCTTAGCTCTTCCTAGACAGAGATTCTGGAGCTGCTACTGCAAGCAGACTTTTTAGAGAAAGATCCAATCATTGCTCTCAGGAGCAGCAACTATCGTGGATGGATACTGTTTGTTGTTAATAAAATCAGGGTCATTGTGTATATACTACATACCACACAAACACACATGGATGCCACACAGAGCCAAGAGAGCCTTCCTACATGCTAAGCTCTATACTCCAAACATACACTATCCCACACTGTATGGAATGATATTTTTGCTCTTATTTTTCAGATAAGGAAATTGTGTCTCAAAGAGGTAGACTCATTCACACAGGGTTACTTAGCTAGGACATACAAATGTCTATCTGATGAGAAGACCCATGCTTTTTTCATTTCATCAGGCACAGTCGGATAGATACACACAGTCACAGAGGTGGAAGTCCTGCTTGGGCCATGAGAGGAAGCAACTCACTCATAACATTTCAACACTCAAGGGGGTATTAGTAACATATTCCCATGCCTCAAACAGATGCACCAGAAAGATAAAATGATTTTCTCCAAACACAGTTACAAGTAACTTAAAAAAAAAAAAAACAAACAGCTTTATTGACATTTATAAAATTGAAACACCATAAACTTCACATAATTAAAATGCAAACACTGGATAAGTCTTTACGTATATGTGTGTGGATGTGTATGCATGCGCATGCACACACATACACGCATGCACCTTTAACTCCAAAGCTTATATCCTTATTGTCATACACTTGTATAGAGTCCAGACTGTTTGGGAAAAGATAAGACAAACATAGGAATCACCATAAAATACAACCCTTGGTCCCATGGGACTGTCTCCCTTGCCAAGGCCATTCTCTGCTAAAGTGCAGTGTTGTGCTAAGAAGCAAGGACCATGCTCAATCACTCAGGACAAGTCAGAATGAGAACTCTTACGCATAACCATGAATCACAGAGCTCAAGGGAGGGATCAACTAATATGTGCAATAAAGAATCCTGGGATTTTAGAGCTGGAAGGACAACTGCACAAGAAATTTTCATTTGCGTGTATATATGTGATGGTGAGGTTGAAAGGAAGGGAGGGAAGGGGGAAAGGAGTAAGAGACAGAGATGTAATTCCAGTTTCTAAGGTTTTCATTCAGATTTACATATATATATCATACATGTTATATATATAACTTTTTGTTATATCCTTGTTGTATAACATATAAAAATACATAGAATTACATAATAATATAAGATGTATGTAACACAGAGGTCATACTCAATATGGAAAATCCATATTCAGTCATGTTCAATATGGAAAATTTGGGTACATAAAGATCCAGAGCATTAGAAAGAGAATAAATGGCTGAGAAATGAGGATGGGATTGGGGAGAAAGGGAGAAAAAAAAGAAATCTAGAATCAAACCAGGGAGGGGTCTGTGCAGTTTAAAGAGCACAAAGCAGTATGATTAATTCACTTCTCTGCACCTGAGGTCCACTAAAACCAAAGAAAACAGAATTGAAGCAGAGAAGAAAATAGAAAACAAACAAGAGACAGGGATGCCTGGGTGGCTCAGTTGGTTAAGCATTTGACTCTTGGTTTCAGATCATGATCTCAGGGTCGTGGGATTGAGCCCCATGTCGGGTTCCATGCTCAGCTTGGAGTCTGCTTATCCCTCTCCCTCCACTCCTCCCCTGCTCATGCTCGCTCTCTCACTCTCTCCCTCTCTCTCTCTCTCTCAAATAAATAAATAAATAAAATCTTTAAAAAATAAACAAACAGGAGTAACTGCTATTAATGTTTTGGAGAACGGTGTATCCTTGCTTTTTAGTTCTGCATTTTTATGTACATACACACATACATATTGTGTGTTCTCTGTACATGTACACAGAAGTAAGATCACACTATATGCAGTTTGGAACCTGCCATTTCTCCCACTTAACACTGAAAAGTAGTCTTCCAAGTCATCAATGTGTTCTTCTCTAATATCTCTCAGAGAGTTGCACCATAATTGTTAACTACTCTTCTCTTGTTCAGACTTACCAAATACTATTTATATATATACATATAAAGTGGACAGGAGTTCAGAAGTGCTTATGTCCAGTGTGAAGAGAGGGATACAGGTCACTGGAAGTAGGAAGGAGGAAGGCTTTAGGGAAGAGGTGGTATTTGATTTGCAGTTTGGGTGGAAATGGGTTGAAGGGACATAGATAAAAAGGAAAAGGATCGGGCACCTGGGTGGCTCAGTCAGTTAAGCAGCTGACTCTGGATTTTGGCTCAGGTCATGATCTCAGGGTCCTGGAATCCAGCCCCGCATCAGGCTCCACACTCAGTAGGAGTCTGCTTGAGGATTCTCTCTTCCTTTCCCTCACCCCCCCAACTCATTCTCTCTCTCTCTCAAATAAATAAATAAATCTTAAGGAAAAAAAAGGAAAAGGATCAAAACTGGGCACCAGTTATAACAGTCCTGGGGACCTTGCTAAGAGCACCGAGACACAGGCGTTCCAGTCTCCACTAAACAGATGAGGAAGCAAGGGGCACTGTGAGATGGTGAATAATGTGTCTGAGGCAAGTCCGGGAACAAGGAGATCCTGCAGGGAAACTGGGAACATGTGGAAGATGTATAGAAGGGGAGGGAGGCAAGACTGGAATGTGGTGGGTCCTCAGATCCCAGAAGGCTTGAAGGTCAAGCTAAAGAGCAAGAACTTTCACTTGCTCTTTGTACAACTGCTTGTGGAAACTGGTCCTCACACTTACATAACAAATGATAAAAAATGGTTATCAGCAGATTGTCAAGAAGCTGTTCCCAAAGCAGATTAATACTGCCTCAGACAAGTGGAATTCCCCAGGGATTGCACATCCTTTAGGACATATTTCAAAAGCCACTATTCCATCTGAGGGCACCTGAGGAAAATTTCAAAGTGGTACCTTTGGCACCTAATTCTTAAATAAATGTGTTAGCGGGAACCTCTGTAGTTAGGTCGTGCCAAGCATAAAGATGCTCAACGACGCTAAGTGACCTCTGAGTGAGGACACATCTAAATGCTAACTCAACAGGGAATGCAGACACATTCTGAAGGTGAACCTGGGACAAACAAAAGACCAAAACAAAACAAAGCAAAAAAAAAAGGCAACCAAACCAAACCATAGCAAGCATTGGGAAGAACATCTGCTACCTAAGTGCAAAGAAAACCTGCAACTCCTCTGCTTGGTCTCAAGGACAAAGCTTCCGGCATCGAGTTGGCTTGTGGAGACATTCTCATAAAGGTCTGACCATTACCGTTTCATGTGGGAAAACCCAACACTGTGCCAATTCAATCAAAGGCTATGACAGGAGTTGGCTTCTGTGCTTGGCCAGATTTAAGAGACAACGAGGGTCTGGGCTTGGCACAAAGCAGACATGGGCCAACTCTCTAAGCACACCCTTACCTGTTGGATAGTAGGTTGGTTCCTAACCTCTCTGTGGATCCCCTGCTTTAAAATAAATAAATAAATAAATGTCCCTCTATGTGCTACTTATTGCAAAGAGTATCAACTCAACAATAAGCACTCCTGGAATGCTAGTAAAAGGGAAGAAGCATTTGGTATAAATGATATGATGGAAAGGACCTAAGCTTTGCAAATAAGCAGATCTGGATTCATGACACTGACCTTCCTTATTTCCTGGGCAACAATGGGCAGGTTAATGAATCTCTCTAAGCCCCAGTTTCCTGAACTGTAAAATGGGGGCAGATAATATCTTCCTTCAATATATGTTATGAGGTTTAAATGAGATGATGATAGAAAGGCATCTGTCACCTGGAAGGTCATCATAGGTAGTATCTGCCCAGGCATGCCTATCTTCTTACTCCCCTAGGGGAAACTGCAGGAGATCCTATTGGGCAAATGACCTTGAGAAAGAGAAAGAAACAGGCACTTAGGAATGGTGTGCATCTAGAACTGCCAAGTTCTTCCATCAACTCAGTGGAAAGGCTACTTGCTATCTGTATAAACTTTAGGCAAAGGAAACGTCTCTGATACCTTCCTCATAGAATTATCACAGAGATTAAATCCACCATCTGCAAAAGCCTACTGTCCAGGACACTTAGAACTTAGTGAAAGGTAACTTAAGGCGGAGGTATATGGGGCGGCACTGAATTAACGTAACACTGCTCACGACAGATCACCAACCAGGACAGTGAAATCTTCTCCTTGTCTGGAGATTTTATCATACAGGAATTTGAACTAAACAGAGATCAGACATCCAGGAAACAGTCCTCAGTTGGAAATCCTTACATGTGGCCCCATGCTGCCTGAGGCAGGCTTACCAAGTCAAGGAAGGGAGTCCCTGCCTGGCTCCCATGTTAACCATTAAATAACTGTTCTGGCTGTCTTCCTGGCTTAATTATGCTCCAATAATCCTGACAAGACTGGCTGAGCTTCCCTATAAATCATGACAGTGGAAATCCTAAAATAAAAGCAAGATTAATGATATGACCTCCATCTTGGCATGAAGGCCTATTAATTGGAAATTATGGACTTAATTGAATTCTGAGCATAGCACTGGCAGCTGGATTAAATTTTCTGAGAACTGTTTCTTCACCCACAGGAAGATAACCGAAATACACCAGTGACAACTAAGCCAAACATTGGGTGTTGCTTAGAAGACAGATAGATAATTGATTATTTCCCTGGCATGCTAGTTACCCAACCACCAGAAGTCTGAAGTCAGCTTTGGAAGAGCCATCACCATCATTTCTACCACCTTCCCTGTCTTCTACATGCTCAAGGGTGCTATGCAACCTCTTTGGACCTCAATTTTGAGATAATAATTTTAAATGCTACACACACACACAAACATATATATAAGAAGGGCTCAAAAAGAAGCACCATTATCATCATGCCATCTTTGCTATCATCCACTACTGTAAGGAGCCTGGAGGGGGAAAGGGGACAGGTAAGAGCCATGTCACTTCTGTAGGCTGCAGAAATGGCACCACAAACAGCACAGACAAGTCACTGTACACCCAGGGCCTTCCTGAGTTCAAGGCAGCTTCTGTCTCTGCTTGGCATTTGGCAGATGCAGATTCTTGTATGTCTCTTCTATTTCCTGCAGTCTGGTCTGTGTCAGTCCATCTGCTCTTGGGACAAAGAGTGACAGGCATGAATCCTCAACCAACCCTGAGAGATGGGGAGTAGTCTCCTCTATAGAAGAGAAGGAGGGGACTCTGAGATAGTGACTAATGTGTCTAAGGCACCAACTGTGGTACGTGCTGGAACAAACATATACTGTTTCCTCAGGGAATTGGGAGGATGTAGAGGGTGTGTTAAGAGGGTGGGAGGTGAGACTAGGAAGGTGAGTGATTCACAAGTCTCCAAAGGCTTCAAGATCAAACTAACCACTCCTTCAAAGGTATGGACATTCATTTAGAATTATTGGGAGGGTTGAGGGAGTGCTTTTGTTGAAGCTGCAACAAAACAAATTAATTGAGAACCAGCAAGAAGAGCTTAGTGAGAACAGAGACGGTGCTGAATTTATATCTGTACCACGCACCCAGCAGGACACCTACCAGGATAAACAGTGCAAAACAGGACACTGAATTGAGCTGAATTAAATCTGTCAAGAAATCAAGAGCCCCACTTCACTCTTAAACTTACTGCACTTGCTTGGAAGTGCTGCAAGGTAATGGCTATAGCTATCACTTATTAATCACCTTCTGACTGCTGGGAACTGGTACTCCAAGCGTTATACCTATTATCTCCTTTAATCCTCACAATTATGTTTCCAGATAAGCTTTGCTAGCCCCTTTTACACATGAGCAAACTGAGGACCCAACACACAAATACGGTCACACAGCCAAGGCTCTTCCCTAGGTCTGTCTTCCTTGAAAGCCCAGGTCCTCAGCACACAGGAGAAGTGCTGCCTCCTATGTATTTGTTCAAAGCTTAAGACACAAAGGAAAATGGTCAAACCAGAAAGCACTGCTGGAGAATAGAGAAACCAGATCCTGGCCTGATGTTGCTCTGGCATGATCTAAGGATATCTTTTAAGACCAGACATTCAGAAGGGAAAAACTGAGAAAGATCAGGCGCTGGGAAGGCACAAATAAAGGAAAACTGCCTTCTGAGACTTTGACAGGGGAGGGAGGCCAAAGCCTAGTTGTGCTTATGGTCCCTCATAAGGCCTTGGTGGTTATATAAAGGGATGTCGGCAGTGACTTAAGATGTTCTTTTCTCATATGTGGAATCTAAAAAAGCCAGGGGCGCCTGGGTGGTGCAGTTAGTTAAGCATCTGACTTTTGGTTTTGGCTCAGGTTGTGATCCCAGGATCATGAGATCGATCCCCGAGTCAGGGGCAGAGTTTGCTTAAGACTCTCTCTCCCTCTCCCTTTGCCCCTCCCCCCCTGCTCTCTCTTTCTCTCTCTCAAATAAATAAATAAACCTTTAAAAATAAATAAATAAATAAATAAGAAAAAAGCCATACTCATAAAAACAGAAAATAAAATGGTATTACCAGGGGCTGGAAGGTGGGGGATAGAAGAGATGTTGTTTACAGGGTACAAACTTGCAACAAGTAGTAAAATAAGTCCTAGAGATCTAACGCATGGTATAGTAAATACAGACAACAATATTGTATTATAATCATCCAACTTGCTAAGAGACTAGAACTTATTTCAACCACAAAAAAAGAAATGATAATTATGTGACATGATGGAGGTGCTATCACGATAATGGCAATCATGCTACAATATATAAATGTATCAAATCAATGCGTTGTGTACCTTAAATTTACATAATGTTATATGTCAAATATATTTCAATTAAAAAAAGATGCACTTTCCTAAATTAGCCTCTTCTTGCTGCCTAATGGTACTCACCCCACAGGCACACACCGTCTTTAGGGTCAGCAGCTGCTCGGACTCTGATTCTCGTGTTTACCAGCCACACGCACAAGTATTCCAGGAATGGCGGCCAGAGCACCCAAGACTGGAAAGGGCAAGAGCTCAAAGAACCAATCTGCAGACACGCTCTCCATCTTCCCCAGAGAACCATTCTACAGAATGCAGACCTGCCCACTGTCAAGGCCCTTTGAGGTATAAAAGCACATTAGCGCTAACAAACCCAGGGTCACAGACTTCTTTGAGAAGGCTATGGCTGAGAGAGATGACAAATCATTAGCGGTGCCTGGTCTCCCTTGGTGCCTTTTAGATCCCAGATAACATGATCAGAGCTCACAGGCTCTGAGATTTCAAAGATGAGCACCGACAACCACAAAAAAGAGTCTTGGTAAAGGAGGGACAACATGAGAGGCTGAAAGCGGGTGGCCTCCCATCATGAATAATGTGTCCTCTACAAAACCCAAAGAATGGTCTAAGTGTGGGTCAGTGGATGCATTTTAAAGGTTTGGTGCCCTTCTCTAAAAGGAGGCAAGGGGATTACAGCCAGCTTACACAGAACCGTTATACATGTTGGAAAAGGGTGATACAGCTTTTTGTTATCTAATGTCAGTCCCCACCTGACCCCGCGAAAAAGTCCGTCTATGTATAGCATAACTGAACATGCAAATGCAGCAGCCCTGGGGGAAACTGATCTTCACTGGGCTCCCCCTATGTGCCAGGTCTAAGCCACATGCCTCACACACACTGATTCATTTCACCCTTACAAGGACCCCACAAAACAGGCGAAGATAGCCCCACTTTACAGGTACTAAGATGAGGCTCAGAGAAGTTACATAACCTAAGAAGCCTAGTAAGCAGTGGTACAAAGGGCTCCCAGGATTAAACGTCAGGTCTGACTTGAGAAATCGTAGGTGCCAGCCTACTGCATTAAAACAGCCTGGGGTGCCTGTTGAAAATACAGATCTCCATATTTTTTCTGAATCGGAATCTCTGAAGGTGGGGCCCAAAGTCTGCATCTTTCAACCCCCCCCAGGAGCTTCTGATAAACAAGCAAGTATAAGAACACAGCCTCAGCCCCATGCCAAACTTCCTCACTGAAGATAAGCAGCTTTAAATGAAGGTGGGGTGGGGGGAGAGGGAGGGAGGAAGGGAGACAGGCAGGGAGGGGGAGAGAGAGTGGAGGAAGAAGGAGAGAGAGAAAGGGGAAGGGAAGGATGAGGGAAGGGAGGGAGAAAGGGACAAGGAGAGGGGGAGAGATGATGGAGCTATCACTTACCGAGCATTTTTTATCTGCCAGGTACTTCACATATGCTACTATATGTGAAACCTTACACAACCTGCTGAAGGGGATATTATTACACCCATTTCACAGAGGAGGTAATTGAGGCTCATTCAAGTTAAATAATGGGAGGGGAGGCACCTGGGTGGCTCAGTCAGTTAAGCGTCTGCCTTCGGCTCAGGTCATGATCTCAGGGTCCTGGGATCAAGCCCCACATTGGGCTCCCTGCTCAGCGGGGAGTCTGCTTCTCCCTCTGCCCCTCCCCCCACTCATGCGCGCTCCCGCTCCTGCGCTCTCTCTCTCTCTCTCCCCCCCATTCACTTTCTCTCAAATATTATTTAAAAAATAAAGTTAAATAACTGGATAAAAGTCACACATCTAACCAACAGCAGCGTAAGAACATGCATCAGGTCCACCTGGCTCTCAACCCCATGTCCTTTTCCGACCACATTCTTCATTTCCCATGTTTGAGGGAAGAGTAGAGGTCTCAGTGCAATCGCCAACAGTGCTTGGGTGAGGTACATCCGAAAGGGCCCCCGAGAAGACCTTGCCCAACGTAAATCAGGCAGCAGAGACGGCTATGTCCAGGGGCCTCCCGGCTGTTCCTACAGCAGCTACTGTCACTGGACCCTTCCCAGGGGTGGGAGCCTGGACTGGCCAAGGACCATGGGAGCAGCACAGGGGTGGAGCCAGCACTCTCCTCCTCACGCCCTGCACCCTGGGGGCCACTCCGTCACCGGCATTTGGGAATCTATTATCTGGCTCTGGAGAAGAACAAAAGGAGTTCAAGTTCCAAATACCAGTGTGCCCTGAAGCAGACAGCATACTCTCTCTGGGCAAAGTCTCTTCCTCTGCAAAATGAGGAGGTGGAATTAGGTGCTCCCTAAAGTCCTGTAGCACTGGTGACCCGGAAATTCACAGATGCTATAGAACGTGAGCGTGCTATTGTAATGTATGCACTTTGCCACAGGGCGAGGGACAGGTAGGGCCCTACCAAATTGGACATGGAGTTGAAGTTTAACCGCCACCCCAGTCGGCACTGGTCAAGCAACGACATTCAGATCTCCATTCCGGCTCCTGTTTTCTATTTCTGTCTGGGAGGCCCTGGCGTGGGCTGTTACGTAACAGATCAGCCGCTGCGAGCTCCTTCTGTCCTCTTGCCCTGCACTTGGCACTGATCTCAAACTGACTGACCACTCCCTTGGTGCCCTTTTTTGTAACCTTTAAACATCTGCATCTTGCCTTTCTAACTGACTGTGAGCTCCTAGAAGTCCAGCCCGGCGGGTCAGACGAGGCTGCATACACAGCGCAGAGCAGGGAACCATGGACGCAGTGGTAGTAAGAGTATTCTAGCATTCTGCCAGTAAAAGTAAACAGTAACAACATCAGCCAACATTTGAGTGCCTACTGTGTGCCAGGGATTATTCTAAATGCTTTATAACCTTAGGAGGTATATAATATTATCATCTTGTGTTTTGTAAATGTGGAAACAGATAGAGAAAGGCTATGTTACTTGCTGAGGTCACACAGTTAATAAAGGCAAAGTGCTGGCCATCTCTCACAACCATTTCTTGAGTGAATACTTCTAGATGCAGATCGAAACAACAGGTGAGGCTGTGTGCTTTGGCATCAGACAGACCTGGGTCCAAACTCCAGTTCAGCAATTTACTACCTATTCCTTTAGATAAGCACTCAAGCCTTTCTGTGCCCCAGTTTCTTCATCTGTAAAATGGGATAACACCTACCTTGCGGAGTTCTTCTGAAAATCAGAGATAAATACCTGTAAAAGTGTTGTGCCTGGCCTACTCATCTACTCATATATTTATTGAGTTGCTACTTAGTAAAAGGCTTTGTGCTGGGTGGTAGGAAAACAGAAGAAAGCATGATCCCTGCCCTCAAGCTGCTCCCAGTCTACTGATCAGGTAAACATAAACAAAAAGAGAATATACCACATGGGAAGGACAGTGTTACACACAGGATATCAGCAGAACACAGAGAAGTGTACCTGAGGACAAGGAAAGCTGAACAGAGTCTGCAAGGATGAGTGAGGTTAACCAGACCCACCTGGGGACAGATGGTAGGAGGGCTCTGGGTTACTCCATTCTATCCAGGGATTAGGCAATACCTCCAGGGTATCGGCCTTAACCCTATGCTCATATTTCACATTCCATCTTTCAGAAAATACTGTCTGTGCTACCTTCAGATTTTATCCAGAATCCCAAATGTGTGTAGAACTCTTACTTATTTAGGACAGAGTAGAGGGACATGGGGGGAAAAACATCTATATATAATGAATACACATACACACTCATATTTGCAAAGTGAAAAGATAAACTCAAAACCACCTATGCAGCAGGGGACAGGGTCTAGGGAGCAGGGATAGAAGCTGGAGTTCTTTGAATACAACTTGTTTGATAAATTTGAATTTGGAACTATGTAAATCTATAATTACAAATATCCCTTTAAAAGCAACCCCTAAAAAGTGAGAGCAAAAGGAAGTAAACGAACCCAACTAGGTTTCAAATTGATGATACAACCACAAAGAGAGAAACTATCTCAAGTGACTTTAAGACACAAAGTAACTGTCTTAAAGTGAAATATATCCAGACCAAAACACAAAACAAAACAAAACAACCAAGCAACCAAAAATCATTACAACCTTAAACTGGTTCTGTGGTAGTTTTGGTATTGTTATTCTGTGACTGTGTATTATGGCAAAAGGCAAATAAGTAATTATATTGGTATAACTGAGAACCAGGCTTTTTGGAATGGGAGAAAAGAGAGATGTAATAAATACCAATGTGAAGGATGAATGGAATTAAGTAAAAATCCCATATTCCTGAATTTGAGTTGGAAGTATCATAATGAATCCATGATGTGTTTTATCTTTTAAAAAATGTGTTTCCAACTCTGTCCACTGAACAGGGAGGGCTAGACATAAAGACTAACTCAGCAGCAGTGAGCATCTATCCCAAGAGTGTAGTCCTGAAACATCATTTCCCTCTAAAAAGAACTAGGAACCTTTGAAAAATGTCTGATTAAAGACTGGAGCAGAAAATGTACAAAATGAGCCTGATGGGTGATAACAGAAAGCAAGGAAAGAGTCAATGACTACTGCAATGTGTCAAAAAGACTCAGACACCAATGCAAGAGGCTGGCTCTGGCCAAAGATGGGTCCATTTGAGTAAGAATAATAACTGCACTGGATTGAAACAAATATAGGTTTACAGACATGAGTTCATAACAATATGATAAAGAGGGCAAAGAGAGAGAGAAACTTCATTAGTCACCCTTGGTGAAGGCTAGGGAACCAGTTCTTCATTTTTGAAAAATAAATAAAAGGAAAGTAATGAGCCTTTTCTGCTTTTGCTATATCAACTGTATTTCAGGGTAACCGAATATCTGATGAGGGGGAGTATCTATTTCATAGAAGTATTCCAGCTAACAGATAGAGAAGAAATGATAAAATTTACCCTTCACAACTCCTAATAAAATAATGGAACTAGGCAGTGATCAGGAAAACAGAAACAACCATGCATCACGTACCCCCAGTGGAAATACAAAAGACAATATATGAGACAGTCTTGCAAGGATCTAATCTGAATCTCAATCTGATCAAGCCTTTAGATCTAACTACCAGGGAACACAGGGGACAGAGGAATAGGGTATGTACCACAGGGATGCAGTCAGCCATTAAAATCCAGGTGTTGGGAAAATCTACAGGGCAGATAACCCGATTTTTTCAACAAAGGTATTACAAGGGGACAAAAAAGAGATGGAGAGGAAGTTTCACAAGAAAAAGAAAATTAAGAGACCAACCAACTTCAATGCATGAAAATTATTTGGATCCTTGTTCCAACAAACTATAAAAAGGAAAACATAAAACTCCTAACTTAAAAGAATTGGGAAATTTTTTTTTTTTAAAAGATTTTATTTATTTATTTGACAGAGAGAGAGATAGCGAGAGCAGGAACACAAGCAGGGGGAATGGGAGAGGGAGAAGCAGGCTTCTTGCCGAGCAGGGAGCCCGATGTGGGACTCGATCCCAGGACCCTGGGATCATGACCTGAGCCAAAGGCAGACGCTTAACGACTGAGCCACCCAGGCGCCCAAGAATTGGGAAATTTTGAACACAATGGAGAGTTGATGATATTAAGGAATTACTATTAATATTTTAAATGGAAGGAGGATATTCTGATAATGTTTTTAAAGGAAGACCTTATATTTTGGAGACATGTTGAAATATTTAAAGATGAAATAATATTACAGCTGGGATTTGCATCACAATAATCCAAAGGGCAGGTAGAGGTATAGAAGAAATGAGATTGGTTACCAGTTGAAAATTGTTGAAGCTAAGTGATAGGGACACGTGTTTCTGCTTTCTACTTGTGTTGTTTCCCCTTCCTACTTTCATACATATTTGAAATTAGGAAGGTTTATGTATTTACATATTGTACACATTATATGCCATAATTATAATGCAATATTTTATATATGCACATATAGATATAATCCACCTCTCCTCACTAATTACCTGTGGTGCCACCACCCTGAGATGTAAGTCACCAGCATTTCTCACCTGAATTATTGTAGCGGACTCTTAATTGGTGTCTCTGCCTCCACCCTTGCCTCCCTGCCATCTGTTAAACTAAGAGCAACAAAAGTGTTCTTCTAAGAAATAGGGCAAATTATGTTACTCTTCTGCTTAAAATCTTCCATTGGTTTCCCACCCCACTTAGAGTAAAAATCAAAGCTCTTGCAATGGCCTTCAAGGATCTGTAGGAGTCGAGCTCTGCATACCTCTCTGGCTTTTTCTCTCCAACCTCTCCTTCCCTGTCTCTTTGCTGCAACCACACTGTGCCTCTATTCAACATATAGCTAGCTGTCTCAGGACCTTGGCACTTACTTTCCCACTCTTCCTCCAGATATGCGCATGGCTTGCTTCCTCACTTCCTACAGGCCTCTACTTAAATGTTCCTTTTTCAGAGAGGC
Organism: Halichoerus grypus; assembly: GCF_964656455.1. NCBI lineage: Eukaryota > Metazoa > Chordata > Mammalia > Carnivora > Phocidae > Halichoerus > Halichoerus grypus. Next base: position 135,155,578 of record NC_135716.1, read on the forward strand.
TTTCCAGATCACCCTATATAAAGCAGCACCCCCAGGCTCCCTATTCTAGTTTATTTTTCTTCATGGTATATTTTTATCTTTTTTTTTTTTTTTCTGTCTCCACCTACTAGAAAAGGAGCTGCATAAAAGGATAGGCATAGTTTGTTTTGGGCCCTGTTATTTCCTAAAGTGTCTGGCTCCATAAACATTGTTAATTTTGTTTTTAAATTTTGAACTATAGTCAGCAATACTTCACGGAGTGTTAAGCAAAGGGTGGTGGGGTAGGCAGGAAATGCATCATGGAATGCTTGTATGCCCCTTTAAGACACTTGAATTTTGTCTTGCAAGTGATGGGGAGCCTCAAATTATATGTAACAGGCCTTCAAATTTTACTGATAGTCATTCTTACCACCTTTGTTATTATCTTAAAGGAAACACATGTGTTTTGGTGTTTATATGGTATATATATTGGAAGGTCTATCACCTTCTAAAAGAGCTGAACCACTATACTTCGGGTTAGCCACTTAAGACATATGTTTCCTCCTGGATTAGAATAAAATGTCCCTGCATAAAGAGATATGGACATACACAAATAAGGCAATCATTTGCCCATAAGGTTCTTTGGATAAAAAAGCCTCAACCAAGGGCATTAGAAGCTTGGGGTGGGAGCGGTTATTTGGAAAGGATCTGTTCAAGAATCAACAAATCTCTTTTGTTGATTGACCACAAAAGCCCAAAGGTTTTATGGCAAAAATGGGTGAATACAAAGAGATCTGAGAGGCACCTTTTCTCCTCCCACCTGTTCCTACAGGCAAACACCAAATCCATCACACCTTCTACAAACCCACAGCTAGCTAGTGCCTTAGTTCAGGCCACTTCCAACTGCAGCCTAAGTGTCCTGCTAAGTGGTCTCTCAACGGCCAGCCTGGAACCTTCCAGTCCTCTCCAGAAAGATGTCATTAAAATACAAACTTAATCTTACCAAGCCCTTCGTAGAAACTTGTAGAAACTGGTAGGTGCTTTGTAAACAGGGTCTACAAAGCCTCGAATGACCTGGGAGCTGCTTACCTCAACAGTCTCACTTCCTGTGTTCCTCCCCAATTCTCCAGCTCCCTGCTCCAGTCCCAGGAAACCACGGCAGTTCTCCCGATAGCCCACACTCTGGCTTTCCTCTGAACTGTGTACATGCTTTTGTAGGCTTCCTGTGCTGCTCAAGAGTATTTTTGCTGTCTTCTCTCCAGAAAAGCCATTCTAAGAGACCCAAGTGATTTACCACCTTGCCAGAGGCTCTCAGTCTTAAGGGGTTTTGTAGTCTATGTTCTCCTAGTTCTTTGTCAAACACAATTACATCCTACATTTGGAATCTTCATGTCTGCCTAGAAAATTCTGCAAGTATAATCACATCTGGGAGTCTTCTTTTTCTTTTGATACAGTTTTATTATGGCCCTCTCTCAAAGCAGGGGATAAATTACCCTAACAACAAAATTGCCATCTTTTTCTCAATGATCTAGTTTAAGAAATTCAAAATATATCTTCAAAAGGATTTCTTATAATGAGTGAATCAGATATGGACATGGCTAAAGCCTTGGTTACTTTGTGAAATAGTTTTATTTATTTCTATTCATATTTTTGCTTCTTCTAAAAAAGGTCACGTAGTTCCCTTCTCTTCCTCGCAGCCATCTCCTACTCAGCATCATGGCCACCCTCAGACCTCTGGTGAAGCCCAAGATCTTTCAAAAAAGGAGCAAGTTCACCAGACACCATTCAGATCGATATTAACCGCCACTGGGGGAAACCCAGAGACACTGACAGTAGGGTGCTCAGAAGATTCAAGGGCCAGATCTTGATGCCCAACATTGGTTACAGGAGCAACAAGATAACAAAGCACGTGCTGCCCGGTGGCTTCCGGAAGTTCCTAGTCCACAATACTGAGGAGCTTGAAGTGCTGCTGATGTGCAACAAATCTCGCTGTGCAGAGATCGCTCACAATGTCTCCTCCAAGAACCACAAAGCCATTGTGGAAAGAGCAGCCAGCTGGCCATCAGAGTCACCAATCCCAATGCTAGGCTGCACAGTGAAGAAAATGAATAGACGGACAGCTTATGTGCACATTGTATTTGTGTTAATAAAACCATAAAACTACCAAAAAAATAAAAATGAAATAATACAACAAAAAAGGTCATGCAAACAATTGACAAATCCTTAATAAGTGATTCTCCAGGCTCTTGCTTTTAATGTGATATCATCAAACACAAGGCAATATTAAAGATTGAAGTTTGGGAAAAATCAGATAGTCCTAAGGAATTATGGACTCAGGGACATTATAGAAAGTGTTATTAAGGTTAGTACAGAACAGAATTTGCAGTTATTTCCTTAAAATATTTGAAACAATATTCATGGAGGAAAAAAAAATCCCTGAGCCACTGTCCTAAAGGTGGCACTGATTTTTTTTTTAAGATTTTAAAGCTACTATGTTTTCAGAAGTTGTGCCTCTAAGTACAACATTTGGGTTGTAGTCCTGATTCTGTCACCTTTTAGCTATGTTGTGACTTTGGGCAAGTCACCCTTTGAGCCTCATTCTCCTTGGCCACAAAATGAAGATAATTATACTCAGCTCACAAGGCAGTTGTAAAAATAAAGTAAAATGATGTCCAAGGAAGCCCTTCATAAACTAAAAATAAGGCATTGGATGGTTTGTACTCTTGGCCAATGCCAAAGAGCAATGTGATTAGAAGATAAAGCTCTTCCCAGAACTTCAGTTCTCCACCTAAGAGTCCATTTATTTCACGAAGCTGTTATTTTTATTGTTATTGGAAGTACATCAAAAGGATTTCTGCTGAGCCTAGGCAATAATAAGTCTAGTATGTACTATCAAATTCCCACAATTAATTACTGGGCTTGCATTCTTTGTGCTTGCTTTTTTTTTTTTTTTTTTAAAGAACCTTTTGGTATTTTACAAACCTTAATATGAATAGCTGAATTAACATTAGGTTAAGAACCTAAGTGCCCAAACTAGAACCATGTGCAAATCTGCTAGCAATGGATGGACTGCTGCCAGTTGATGCACATCTGTGAGGCTCTAGTCACTGTAAATAAAAAGAATCTGCCATTGTTTTCAGAGCAGCTCAGCACCTCTACCAACAGAACACCCTTTGAGTACCCTCCACTTTTCTATAAATCCCAGGTTTGAGACACTGGAGTAATCATCTGATTTTCAACCTTTTACGTGCTTAAATGGATTTTAAGAGGAAAGGGAGATCTAAATATTTTTAGACACCACTGCTAATATCAAAACATCACTGCTTTCTGTGTTTAAAGCCCCTGGAAGATTTCTAAAGAATTCAGAAAGGAACACTGCCCATATAACCACTCCCAACGGGGAGTTTAATGACACAAAAGAGAACAACACTTCATCAAGTTGTTGATCACTCTTCCGAAGATACCTAAGCAAAGTAGAATTTGACAAGCATGACGGCATTTACCCCGACATCACTGAGGTTTGCCCCAAAACAGCCACTGATTCTCCACTGGGGGTGGGGGTACCACTGACAATGAGCTTCTATCTCCCCTTCTGTAACAAATAAGCTCTAAAATACTAAGGCTCAAACATGATCTTAGTTTATTTCTTGTGTCTTTTCCATTTTCCCCACCCAGGGCATTCGTTTTTGCTTTTCCTTTGTGAGGAGCCTCATCCTGGCTCTTTGCATAATTGATTCCTTCTCCTTAGTCCTCTCAAACCAACATGGAGTCAAATTCCAGCTCTACCATAGGTAAAAAAATCCTATAATCTCTGCACCTCAGTTACCTCACACAAAAGAAAATATCCCAAGGAGCACTGCTGACAGCAAGATGGAGCACAGGAACAATAGTCTTTGCCAATTTGGTCCCAGTTGTTTTTTTTTTTCTTTCCTGAGTTCAGACTCAGCAAATAGGATGTAAGACCCATCCCTTCAACTTGGGGCTCATAACCTACTTAAAAAAACACTTCCTGCTCAGGTTATAATTAGAAGTATCTGATGATTATGAAGAACATGAGAGGGCTTTATGAAGTGTTAATGAGCAACTCTGCTTTGCCTGGCATCAAAGTGGAGAGGGCAATGACCTCAGGCCACCAGCACACTGTGATAGGTAGCAGTTTTACTGTGTATTTGCCATGTGACCTTGGGGAAGTTACTTCATCTCTCTAATAATGTGATCTGTAAGTTAGGGATTAATAAAATTACCTGCCTCCCAAAATTCCTCTAAGAACTAAGTAAGATAATGCATGTTAAGCATGTTAAGCTCAAATAATGACAGCTATTTCTACCATTGTGACCTCCTCACCAAAGATTCTGAATTTCAGTCTTTCATGAAATCCTGAGAATTTCTCTTAACTCCCCTGGGGGTGGGGGAGGGGAGTTCTGCTTTGCCATCTTTCCTAGAAATGGAACATCATAAGCCTGGGAGGCTAGTAACTATAGAGCATCAACCTGGGGCTTGTTTTCCTGGAGCTGAAACATGAGGAAGGCTGTGGCAGAGACTGCTATTTCTTAAACTGATATGCATTTCCCCCTTCTCCTTCCTTAGTAATATGTTTTAGCTGATCATGGGCCCTCCCAAAATAAGACTACATTTCCCATGCTTCCCTTCAGCAAGGTATGACCATGTGATTAAGTTTCAACCAACAGGAAGTGAGTGGAAGTGAGAATACAACTTCCAGGGTGTTTCTTAGAGGGAAGAAATATGCTGGAAAACAAATATGTTGGTTGCCATCTTGGATAAGCAGAAAGAGAGTAATCCTAAGGAACATAAAGCAACAAGAGAGAAGAGCCTGGGACCCTCATTATTTCATAGAGTAGAGCTGCCATTCCAGATCAGGCTTTTATAAGAGCAAGAAATAAGCTTCCATCAGTTTAAGCCATAGTTATGATGGCCTTTATTACATGCAGCCAGTTAGAAGAAAGGCAGAATGTGGTGGACAGTTACGACATGTCCCTGGCACAAAGTACCTGCATGATATTTTCACCATAAGCATTTTTGCCATAGACTTCCTTGCCCTGAGCATTTTTGCTGCAAACATTTTCATCGTGTAACTAATTAGTCATAAGGCAATTCTTCTGTAAAAGATAAAATCATGAAAAATAAAAAACATTCATTTAAAAAGATGTAATGAAATGTGAAAAACAAGTAAAAAGACTTTATTACAAAATACAAAATACTTGAATGCATTTAAGATGTGTTTAGGTTCATGGCAATATTGCCAAATAACTGATTTTATTTTGTGGATTGTACCTAAGCACTTGTCTTTGAAGTCTTTCGTTCATCATATTATACATTTTTTGCTTGTTGATTCATTTATCTCCTCATTTGGCATCACACTTCTTTTCTTTTTTTGCTAAAATTTCTTCCTTCCTTAAGAGATATATCAGTTTCCAAATATTAGGATACATATTTGTAACCAAGCTTTCTATTGCATTCTGAAAGTCTTCTATGCTGTTCTTCATTCTTGGCATACTGTCACAAGTCTGTTTATAGACATTCCAAAGCTCTACGGGAAATGTAGGATTAATATTCTATGCCACTGTATAGATCATCATCAGAGCTAAGACTTACATAAAAATGGGAGTGCTGTGTCAATGGAGAAATGAATCCAAACTGTCAATCAGTTTGATGATAAAACCAAATTGTCAAACCAAGGTGTCAACCAGTTAGTTTTGTTATCTTTTACAGCAAAATTGCCTTACGGCCATTTAGTTATGTGGCAAAAATGTTTGCCATAGAGACCTCAGTGGCAAAGATGTTTAATGCAAAAGTAACCCACATAGTAGGTTCTCAAAATGACTTGCAGAATTAATCTTCAGGGTTCTAGGCAATCAACCCAAATTTGGAATATCGAGGTCAGCTCCAGAAACAAGAGGACAGTGGTCAGCTGGAGAGTGTCCACAGGACAATGACTAGGGCAATGAAAGGTCAGAAAAAACCATCTCAGGAGGAAAGACTGTAAGATCGAGAAGGAGAAAGGTAAGCCAGAGCAACAGAATTAGGTTTCAAGTAACTCAAGTATAGTAAGTTGAACAGGGCTCCTCTCTTTGCACTCTAGTTTCCTCATCTGTAACAGATAAGACCAGAAAATCATTAAAATCCCCTCCAGTTATACCACAAGGGGTCTACAGATTCAGAGGAATTTATCTTGTACCACAGGACAGAACTACAACCCACCTAGATATAGCACTGTGATAGTGAAGGACAGATTTCTACTGAATATCAAAAGACAACTTCCTAGCAATGTTTCTTGTCCAGCAATAGAATGGCTGCCATCCAAAGTCCAAAGTTACGTGACTAAAAGGGTTCAATCAGAGACTAGACAGGTTTCTAGAGGAAGTGCTGAGTTTGGGGAGGACCATGGAGTTCAAACAGACTCAGCTCCTTCTTAAAGACTGGTCAGGAAAGCGGGCTTTATAGTAGATAGTCCTGGATTTCAATCCACCTCAGCCACTTGTTTGGATACATGATCCTGGACAAGTTATTCACCTTTTTTT